>NW_026899198.1:0-600000 GCF_033153095.1 Gastrolobium bilobum
GATTTCTCTAATTAGGTGATATCTGCGGAGCACGTGCTTAGATCTTTGATGAGACCTAGGTTCCTTTGACTGCGCAATGGCTCTAGTGTTGTCGCATAGCAACTGTATGGGCTCATCCACGCTTGGAACCACTCTAAGTTCAGATATGAACTTCTTGATCCACACGGCGTCCTTAGCCGCTTCTGAAGCAGCTATATATTCAGGTTCTGTCATTGAATCTGCTGTTGTCTCCTGCTTGGAACTCTTCCAAGATACTGTCCCACCATTTAAGGTGAATACGAACCCTGACCGTGACTTGCAGTCATCTTTTTCACTCTGAAAGCTGGCATCAGTGAACCCTTTCACTGTAAGCTCATTAACCCCACCATAGACCAAAAACGCATCCTTAGTTCTTCTCAAGTATTTAAGGATGGTCTTGACTGCGGTCCAGTGACCCTCTCCAGGGTCAGACTGGTATCTGCTCGTAATGCTTAAAGCATATGAGACATCTGGTCTCGTACATATCATGGCATACATGATGGATCCAATAGCCGAAGCGTATGGAATTCCACTCATGTGATCCTTCTCAGGCTGTGACTTAGGACACATAGCCTTTGAAAGATGTATCCCATGACTGACAGGTAGAAAACCCCTTTTCGACCCTTCCATGCTAAACCTTTTTAGCATCTTGTCAATATACGTGGATTGAGATAAACCCAGCAGCCTGTTTGATCTATCTCTATAGATCTTTATACCAAGTATAAAGGTCGCCTCTCCCAAATCCTTCATGGTGAAGCTTTCTGAAAGCCATTCTTTCATTGTTTGTAATGTGGGGATGTCATTTCCTATAAGCAATATGCCATCTACATAAAGCACTAGGAAGACAACATTACTCCCACTAACCTTCCTATAAACACAAGGTTCATCCTCGTTCTTGATGAAACCGTTACTCCTAACGACCTCATCAAAACGAACATTCCAACTCCTTGATGCTTGCTTTAGCCCATATATCGACCTTTGAAGTTTGCATACCATATGCTCCTGATCTTTGATTACAAAGCCTTCAGGTTGTGTCATGTACACTTCCTCCTTCAAGAACCCATTCAAGAAGGCGGTCTTGACATCCATTTTCCAAATTTCATAGTCGTGATATGCTGCTATCGCAAGCATGATCCTTATAGATTTGATCATGGCAACTGGTGAGAAAGTTTCATGATAGTCAACTCCTTGTCTTTGACGATATCCTTTCGCCACCAACCTAGCTTTGTAGGTTTGAACGTTGCCATTTGCATCAGTCTTTCTTTTAAAGACCCATTTGTTACTGATAGGAACTATTCCTTGCGGTTTAGGAACCAAGGTCCATACCTTGTTCTGATACATCGAATCCATTTCAGATTCCATGGCTTCAAGCCAACTGGAAGAGTAAACATCCTTGACTGCCTCCTCGTAGTTACTCGGTTCATTATCCTCAACGGTTTGTTGATTCTCAATCACAAATCCATACCTCTCACATGGATGGATGACCCTCGTAGTCCTATGGAGTTGTGTGTTTACTTCTCCATCGGAGAACGTCGCCTGCTGAGCAGATTTGGGTTCCTCAATCTGTTCATGTGGTTCTTGAACTTCTTCAAGATCAATCTTACTCTCACTGGCTCCTTGAGATATCAAATCCTTCTCAAGGAACTCAGCATTCTTGGATACAAACACTTTGTGTTCATCCATAGAGTAAAAGTAGTATCCTTTAGGATACCCCACAAAAAGACATTTAATACTCTTAGCACTAAGCTTGTCTGATGCCAATGTCTTGACATAAGCTGGCGATCCCCAAACCCTGAGATAACTCAGGTTGGGTCTCTTACCATTCCATATCTCATATGGTGTGGTCTGAACAGATTTAGACGGTACCCTATTTAGAAGGTATGCCGCTGTGTCTAAGGCATATCCCCAAAACGATTTTGGAAGTTGAGTCTCACTCATCATAGACCTAACCATGTCTAACAAGGTCCTGTTTCTCCTTTCGGAGACACTATTTTGGTGTGGTGTGTAAGGAGCAGTAAACTGCGAGAGAATTCCATTCTCTCTTAGATAATCCTGAAACTCATGGCTCAAATATTCACCACCACGATCTGATCGTAATGTCTTAATTATCTTGCCACGCTGTTTCTCTACTTCATTCCTAAACTCTTTGAACTTTTCAAAAGCTTCGGATTTATATCTTATCAGGTACACATACCCAAATCTTGATTTGTCATCCGTAAAGCTAATGAAATAGAAGTATCCTCCTCTAGCCTCAATAGACATTGGCCCACAAACATCAGTGTGAATGAGTTCTAATAACTCACTAGCCCTATGACTCTCAATCCCCTTGGGCTTGTGACAAGTCATTTTCCCAGCTAGACAAGACTCACATTGTCCATAGGATTCCAAATCCATGGAATCTAGGTATCCATCTACATGCATCCTAGACAATCTTGTTTCGTTTATGTGCCCTAGTCTACAATGCCAAAGATAAGATTGATTATCTATCCTAGGTCGTTTCACAGCTACATTGAGCACTTCAGTTCCCATTTCCAGAACATACAATCCATTTATTAATGAAGCAGTACCATAAACAATATCATTCAAAATGATAGAAAATGTACTATTCTTAATACTAAAAGTAAAACCATCTTGTTCTAAACAAGAAATAGAAATAATGTTTCTAGAAATGTTCCGAACATAAAGACAATTATTCAAATGCAATAAAAGGCCCGTAGGCAAAATAAGGTCGGCATCTCCAACAGAATGAGCAGTAACACTTGCTCCATTGCCAACGCGAAGATCCACCTCGTTTCTCTCCAATCTCCTTGGGCTCCTAAGCACTTGCAACATATTGCAGATATGAGAACCACAACCGGTATCCAATACCCATGAAGTCGGATTAGCACAAGAATAATTTATCTCAATCATGAAATTACCTGAGGCAGAAGCATCACCATTTTTATTGTCCTTCACACTCTTCAGGTAGTCTGGACAATTCCTCTTCCAATGGCCTTTCTTGCCACAATGGAAGCACTCAGCATCGCCTTTGTCCTTGGATGCTTTCTTACCCTTCTTGTTGCCCTTCTTCTTCTTGGATTTTCCTTTGGGATTAAGGGAATCACCTTTAGCAGGCCCCTTACCCTTGGCCTTGCTAGGCCCACCAATCAGAAGAGCTTGTGTCCTATCCTTCTTGATAGATAGAACACTTCAGCAGTTGTTAACATACTTAACAACTCAGGCAAGCTCACCTGCATCCCATGCATGTGGTAATTCATGATGAATTGACTAAAGGAAGGTGGAAGTGAGGTGAGCACTAAGTCATTACTTAGTTCGGCATCCATGATAAAGCCTAGATTTCCTAGCTTCTCAATCAGACCGATCATCTTAAGAACATGACTGCCAACAGACATGCTCTCAGACATCCTGCAAGAGAACAATTCTCTTGAGGCCTCATACCTCTCATGCCTGCCTTTAATGTCATACAACACCTTGAGATGTAAGACAATAGAGGGAGCATCTATATGCTCATGCTGCTTTTGCAGTTCAGGCGACATGGATGCCAACATGATGCAGACAGCCAACACATTGTCATCCATGTGCTGTTTGTGGGCCTCGAAATCAAATTCTGCGAACCCATCTTCCCATTCCCTAGGAGCTACGGGTAATTCAGCATCTAGGACGTAAGCAATCTTTTCAGCCCTTAGAACAATTCTTAGGTTCCGATACCAGTCCATAAAATTTGGACCGGTCAGTTTGTTCGTATCAAGTATGGAGCGCAGTGACAATGTATTAGTCATACTAATTAACTGAAAATGTAAAGATAAAAATTAATTAATATTTGGACATATAGTAAAAACAAATTATTAAAGACTTTTATTAATTTGTCCCTCCCACTATTTTATCTAAGTCAATGACCCTTCCTTTTGACTTAGGGTTATTCTACTTTTAGAATTTACCTTAGTAGGATTAAGAATGCGATTATTTATTTTAACCCCCGTCTGAGACCGCAAGATTAATTTAAATAATGGATTGATCTTTATCAATGGTATCTCATACCCTTTCTTAACATTAGGTTGACAACTCCTTGTCACTTAGTGGTGCATCTCATGCAACCAACCTAGCACTATTACCCTAAGCACATAAGCCTGGCTGGGCCTGCAGCTTATGTCTCAGTTAAGCACTAACCAGCACCCCAAGTGTCTTACACTTCTAATACTACTCTTACTCAACGAAACAGTGGGTCCCAACTGGGTTGTAGAGCACCACTATTTAGAGGAGGTTTGAGTAATATTGGTGGTGGGAGGTAATCATGCGCTTAATAATTTTATTCCTTTTAAGGGTTCATTTTATTAAGGGTTTATTAAGTCTCATCAAACACATTAATATATTATCATGCTAGTCGTAACCTATGTCATACATCTAACGGTTTAAACTAGTCGCAATTGGACTTGCATAATAATCATACAAACGCGATTTAGTCCAACTCATGCATACTAGACGTCATAAGCCATAAAGCATACATATCGCGATACTCTATCTCATGCATACTAGTCGTATAATAACATACATGCAAATAAAACAGTTTTATTTTGAGATAGTCATGGTGCTCGCTCTTTTGTCCATCTTGCTTCTCAAGCCTCGGCTTCTTGTCGTCTATACGCCACTAGACTAATTTCTCTAATTACAATTAAAGAAACTCCAAAACATTTTGGAGGGACAAAATTTAAATTACAAAAATTTGAAATTTAAATTATATCTCTTGTAAAAGAGCCCAAAATTACAAATTAATTTAAAATTTAAAAATTTCAAATTCCGGGCACCATGACCATCCCCTTCCTCTTTTGCACCTGAAATGTTAGATAACTCACAAGTACAAAAATATTATCATATAATATATTTTTCACGTATGTCTTGATATTTAACCATTAAATATTAAAACATAATTAAAATTCTAAATTTTCCTTAATTCTTCAATTGGCCGAATTAAACAACAATTTATTTAATTCAAATTTTATTGATTCTTTCTCAAAGAACATAAAATTAAACCATGCATGTAGCCATAAATCTCAATATGGCCGAACCATATACAAGAGTATATGATTCAAATTTTCAAAAAATTTCATGCCATGTTTCTGAAACAATTCATGAAGAAAAATAAGAAAACAATCAAGGTGTTCAAAACATCTTTCATGGTCGAACTACACCTTTCAAAAAGGTGTTTCCTTTTTAAAACTTTTATAAAGTAAAAACAACCATGTATACATATGGATTCATGAACATAGCATTCGAAATAACATGTTCATAAAAACGAAAACTTTAACTGTTTAAAGTATTGTAAATTAAAATCCATACATAAAAATTGAATCTTTAACTTTTAAAAAAATTTTAACCGTGAAAAATATGATCACAAACAAGGTACCATCACCCGTCTATGGTAAAGCAACCGGGCTCTGATACCATTTGAAAGTTGGAAATGGCCTTGAAGGCCGATGCATGCTTGTTCGTGAAAACTCGTGATGATCAAGGTAGGTCTGAAGGGTTCAGACCCTCTAACGTTGATCCACACCACCCACTGCGTCTAGGTGCAAGAACTCCTTCTTGTGAAACCGCCAAGTGATCACTACAATGATGCTTGCTAAGCGCACACTGTGTGAAGAGAAAGGCTAGGTAAAAGTGTTTGAAAGAGTGAAGCTTTCAATGTGAAAACTTCACAAAAGTGGCGCAGGAGAGGAGAAGAGAATGGCTTGGTTGGTTTTCTAAAAACCCTAGAAGGAACATATATATAGAGGCGCACAAGAGGAGCCTATTTGTTAAAAACAAATCAGATTTTTAATCAATAAAAATCCCTTCCAAAAGGGCGCTCCATCAAAGAGAGAGAGAATAGGATTTGTTGCAAATCAAATCTCATCAAATCTTACCAACAACATCCTATCATATCTTTATGATATATTAGGTTCAAAACCTAATCAAATATCTGATCATAAATCATCATATAATCAGTTATATGGTGCGCCCCATATAGCCTAAATAATGACCAGATACATTTGAGTAGTTGCATTCAAACTTGAATCAAATCACTCAAATATTCTCCCAACAGATCGTATCTTCTGGAGCTGATTCTGATGACTAACCAACAGCCAAATCAGCACCCCAAATCTTCTTAGATTATGTCCAAAAGATTTCCTCTTGATATGTTTCAACAAGATCTCATCTTATCCCTTTGTTATGAAACAACTTTTCATACCCAATTCAAATTCAAATTTCAAACATTTGAATTCAAACTTTCAAACACTTAAATTTTAAATTCAAATTCAAATTCTAAATTCAAATTCAAATTTCAAAATTCAAATTCAAAATTCAAATTTCAAATTTCAAATTTCAAATTCAAAATTCAAAATTCGAATTTCAAAATTCAAATTCAAAATTCAAATTTCAAAATTCAAATTTCAAATTCAAAATTCAAAATTTAAACATTTGATAATTAATTTAACTAATTAAATTAATTAGTAATGTCTTGGACTATCCAAGCCCATTACTTAGATCCATGCGCCCTCCACCCTATCTGTGGAGTTCCAAACTACTTCTTGGGCTAATAACAATTGTTAGGCCCAATACCATTAATGTTAGAGCATCTAGACAATTAGGTGTTAGTGTGTGACCCATTAGGTTCAACATAGCCACTGACATAAATGGGCTTGGGCCCAATAAGCCCACAACTCATCTAATGACAACACAGAGCACTAGCAATGCTTTGTTTCCCCAGAACTAGTTAGATTAGTGACTTGATCATCCTATTGCACATATTTGGTTGCCGTATATATTTCCTTTCGTCTCGGTTACCTTCCCATAAAACCTAGGATAAGGTAGCGTATTAACCCCTGCGGTTTAGGGTAAGCTTTATTCGAAATAGGGAATCTTCAATTTACAGACTCTAAAGGCAGATCATCTCATGATCTCTTTTACTATGCATAGATTCCCGAGTCCCTGTAAATGTCATCCCGATTTCTCCGGTTTACAGATAACCTAATCTCTCACAGAGATTTGACGAATTCCTCCAGCTTATCACCCTAGCCCTGTGTTCTTTCAGGACAAGGCCAACAATATACCTATGAGTCTCCATGTTTCAGGCAGACGAGGTGCACAATCAAAATATGCCTTCTAGAACACAGTCTAGGTAATAACTTCTGGTCTTAGGAAAGACATACCCAAATATAAAGAGACTACTTTAATGATACTCTCTGTGAGAGTTCCTCATAGAGTCTTTTTGTGGGTCTGTTTAGTGCGAGCTATACCCTTATAGGTCCACCCACGACTTTAGCTAAGACATCTCCATATCTGTAGCACATGAGGTCTATACCTTGTATCCATATACAAGTAGATAAGTCGTGCTAGTCTTACCCGAGATTACTGACCCCATTCTCAGTATCTCTAGACTAGGAACATAAAATTAGGAATAAACATCCGGTATTCTTGAATCCTCATGATCGTGATCTCATCACAGATACTCAAGAGATACCTATTTTATTCCACGGGGTTTATCAAGTTATTCATAATATATCAACATTAATATCGAGACAGAATTATGAAACAAGATAAAGAGCACTTTTATTTATTTGCGACAATATTAAAAAGGTCTACATCTATGTCCTTATTTAATCATAAAATTTTCTCTAGGATACCCAAATACTAACAAAAAAACACACACACTTGACATGTCGTAGGGTGACTGCATGAACTGGACGGTTCCAATAAGATTTCATTCTTGAACAAAAATCCGTTTTTTGGTTTATTTCATCTATTCCATGACCGGAATAGGGGGGGATACACGTTACACCACGATTTTGAATCAGAAGAGATATTTCAAGAAATGACAGATCTATTCACTCTATCAATAACCGAGCCGGATCTAGTGTATCCTACACTGTCAATGGTTAGTTCTTTTGCTTTGAACTCATGGAATCTTTATTGTCCAAGGTATGAGACTACTAAATAAGACATTTTGAGGGGCTTAAAAAAATTAAATAAATCACTATTTATTTGGGTATTGGGAATTGTCGCTCTCCACAAATCATAGAATTGCTTGTAATTGACTTGAAAATTTTAACAGGATTATTTCAAAAGGTGTTGCATTATGCTTACTTAATGAATCAGGGAATCTTATATTTAATTTTTTTTTTTTACAAACTATACTAAATATGACTGATCAGACTTCAATCAAGAGTATATCACCAATTAGATAGTGCAGTTTATAAACAAAAAATTTGTAAATATAGTCTTCTCCCGATGAACTATATTCAAAAACGAAAAGGTTGCAACTTTTAAGTCAAATTTTGTTTTACCCTAATGCACAAAACGGAAAGGTTGCAACTTCTAAGTCAAATTTTGTTTTACCCGAATGCAAATGGGCTTGTAAAAAAACCAATACCATTGCCAAAAAATACCACATAAAATGAGTACAAATGGGCTTGTAAAAGAAAAAAGAAACAAAGAAAAAAACATATTGAACGCAGTTGCAAAATCCCATATAAAATCAAAGGGATTACATTTCGTCATGTAACATAACTGAGCATTTTGTCATGCAGAGAGACAAAAGTGGGCTCCATACATTTAAAAAACAATAAAATTAAACAGAAAAGAAAGCGCATAGTTCGATGTCTGTGCATGAAACAAATTTTTTTTCCTGCGACAGCACAAATACATTTCCCTAAAATCAATACCATACTACAATAACAAATAGTTATTGCCGAATCCCACATAAAACTAAGAATGTTCCGGGCAAATTGATGTAGAACCTTCGGTTAGAAGATTCTTAGCTGATGGAAGCCCTGCAACAGCCCCTCTCAGAGGATGAGAGTACTTTCTGTACACAGTCATATGCTTTCCATTTCCAACCGTGGAGTGGAAGTTGACCAGTAGTCTAGCACATTCCCTGTTTGGAACCAACAAAGCCAAATTGAATGAATCAACAATTTAATAATAATAATAATAATAATAATGAATAGTAAAATAAAATACTACACAATATTTGGAGAATATATTACATTAGTTGTTCATCTGAGTAACCCGTGTGTAGCTTAAGTGTCTCATTCCAAACGGGGCTCTTATCAAGAGTGCATCTAGCTGCAAAGACTGCTGAGGCAGCAACCATTGATGGGCAATACTTAACTAAGGTGGCATAATGCATCACTCCCAGCTCACAAAGAAAATGGGCCATGTTTTCCAACTGAAAACAACAGTGTATAAACAAAAAATATTTCACATGAGATATCAAAATGAAAATGAACAAAAAGATTTGAATCAAAAGGTGTCACTCACCATCTGATCAGGAACTGATGCCTTGATAAAGCGAACTAGGAAAACAAATGGTGTAGGCACAGTCAAAGTCCATTCCAGATTGCCAAGTATGATTTTCTCCATCCCCAGAATCTGTTCATGAGTGTAAGCTGTGTCTGAAAGGCAGACAAAGTCATTAACCTGCAAAACAAGTGTTTGTTATCTCAGCTTATATCTTTTTGACATTGAAGAGGCCAATAGTACTGATGATAGTGAACATGCATCAAACCTGAGGGGGCCATATTTCTTCATACTTGGATGCCATCAGCATGGCACCAACACCAACCAATTCCAGTTCCCTTCTTGGCACTGTCTTAATTGATAGAAACCGATCAATTATATTAATGGTAAGATAAAGGGTTTCAAGTGAAAGTTCAAACTTTGAGTGGACATCCATCAACCAATCAATCAGTATTTCTCTCATTCTCTTATTTATCTCAGGTTGGTGTTGTGTGTTCATGTAGTCCTGGGTAAGGCTCTCGTTCTTCATGCATCACCATTCACAGTAACATAATTAGAACCCCATTACATCACACACAACAACAACAAAAAAGAAAGAGAAAACAAAATTAAAATTAAAAAAGTAACATCAAGGGAATATCAATCATGTTTGACACCTCCACTTCCTTATAGAACATGTAAATATCTTCAACATATTCCACAGCAGCAAGCTCATTCCCAGCATCACCAGCATCAATATCAACAATCTCAACCTTCGGTTTTTTAGTTAGACCACATGCTGCCTGAGTCAGAACATCCCAAGAACTTGTCAAGACATAAAACATAATAACATGGTTCAGACACACAGAGTTTGTTATTTTTTTTTGTATGCTGTATAATGAAATTAAATTAAACAATCAAACAAAGCAAGATGGAACAAGCTATATAAGTAGTTTACCTTGTTATTTTCAGCAAGTAGTTGGGCACAGAAACTCCTAAAACAATCATAAAAATATTAGATTAATAGGCACACGTCACACACACACACACACACACACACACATAGAGAGAGAGAGAGAGAGAGAAAAAAAAAGTACCTTGTAATGGGACGATTGGGTTTGTCCTCAAATCCTCTTAAGGTGACTAAATTTCCAATATCGCCAAGTGCTTTGCGGTTCCTTTCCTCTGTTGCATCGTTCTTCTTCTGTTGCTTTCCTCCGCCAACCATAGCCTGGCCTATGTCATTGCAAAAAAAAAAAAAAAAAAAAAAACACCCCATTAAAAAAAATATGACAGCTTTCGATCTAAACAAAGATTCACATGCACCATACTAAGGTTAAAAAAATTAAAATTAAAATTAAAATAAAATAAAATAAAAGGGCCTCCTATAACATTGGGGGACCAGACCCGGAAAAAACTGAAACCAAACTTGTCTTTGATTTTGAACAGATTTGTAAAGTCCCAGACAAGAATTATTCGTTATTGCATCTTGTTGTCCATTGTATTCATACAGTGACTAGATAGATTCAAAAGAACAGAAATATATTCAAAAGAACGATATTTATATACAATCATCCAAAAAGACAATATCTCTGGCTTGTTTTGGAACAATGGGTCTTGAAGCCATTTCAAACTCTTCTTGGTCTTGATTGTATAATCCTCGTCCTCCTTCTTCTTCTTCGTTCTTTCTCTGTGGCTGCGTAGAATGGATGAATGTGAATAAGAATGAGAAGAGATGGGGCAGTGAAAAATCCCCTTCTCTTTTGTAGCTGTAGGAGGCGAAGCTTCTCCCACTCAACGGTCGAATTTTTCCCCAATTTCTTTATCGTTGGATCCTTTCACATTAATCTGCCGGCACTGAAGAATATAATCTACAATCATTAATAAATTTATAATGTACAATCATTATTAAAATAATAAAAACAAATATAAATATTATATATATATGTATACACAATAAAAATAATAATAAAAAAGAAAATGAAAATGAAAATGAAAAACCAAAAATGAATGGATATTGAAAAAGAAAATTAGAAGGAAATTTCGTAAAATTTACAACTACGTTTTTATGCAATATTGAAAGACACTTTAAAGTAAAAGAGTCGTTAGATGTTAAAATTAAAAATGAATTTTTATATATAAATTTATTAAAAAGATATGTGATCAGACCAAATACAGTATCGACTGGCCTATATGTATCGAGTCCAATCACACACGGTTGAATCAGCTTACGTTGTTAGTGGTCTGGGCCTGGTATTGCTGTTGGAGAGTGCTTGAGCTTTGTCCTTCTCGTTGGCGTGTTGCACCAAATTGGGGGTACCTGGGAAGACACTCCGATGCTTAAGTCAGTATCAGAGGCAGGTGTTTTTGTGTTGATTAAGTAAAGATGATCGTACCTTGGTGGTATATCGTTTGCTTATATAGTAGTTAAGATGCCACCTTAATTAAGGCGGCTTGGCTTCTGAGTGGCCAGCCTTGGGCTGCAGGTAGGGGTGTTCGCGGTCTGGATTAGATCGGTTTTGGAAGCAAAAATCATCCGATCCAATTTCTTCGGTTTGATCATATAATCATTCATTCGGTTTTGATTTTTTTTTCAAATCCGATCCGATCCAATTTAATTTTTTTCGGTTTGGATTGGGTCGATTTTCGGTTTTTGAAAATCTTAAAATTTATTTCATGATTATTGTGCAAATAACATCTTTTGTATATATTGGCTTTGTAATTTTTTTTTTTGAAATACAAAAGCATTAGTAAACTATAATATAATTTTTTTAATATTGGCAATGAGATATGAAGCTCTACAAAGATAAAATCTTGTTGATGAGATATGACTAGATTTTTTCTTGGGTTTAGAAATTTTTAGGTTATGATTAGGGAAATACTCAAGTAGGTAGAGGGAAATTAATATATTGGATCGGTTTGGATTGGATCGGTTTTCATCAACCCATCCAAAAACCGATGCAATCCAATTAAAATTTGCGGTTTTTAATCGGTTCTCGGTTTTTCGATTTTTGATTTATTCGGTTATCGGTTTTTCGGTTCGGTCACCGCGGTTTGAATCGGTTTGGATCTGTTGATGAACACCTCTAGCTGCAGGTCAGTTAGGGGACCTGAGTAGCCTTATCTTCCATAGTGTCTAGTAGTAGAGTTGTGGCAAGCTGGAGTTGTCCGTTGTTTACTGGAGTTAAGGTGCGGTGGAGTTGCCTTGGGCCTTAAGTTTACTTCCTATAGAAGGTTTCATACGCGATGTGGGTATCGCGTCTTGTGTGATGTGATGAAGACATCACGTCTTGTGTGTCGCGATGAGGGCATCGCGCCTTGTGTGTCGCAATGAGGGCATCGCGTCTGTGTTTCGCGATGAGGGCATCACGTCTGTGTTTGTTCTTTGCGCTTTGCTCTGGTCTTCAATGGGCCTGCGCAAAGATGATAAAATATGATAATATGTCAAATTGGGTAATTATATAATTTTTTATACAATAATATAAATTAAAATTAAAATTTTAATGACAGAATAAAATATTATTAGATATATAATAATTTTAAGAAGAATTAATCATATGAAACACAAGCAAAAATATTCTCAATATCAACTATTTGTTATATTTGAATATAAAAAAACAAAAAAACAAACCCAAAACTAATAATGGCCATATCTTTAAAACCGATTCACGTGTTATATACATTAAAAAAAGAAAACTTGCATGTTATAGTGTTGTTAAAAAAAATAATGTAACAGCCCGTTACGTACCGGTGTTAACATTGATTATGATATTAAGCGCAGTTACAATCATAGCAGTTCATTTAAAAATGCGAGTAAACTTTTTTCTTTTCATTACATAAGCATTTAAAACAATAATAAAACGTAATGAGTAAAAGCTGTGATCATAACTGAAAACTAAACACGCAATAATTATAAATAATACCTAACTATCATATAATGCTTCTCTCAAGTCGCTAAGGGGTTCCCATAAACTCACATAGCATAATTCTCACTTTTACAGTTTTTAAATAACTGAACATGGTTCAGTAATCTGGACATTACGAGAGATTTAGTGGTTACGAGTCTCTCATATTTTAGTATATTATTTTGTACTTAATTATCTTTCCAAAAAGCTATCACACGCTCTATAAAGTTCTCGTTTGCTCCGGTTATCACCGTTTGAAGTTGGACAAGCAAAGCTGCTAGCCAACCTCAAACAGAGCTCCAAACAGCCTCTACTCTTTCAACAATTTTGGACAAACTACTCCACCAATTTCTCTCAATTTTTATGCAGTAAACTAGACATCTCAAGATTAAATTTGACATATGATAGGCCTAATTTGACCAAGAATTGATGGAGAAATAAATTTCCCAAAATCGGTCTCCCAACAGCCCTTGCAGTAGGACGTCCAGGACAGTCTGTACTCAACTGCTTCTACAAGTCTTTGTACAACTCCAATAGCTACCAAATTTTGACACAATATAATTGGCATCTCAATCTTTAAAATTGTGTATGGAACATCCCTATTGGACTTCTGTGGAGGGAGATATGCTCTCCCAAAGTTCACCCAAAACCTGCCATTTTCTAGAAAATTCGACGGCATCTCCTTTGTTTATTCAACCTATCCCACTTTATCAAAAGTGTGTTACTCTCCTCAATTGGTACCTAATAGACATGGGTGACATTTAAGGACCAGCAATGCTTTGGTGCTCTTACAACCCTCAAAAATTTATATCAAATTCCTCACTTTACATTTCATTTCTTACATTATAAAACTTAAACCATTTCAATCACTTTGATCCATTTGCATGCTTTCTTTAAACATACACATAATTATAACCTAAAATAGGCCTATTGCCCTTTCATCATACATCATACTTCAAGATTACACAAGATCAAGTAATTGCAATTTACATTTCTCCAATGAAAGTATAATACAACAAATCCTCCAAATATAATACAATGAAATAAACCTCAAAATATAACATGGTAAATCATCAACTAAACTTAGACAAAATATGGCATGAACAAAGATCTACGTCATTTGCCTCCACCGTACGGTCTACGTCATCCCTAAGTTGCACCCTTGCATTTCCAGGGAGCCAAATATCTTTGTTGAAAACTGTTTGGCAGCCATCCCCTAATTAGATCCTTGATCCCTGGATGATCTTGGGTCATGCTCTTGAGATGCCTCTCCATAAATTAGACGCATTGCTAACTGGTTTCAGGGTAGGCATCAACTCGTCGTCCACATTGTATTTGTTCCTAAGGACTTGAACCCAAAGGCGATCTTTGTTAGTAAGCAAACCATGCCCTATCTTCATCATGAACACTAAGTTATTTTCCCTAACACTCCTCAGGCCCAATCCACCTTCCTTCTTCGGTTTGCAAACCTTACTCCAAGAAACCGAATGAATCTTCCTCTTCTCAATGGTTGATCCCCAGAGGAAGTCTTTAGAACACTTCTCAATATCCAAACACAGACTGCTTGGTAAGTAACAAGACTGCATCGTATACGAGGGTGTGGCTGCAATCACAGATTGAATTATAGTTGATCTTCCCGCCAGAGATAAGGAGCTCATTTTCCAACTATTAAGTCTCTGGTCTATCCATTTAATGACATAGTTGAAAGTAGAGGATTTGACTCTCCCAAACATCAAAGGGATACCTAAATACTTTCCCAAGTCAGGTGCAATGGAGAATTGCATAAGCTGAGCTATTTCTGCGGTCCCGGATTGATTGACATTCCTAGAGAAGAACAGCCTAGTTTTCTCCTTGCTAACTCTTTGGCCAGAGGAACTTCAGAAGCAATCTAGAATTCCTTTGATGATTCTCGCCTGGTCCACAGATGCCTCTGCATAGAGCAGAAGGTCATCAGCAAAGAAAAGATGAGTGATGGGAGGCCCTTTCCTTCTTAAACAAACCGGTTTCCAGAGCTTCTTATTCACCGCTTCCATGATCAAGTGCGCAAGCCTCTCTATACACAAGACAGAAAGATAAGGAGAGAGGGGGTCTCCTTGTCTTATGCTCCTAGAAGGTTGAAACTCGTCCGTCTTGTTCCCATTCCAAAGTACACTCATCGTCGTTGAAGTAACGCCCTCCATAATCAACTCCACCGTACTGTGATGCAGATCCATATCCTCCAAAGTGTTGCAAAGAAAGCTCCAATTAATTCTATCATAGGCCTTCTGTAAATCCACTTTTAAGGCCATCCACCCCACTGATCCTCTCTTGATCTTCATGGAATGCATTATCTCTTGGGCTATGATAATGTTATCAGTACTGTGTCTTCCTCTGATGAAGCTACATTGATTAGGCATGATAAGAGAGCCTAAATGGGGTTTTAGCCTGTTGGCCACGATCTTAGTTTTGGCTTTGAAAACCACATTGCACAAACTAATCGGACGAAACTTGCTAATAACCTCAGGGTTGTCCTCCTTCGGTATGAGGCAGATTAAGGACTAGTTAATGTCCCTAATTTTGATAGGGTTGGTAAACACCCCCTTAATCAAATCCACCACCGAATTCTCCACAGAATTCCACTGCGATTGAAAAAACAACGCATGTAAGCCATCTGGCCTAGGAGATTTCAGACCATCCATGCTAAAGAAAACTTCCTTAATCTCCTCTACACTGGGGACATGGTGAATGGTAGTGAAGGATAAGGCAGTGACCTTGGGAAATTTCCAGGCAAAGGAAAATCCGGTAAGGGCAGGCCATCGTCTTCGTACAGCTTCCTAAAAGCCAAGACCATGGTTTTCAGTTCCGCAGGGTCTTCTATCCACGAGTTATTTTCATCCTTCAGCATAAGAATTCTATTAAACCTTCTTCTGACAACTGTTGCAGCATGATAAAACTTGGTATTGCGATCTCTTCACATACCTTATTTTGTGAACATGTATATAGAGGCATGCATAAAGCTTTAAGTGCTACTACAATATAAGAAGAATATATTCTCTTATGTCTCTTTTATCTCTATATTTCCCTCCTAGTTATCTTCATTTTACAACACTTTATAGAACATGTATTCTCTATAGGGGTGCTAAACGAACCAGGGGCCTTTGCCTTGGCTCGTGAAGGCTTAAGCTTACATGTCTAAAATTCGTTGTTGGAACCAGACTTGGACTTGTATAAAAGCTCCTTTAATAAAATGGCATCAGGCTTCAATTGAAATGCTCGGCCTTAGAGCATCTCAGGCTGACCTAGTGTATTAATTTTTATTTTATATTTTTTATACTGCTTGTAATAGCTCTCTCCCTCCTCAAGACTTAGCGTCTTAAGACCAAAGCTCAGCTCGGCTCGGCCAGATAACACTCTAATTCTCTACCATATCAAGTGACATTTCCCCTTTCACATTGCATCTTTCATTCTAAATACACTCTCTTTCTCTTCAACCACATTCAGTGCTTTCTCTTCCAACACAAACCCAGAAAAAGAATTCCACACTCAAATACAGCACACCTCTCTCATTCACATGCTCAATAGCACCTAGACACTTGTTTCAAGTAGCAATAATTTTTCTTTCATCTTTCATAAACTAAACACAGAGAGAGGACGAGAAAAGGGAGAGGGAAGAATGTACCAATCATAACGGTTTCCTTCATGTACTTGATGATCGCGAACTGATCCACCATCAATGGTGCCACTACAACCGGCGCGCTGCCATTGTTGGTCTCCGATTCATTCGCCAAGGATGCCATTCTCGCCTGGTCCCGAATCAGCGGCTCAACTTGATACCCCTCATCCAAATGCAGAAAATGGTAATGTCCCTAATCTCACTCCGTTTGTCCCTCGCAACTATGGCATAAGATGCGTTTGTTACTTGGTATATGTGTTTCGGTTTATGCACTATACTTCTAAAAAATCTTTGAAACAGGATCATGATGTTTGTTTGTTTACTGTATTTTGTTTTAGCCTTGATAAATTATTCAAACAAATTTGTCGATTATAGGACATCTCATTATTTAGTCATGTGCATTTATTTATGGTTGGAGCACCACTACGCATCATATAATCAAATCCATATCAACTAGGAAGAAAAAGCTTAACTTTAGTGAGTCAAGTTTACAATTATTTCAATTCCATTATTTTAGTTCTTTTATGCATCATGCTTGGTTTTTCATGATTGCACATAATGGCTTTTCATTATTTTATGCATCAACCGTGGCTTTTTTGGATGTTTATTATTTTTCCTAGTTAATAAACAAAACGATTCATTTTAGAAATTTTGTGTTCATGGAGAAAAGAGATATTGCTACATAATTGGTTATCGTGTTAATTGCTCATTTATACAAAAACTGATAATTATCAATGAATTATATTCCATTGTTTATTTTAAAAATATATATAATTAAAAAACAGTTATAAATTATTTGTCATCAATCAAATTTAATTTTTGTAATGAATGAAAAATCGTTGAAGCAATTTATGCATTTTTTTAAATGCATTCATGAAAAGAGATGTCATACATATTGCAACCATTTATGCATGCTACTAAATGAAAGGCGATGAGTTTAATAGTTTTGTTTTGTGTATAATATATTTTATTTTCATTCATAGGTTCACTTTTTCTGCAGTTACTGCAGATAAGTTTTCTGCAGTTACTGCAGATAAGTTATCTGCAGTAAGCCCAATACGACGTCATTTTGGGATGAAAATCGTGGTGTTTTATAATTTTAATTTATTTCAGAGATATTATAGTCTTTATAATTATAATTTTTTAATCTTTCAATTCCAAAAAGACGTCGTTTTGGAAGTAAATGCAGATAACTTATCTGCATTAACTGCATAAATATTTTTCTGTTCATTTATTTAGTACTATTTTTTTAATTGAATTCACTCTTTTTGGAATCAAAATTAATGTCATAATTATTATTTTTATTGTGATTTGATTCTCGATGACTATTAAACGTCTTTTATTTGAATTTGAACCGTTAATTAAATAACCATTACAATTGTTTCATGCATGGTTAAATGTTATTCAATAATTTAATACACCAATTTTTTAGAAAATAATGTCATAATTATATTTTTATTGTGATTTGATTCTCGATGACTATTAAATGTCTTTTATTTGAATTTGAATCGTTAATTAAATAACCGTTACAGTTGTTTCATGCATGGTTAAATGCTATTCAATAATTTAATATGTGAATTTGTGAGTTGGCATGATTATGCATATAATACATATAAGGAGAAATGAATCTCTTGTTATAGGAATTAGTCTGAAATACTCTTAGCGTTGGTCCCACTGAAAAAGAAAAAGAAAAGAAAATAATTGTGGGGTGTTATGTAAGAACCTGCACCGTTAATTAAGAAAGTTAAATAATTAATTATGAGAAATTAGGAAATAATTCCATAATTGATCCTAATAATTATGATAAGGCTTAAATAATATTATTAAGTAATTAATAATGCTGAAAGTCGCTTTTCTGACGAAAAGTGCAGATACCGGTTCTGCTACTCGGTATAAATGCATACAAATGAAGTATCCCGAAAAATTATGAAAAGTGTGTATATGTCACTAGAATAATATATAGGACTTGTAAAACAAGTTTCAAGTTAAAATAATGAGAACTGGTGCCAGAACTGATACTGGCTATGGAAAAGCGCATACCAGAAAGGTGCTGCGAAAAATTAAATAAAAATATGATGAATCTTAGAAAAAAGAGTAGGTTCAGATTCCAAAGTTTGAGATTAAAATGATAAGTGTAGCTATTAGTGCTAATACAGTGTGATTGGTTTATTGTAGCTATAAATAGCCTTTGGGCCCAAAACCCTAGGCCATATTCCATCTCTATGTGAGACCCTTGTGCTGACTGCCTTCAGCCTTCCTCCTCTATTTTCCACCTTCATTCTCCATTGAAAGCCTCAAGAGATCACATCCCCCTTTGATTTCTTCACAAAAGCTTCATACTTGAGTGTGCTTGAGCCTTGAGTGTGTGAAAGGTGCTCCATTTCTGAGTGTAGCTTCTGACTTGAGAGGTTTTGAGGGTTGTTTTTCTGAGTTGGTTGAGTGAGGCCTTGTTCTTGGCTTCTTGAGCTTCAAGAAGCCACCTTTTGGCATAAAGGGGCAAGCTTGTTGTTGATTTTCGTAGTCTTGTTGTGGCTGAACCTTGGTGCTTTGTAGAAGACCCCTTTTGTGTGCCATTTTCGGAGTTTTAAGCCTTGGAAGGTATACCATGATAACACTTTGTCATTTTGAGGTTTTAAGCTTGTTTAATCGGTTAAAAAGTAAAATTTGGATCATTTAAGTAAATGAGTGTGTTTCTAAGTTATTAACATGCTTATGAATATCTGTTTATAGAGTCATTGGACTCCAAATCACATTTGGACCCTTAAAAGTGGGATTATGCAGAAGTCTGTTCGAATTTCTACATTCTGATGGAGAAGTATTCGAATACTTTTCGTGTAGTATTCGAATACTTGTCCTCTAGTAATCAAATACTCCTTGCTAGAGTATTGGGATACTTTTCTGGAAAGAAAAGTATTCAGATACCTTTGAAGAAGTATTCGAATACTGGAGAGTATTCGAATACAGTGAGTTTTGGTATTCGAATACTGTGGTATTTGGATACTTGGGGTGTTGGTATTCGAATACCTTGTGGTATTCGAATACTTTAGTGAAAGTAATCGAATACTTTCTGGAGAGCTGGAGTATTCGAAAACTAATCGTGTAGTATTTGAATACCTCCTGCAGAAACAACATGAAATGAGTTAAAATGAGCTAGGAAGCCTTAATCACTTAATGTAATCTTGAGCAATGATTATTGATGATTAATTATTGTATAAACAAATTGTGATTGTCTTGCATTAGTGTGGGTAATAGACGTATTCCTGCATTTCTCTGGCCAGTAGATTAGTTACAACACACATGACATGATTATCTGCTGCATTGCACTATTTTGAAACTTATACTGTTTAACTATTTTTGGAACTTATATTGCACATGTAAGTTGTAAGAACTCGCACCGTTAATTAAGGAAGTTAATTAATTAAGAGAAATTAGGAAATAATTCCATAATTGACCCTAATAATTATTATGAGGCTTTAATAATTATAGTAAGTGAGTAATAATGCTGAAAGTCGCTTTTCTGACGAAAATGCAGATACCAGTTCTGCTACTCGGTATAAATGCGTACCGACAAAGTATCTCAGAAAATTATAATAAGTCTATGAATATTCTTAAAATATTATATAGGACTAGTAAAACGAGTTTCAGGTCAAAATAATGAGAACTGGTGTCAGAACTGATACTGGCTATGGAAAAGTGCGTACCGGAAAGGTGCTGCGAAAAATAAAATAAAAATATGATAAATCTTATAAAAATGAGTAGGTTCAGATTCCAAAGTTTGGGATTAAAATGATAAGCGTAGCTATTAGTGCTAATACTGTGTGATTAATTAAGTGTGGCCTATAATAGACCCTTGCACATTAACCTAGGCTGATCTTCAGCCTCCTCCACGTTGGTTTCTGGTGACAGCCCCTTCCTCATCCATTTCCATAGCTTTCTTCTCCCTTGAGCCTCAAAGTGACTACCTTTCTTCACTTTTCCTTCATACAAACACCATTGTTGGGCTTGAGGAAGACTTGAGAGGGTGTGAGAGCTCTTTTTTCTGTGTTGGTGGTGTTGTCCTTAGTGTTTCTAAGGCTGACTTCACTACTTGTGGGGGAGGAGCCATTGTTCCTTGCTTGTGTGGCTTCAAGAAGCCATCTTTGGTGAGAAAGAATCAACATTTGATCACCATTTTCGTGCACCTTCAAAGTCAGTACCTTTGAGCATTATTGGGAGCTCCAAGATCATCCATTTTCTCTGTTTTGGAAGCTTGGGTATATGCTTCAACCTTTGTTCTTGAGTTTTTATGTAAAAGATTGAGTCTTGGTATGTTAAATGAAGAAAATAAATAACCAAGATGATCATTAGCTTAAATGTGTTTAAAAATGCATGCTTGAATGTCTAGAAGTGTAAAAAGTTGAAGCTTGTAGGACAAACTCTTGAAAAAATGTATTTTTGGCATTCTGTCGCAAAATATCCCGATATTGGAACCAATATCCGGATATGATATCCCGATATTGATATCCGGATATCCCTCCGGAAATATCCGGATATCGATATCCCGATATTCCTTTGGCCATATCCCGATATTTTGGTCTGGACAGCAACGAACCTGTTTTAATAAAAATTTGATATCTTGAGCTACAGAGCTCTAAATTGAGTGTTATTTCGACCTATGTCAAGCTAACACATAGGGATACAACTATGTAAAATTTCATAGCCATTGGATAAGTGGTTTGATCGCAGTATCAATTTTAAGTCGCGTTTTGGTTGCTGGAAATTTCGTTTGCAGCAGTCACCTAGCGTAAAACATAACCGGGGTTATACAACTTCGATTGAGACATATAATATGTCGTTGTAAATCTGGAGATGTCTAGCTAGTTTAACATATTAAAATCTTAGAATTTTCGGTAAAGAGCTGCAATTAAAGCTTTAAAAAGAGTAAACGCAGTTTAATGCTTAAGGCTTTGAGAAAAGCTTGCAGTAAGCGAAAATGAGAAAGAAAACGTATTCCTTTTGACATGAAATTATAGAGCATGAGTATTGATGATATTTCTAGTATAAACAGATTGTGATTGTGCTGTTTGATGACTTTGAGCTAGTGTGGACTCTTGGCTTGGAAAGTTAGCTTGCAAGGTAAGCTTTCGTGTCCTTGGTTTAGCCACTGTTGGTTCCACCATACCCCATAGGGGAATGGTTTATATGCATGATGTGTTTTCATGCTTTGATGATTGGAATTCTTTTGAACTATTATGTGTAAGGGCCTTATAATATGCATGTGTTGTTCCACTTTGACGGTAAGCCTGAGTATGTAGCGTCATACAAGATGGTGAGACTGGGGTGGATGCAAGTAGCGTCTTGCACTATTTGTAGGAGATAGACGTATATCATGCATTTCTCTGGCCAGTAGATTATATTGACACGCATGACATGGTTATCTATGCATTACACTGACTTTGGAACTTATATATATTGTTTAAATTGCTTTAGAACTTATATTGCACATGTAAGTGAGCTTGGGGGGAAGATGTTTGAGGACCCCTTGTCTTACTGAGATTTCTTTTTAGAGATCTCACCCCACGTTTGGGGCACATATTTCAGGTTCAGGTAATGCGAGGGTTGAGACCTCTAGCGGCAGGAGGCCGGAGCTGAGTTAGATGTTT
Source organism: Gastrolobium bilobum (assembly GCF_033153095.1). Lineage (NCBI taxonomy): Eukaryota > Viridiplantae > Streptophyta > Magnoliopsida > Fabales > Fabaceae > Gastrolobium > Gastrolobium bilobum. The sequence continues at coordinate 22,473 of NW_026899198.1, forward strand.
GCTGTTATGATTATATGCTGGATGTTGTTATGTTATCTTTATGATTATGCTGTTATTGTTGAGACTGCTGTTGGGCCTTGTTTCCTTATTTGGTGAGCATGGGGATTGTCCATGCCACATTTGATTATGTTGTTGATTAGATTTGGGTTGTATAACTATCAGGGCCGTCCGGCTTACGTGTTGTAGTACCGTGACTAGGGACTCAGTTAATGATCTTAATTATGTTATGAGGTTATTCAGTATAGATGTCTGTCTTTTGCATTTACATACAGGCAATGTTTTGGAAATGAATTAAGTAATTCAACTTGGTAAGGATAATGACGTCATAATTGAAAAAAAAAGAATATTCTGCATTTTTAATTAAGCGTGGCTTAATACGATGACATGTTAACAAACCGGGTTAACACGGGGTGTTACATAAGTGAGCTTGGGGTGGAAGATCATTGAGGACCCCTTGTCTTACTGAGATTTCTGTTCAGAGATCTCACCCCACGTTTGAGGCGCTTATTTCAAGTTCAGGTAACTCAGGGGTTGAGACCTCTAGCGGCAGGAGGCCGGAGCTTAGTTGATTGATGTTTATCTGCTTATGTTGACTATGCTTGGATGCTGGTTTATGTATATTAATATCATGCTTATAGCTTCATTTGATGTTATTGTTGAGACTCTTTTGATTATGTTGTTAATTGGTGAGCATGGGGATTGTCCATGCCACTTTGACTTGACTTTATGTTTTTAGTTCGGTGTTGATTTAATGTATCAGGATATTGCCCGGACTACGTCTTGTAGATCCGTGACTTAGATACTCACTTATTTATTTATGAGGTATTTCAGTTAGCTGACTTTTGCAATTTACATACAGACGATGTTTTTATGAAAATTGATTAAGTAATCAACTTGGCTAAGTTTAATGACGTCATAATTGAAAAGAAAAAGATATTCCGCATTTTAATTAAGCGTGACTTAATACGATGACATGTTAACAAACCAGTTTTTTTCACCTGAAATATAGAACAAGATTGCAACACAGTTTTTTTATAAGAATAAAATTTGTAGTGCGATTAACCAACCACGACGTACGACAAAAATTTTAATCTTTTTTCTCCGTGCATCGCACAAGTAATATATTAGTATATAAAATAGTTCAATAATTCGTGCCACCTGGCCACAACTCGCAATACAAGTTAAAATAACCTATCAAAAAAGTTACATTTTATATGGCCAAGCACTCGAGTGTCACTCTTTGATTAAATTTTGGCACATAGATAAAACAAAGTTTAATTTAGTTATATTCTCTTTAATTCAAACCTTTTAATTAAATTAAAATGTATTACTTTTATTTTATTTCAAAATTACACTAAATTTAAAAAAGTAAATCTTATGCCTTTTCAATACAACGCTCTCTTTTCCATATTTAGCGGTATGATATGAACATAACTATGTTAGCTGACATGCAACACCTTTCTCTCTCTCACAGCATCCACTATTTTATTACCGACTCTCAATATCGTAAAAACACAAATTAATTATCCAATTTAGAAAACTTGGGAGACGTCATTTTCTTTTATTTATTTTTGTTCTCTGGACGAATTGAAGTTCTATGCTTCTTTAGAATTTGTGTGTCCTTTTTTTTTATGATTAGGTGATATATGTTTTCCTGTACTCGAGACTGTGATTAAATTGATGAATATCTTTTTTTTTTTTTTGATAACAAAATTGATGAATATCTTTGGTGAGTTTGATTCTGTTATTATATGAGAAGAATAATGGGTGCTTTTGTGGTCGTCTCATAATTACAAGCTCTATCATGTTTTAGCAACAAAACAACAATTTATGTCGCGGTTTATGAAGATAACGTAAATATATGACTAAAATATTTTCATGTTTCGGACTCGAACGGGATTGATCCCATTAAATTTATCCAAAAATAAATAAATATATTTTTGTTGTTTCAGTTTGAGCAAGGGTTAGTTATATATGGTAGGGGCTTCTAGACAAACCAGTTACGTTCGGGAACAGCGTAGCGGCCTTAGATATTAGATTAATTAGAGATTGTGTATGACATTAATTTCTTTTGTATTTTTCCATGCGTATTAGAAGATAAACATGTATGTTTGGCAACTGGTTCACGCATGCACTGTCTGATCAAAGCTCCTTTTCGAGGCAGTTATCCTCACTTTCATTAAAAGGCAACAATAACCGAGACAAAACGTTCCCCGAGCTTTGAACCTACTGAATTTTGAACCATACCTGGTTTTGATTCCATGCACCGAAGCTCCTTGCTTTCCTTTTTATAAAGTAAAGTTAGCTTGGCTAATCTAAATGAATTACACCGACTTGAACTTATCCAATCAACCCTTCTCGAGACTTTTTTACATCTCCATATTGTAATGTTTGTACTGTGCGTCTTGCTCTATTCTGCTGGTTAACCTATTCTAAATTCATCAATAGGATTCCTGGAGCCAGACAACTGTTTTGTTCCCTTAAAAGTATATTATTTTTGTTTTGTCTTAATTTACTTATGGGAAATGATACTCTCATGCAACATAAGATACTTATCTCATGTTATACACTCATAGAATTTTGTGCCAATTTTTTCTTTTCTTTTTTCTTTTCATTTTAAATTGTGGACCCCACATATTTGTATCACCCACATGAGATAGTACTCTCATGTAACATAAGATTAATAAACCCCTTTACTTATAGTATATATCGGAGGTTCCTTACCAACCTACTCCTTCTTAAACATTTGTACTTGTTGCGGCTATATATAATCTCTACTTTCAGTTTCCCTCCAAACCTTGTTTCCCCCTCTATCCATGTGCTCCGTTAATTACTTTCCAAAAGAAAAACAGAATTCTGGAATTTTTTTTTTTGTTGTTGCCAATTTCAATCTTTTTCAGATACTATTTTTAGTTGGGCAAATAACATTGAGAAAAGAAAAGAAAAAGTATTGTAGTAAACGGATTGTAATCTTGACAGTGCTACTTGGGTATCAGAAAGAACTATTAATTATTTCCAAAAAAAAAAAAAAAGAAAGAACTATTAATTTATAGGAAAATGTTATTTCATCCCTAACTAATTAGTAATTGGTAACTCGAGGAGTCCATTCAACTACTCATTCTTGATGGGGACAGAAGGTAACCTTAACTTACTTTGATTGACGGATATGGTACATAATGAGGGTTAATTGGCGCATTATTTTCTTAAGAATATTACGCTAGTTACTAGTTACTCATAAAGACTCACAGTCACGGATAGGTGGTGTACATATATAAGTAATTTATAATTTGGAAAACGATGTTTCTTTTAAAATAGGTCTATGATTGATCAATTCTCCACCATCCATTGAGTACAATTTAATTATACTAAAGCTAAAACCGTGATCTGTTAGCGCATTTGTTTCGTGTACAATTTAAAAAAGTACAGATATCCAGAGAATGCCTGTACTTTTGCCACGTGTCAGCATTCTGTCATTCTAGCTGGGCAGCCCAGCGAGAATGATTGACCATTCAGACGCTGACACGTGTCCAGTCCATTCCCGCTTGTCAGACCAGCGGGATTGTGACGTGGCATTTTGGCAAATTTTTTCAGGCGTGACAATTAGGTAAATTTCTGCCCAAAAAGTGGCAATATAGTCATTGTCCCTATAAACATTCATCAATGTTGTTGAACAACAAAAATCAAGAGGACCAACGGATAGAGCACAAATTCGTTTCAGCCAAGGTAGAGGTCGTGGAAACAAGTTTGTACATACTGCAAAAGAACGAACCATACCATTGAGACATGTTATCTCAAGCCTATGTTGAACCGACACTAACACGGGACATGAGATATATAACACCGCATAGATTTAAAATACATAATTATAGTTAAAATGAGGATTAAAGGGTAGGATTAGTGAAAATCCTGAGTTCTGGGTCAAAATACGTAAAAAGGATAGATGCATCTTGTTAGTCTAAGTAGTACCAATTAATTCGGAACAGTGACCATTGTGCCACTGTTCCAAGACTTTTTTACCTAAATGTCACGCCAACAGTAAAATATACCAACTGCCACGAGGGCAAGTTCGCCCAGGGCTGTAGCGAACTCTTTATCATGATGTGTCAACTTTCTGGTGGACACGTAGTTCGCTACAGCCCCAGTGACCTCTGTTGCAATTAATGCCTCACCTATCAGGCCACGTGGCTTGCATGCAAGAGAGGTCGCTGGCCATATCCGCGAACTCTGTGCAATGGCTAGCATGCCACGTGGCTGACACGCACCAAGTTCACTGGGGGCAGCGAACTTGGTGTAACGGCTACATTTCACAACCCTATATAAACCCACCCCTCCCCCTCCCCCCATTTCTCTCCTCCCCAGCCGCCCCTCTCTCTCTTATTTTTCTTCTCTCACTCTTCTATCACTCTCCTCCACAGCCCAATCATTTCTGCGGTTTGACAAACAACAGCGTATTAGCGTTACGAATACGATATTTATTTAAACATAGAGCGGATGGTTGACTTACCGATGATCAATGAACAAAAGAAACTAGAGTTAAGTTGTTTGTGATCCTGTGACAGTGTATGACTAACACATGTATGGATGTTGTTCCATATGCCTGTTATCCATTCATGACTGCTTTTTTTGAGATATGCCTGCATCCTCCATGGACAACCATCATTGTGATTTTGACAAATCATGATCAGCCTTTTCGTATCACTTTTTAGCACGACAGTTGTGCGATTATTTGCCATACAATATTGTTTGATGGCCATTTGTACATGCTGCTTCCTTTCAAACTGCTGGTCCTTATAGAGCTCTTGACCCATTTGCCAATTTGGTACTTGTGCCCCTTGCATGTCATCACACTCTTCATCGGGGTGTGCCCAGTTAATGTTCGTGTAATGTGGTATTTGCGACCAAAATGGAACATTATCCTCTCCTGTTTAACATAAGTTTCGCATGTCATTTGTAATCCATTTTAAAAATATAATAAAACTCAAACGGTAAACTACCTAACCTGCAACAGGTGGTGGGTCATGCGCACCAACAATGCCCGGTGATGGAATCGGTTCAACCAATGCAGTGGACGACTCCAATTCGAAATCACCATCAACGTCTGTATCCGACGAGTCACTGTCAGGGACTAGACCTACATCAACCTCCTCCTCGGAACTATCAGTACGCCACGACGGATCATACATGTCATTGGCAGGAATCACATCTAAAGGTTGTGTTATTGGGGGTGACACATGCATATCTTCGGGATTTACTTGCGGCTCCCTGTTAATGTCTATGGAGTAACTGGTAGGGATGAAACTTTGAGTGCTTGCCTCTCCACCGGTGTTTAGTTCCGCATATAACTCGATGTATAAGGACTCTCCATGCTGTCGAAATGCATCAACTACTAGTGACACATCTTCATCCTCAACCACCTCCACAACAACCTATTGCACCGGGTTACCAGAAGCACATCTAGCAATCAGTCGAGACAGGGATTGACCTCGTTGTAATCTCAACTTCTTGTATATGATTTTCTTCAGCTCAGTATATTTGCAACACGGACTCATTCGGAACATCTTTGTATCTCCTTCAAACACATGACCGTTCGGTCCAAAATATCTCCTCCCATTGTAATATAGAATACATATTACATCATTGTTACTCTCACTTATTTTATGTACTAAAATAGCAAAAAACAACAAACAAGAATGGACCTTTAAAGGGAAAACGCATGACAATGACAAAGTGGGTCTGGAAGGGAAGGGGTGGGGTTTAAATACCACTGAGTTCGCCACCTAGGCCAGCGAACTGTAACTGTCGGCATGTAGTTCACTTTCCCATGCAGCGAACTTCTGGGGAGCTGCCACGTGGCACAGAGTTCGTTGATGGGTCCAGCGAACTGTGTCAGTTGCTGCCACTCTGCACCTAGTTCGTTGTCCTAGTCAGCTAACTGCGTGCCAATTGACACATGGCAAGGAGTTCACCTTCACCCCCAGTGAACTAAGTTCATGTCAGACACGTGTCACACCAAGTTCGCTGATGATGGCAGCGAACTGTGCATGGTGTCAGCATTTATTGCTACCAAGTTCGCCTATGTCAGAAGCGAACTCCTGCACCACCAGGAAGCTGACACATCAGCATACCTAGTTCGCTACTACTCCTAGCGAACGTGCCTGCGTGGCAGTTTGGGAAAATAGTCCGTAGGTGTGGCATTTAGGTAAAAAAGTCTTGGAACAGTGGCACAATGGACACTGTTCCAATTAATTCTTATAAGCTATCCCCAACTGTAGAAATCCTATACATGTACAATCTTTGGAATCCTTCTCTTTCGGGTGTGTATTCGATTCATTCATGTACCCTCCGCTAGAAGCTTGCCAGGAGCCGCTCCTTGTTCATGCCTCTTTGAACCAGTGAGCACTCCCCACCTTCGTCAGCCACCGGGATATTATAGGCACAAATAGCGGAATGTTACACATTCAAGCAAAACCGAACAGTATATAACTTTTCAGTCAAGGAAATAAACAATTTTCTAGCCAGAGTTATTGGCATTCAGAAAATCATTAAAATTCGAAAATTGCCCAAAATATTCTGCAATTTTTATGGTGAAAAGTTGATACTCTTTTTTTTTTAGTACATTAAAGGGGCAAAGGCCCAAAGAAACACAATTACAAGATAAGAGCTCAAGTGCTTTGATCTCTATCATTGTTATTATGAGCACCCCTATATTAACATATTTCACTCTCCATAAAACACATCTATATACCACCAATGTTACTAACATCTTTTGAAAATAAAACAATAACAGAGCCTATTGATTAATCACCCCCCTTAAAATATGGAATCGTAGCACAAAAGTATGTTTTAAAAATAATTCTAGCATTTAAGCAATTATGAACTATGAAGGGTATAACTCGCCCAACTTAAATGATATTAAACATTTGTATTGTTCCGGCGAATAGAGAAATAGAGAATGAACAAGAAAGATCAATTATCATATTGTCATAATTCACAATAAATTTGACATTTTAAAATTTACAAGAATTTCACGTAGACAAATAAGAATTATTTACTGTATTAATTATTATTTGATTCATTGAATTTAAAGCCAAATCTTAAAATAATAATAGTTATTATAAATATTAATTATTAAATTTTAATTATTATTTATGATATTAATTAAGGGGTTTGCATTCATCATATAAAAAGTTTTCTACACACACAACATTTTGTGGGACCCGCATGTTTTGAAGAAAAAAAAAGCTACAGCATGCAAAACAAATCTCTATAACATAACACAATTATTATTTTTACAACATAACTCTTATAAAACTCATTAATTAATGTGAAGTGATATGAAAGTACAAAATTTTGAACAAATCATCCGGACTGTCACATGAGAGCTCTATTGATGTCATCTCCATAACACCGACACACAAATTTTTTGAAAAGATGCGTGTCGGATACTGACACGTGTCCGACACGCGGTCAACATTTTAGGACACGCGATTAACGTTTTGACACATTTTTCGAAGACGCGGTCAACCTTCTGACATGCATCTGACATGTTTTTTTTAAGTCTAATTTTTTTTTTGATAGCCTAAATTTTATTTTATTAACTAAACATAGAAAAATAATTTATAAATCAAGTTTTTTGTTATAAAATTTTACATGAAAAATTAACAAGGTAGGAAATTTTTTTTTGTTTATATTTATATTATGAAATTTGAATATTTAATTGGTTATATGACTTATTATGGGATGTTATATGTATTAAATATAAATTATATTATATATATTAAAAATATTATTTAATATCAAAACGTGTCCTAACGTGTCGAAATATGACATTTTACGTGTCGGCGTGTCGTGTCGTGTCCCGTGTCACGTGTCAGTGTCGGTGCATCATAAGATTCATAAGTTGTCATAGTGTCATGTGTTGGAATTTTTAATTCCTCTAAACTTTATGGTGATAACCATCACCCACAAGCCAAGATCCATCATACCAAATCATAAAGAAAAATAAGAACAACATAAAGGTAGAGGAATACATGTCTCCATTGCAGCGGAATAACTTTGATCTTGTCTCTTGGGGTTTGTAGTCTTCCTCAGTCAAATCATCCTAAAACCTTATTCCTTAGTGTGCCGTCTCTCTCTTGATGGGGAAGAGAAACTAGGGTTGTTGATATGACGTATTGGGGACCATAACCTTTTTTTATAGTATTTTTATCTTTATTGTTGGGCCAATAAGCTCCCATTATACCTAGTTGGCCCAACACCGGTATCCACTCATTCAGCCCATACTCACTTAGGAATCTATTTCGGAATATTTAACTGATCACTTTAATTTACCCAATATATATAAATAGCACAATATAATTATTAATATAATATGTGACCCGTAATAATTATTAGAAAATATAATTTCCTAACAATCTCCCACTTGGGCCACATATTAACTTGAGATAATTATATCGTATATCTTTAGTGCGCAACTGTATGCTATTTTTCTTTAGATTCCTCCTTAGATACAATCTGGTCCACCTCCTATATCAATATGAGATCATGGCGACTTTTGTCACTTTCAAGCGTAACTAAACCTTCCATGGTCATCGCACCAATATATTCAATGACACAGATCAAGTATGGATGAGTGGCATGGAAATTACATGCAATGTGATCTTACCATGCCTATTTCCAATTGGTCCTACTTTAATCTTTAGGAGATCAATCCTAAATTTTCTGCATATACAAAGCAGAAACACAAGCACAAAATTTAATACATTCAGAGGGAAAATAACATTGAATTCTTTATTCTGCAGAAAATTTAATCTTCATAGAATACTAACATAAAGAACTCTCACTAAACCGTAGTGTCATCGAACAAAACAACACCCATATGAGCAATATGCTCGTGAAAGACCTTAGGCACTAAGCCTTTAGTAAGCGGATCCGCAAGCATGGAGTTCGTCCCTATGTGTTCTATGGAAATCTAACCACTCTGAACTCTTTCTTTAACAACCAGAAACTTTATATCGATGTGCTTTGATTTTGAAGAGCTTCTGTTGTTGTTGGAGTACAACACTGCTGACCTGTTGTCACAATAAATCTTCAGTGGCCTTTCAACACCACTCACTATATGCAACCCTGTGACAAAGTTTTGCAGCCATACCCCAAGGTTGGATGCCTCAAAACAAGCTACAAATTCAGCGGCCATATAAGAGGAAGCTACGAGTGTCTGTTTAACACTCTTCCAAGAAATAGCTCCTCCAGCCAACATGTACACAAAACCTGACATGGATCTTTTACTATTTTGGCATCCAGCAAAATCAGAGTCAGTATATCCGACGATCTCTAATTGATCTGACCTCCGATATGTAAGCATATAATCTTTTGTTCTCTTTAAATACCGTATAACCCTCTTGGCTGCTTTCCAATGATCCATTCCTGGATTGCTCAAGTATCTTCCTAACACTCCCACTATAAATGCTATATCAGGGCGAGTACAAATCTGGGCATTGTCATTTCTATCATCTCAAGCTTACCTTTAGGGCATTGGGCAAAACTAAACTTGTCTCCCCTAGATATGGGCGTATCTCCTGACGTACAATCCTTCATGCCAAATCTATCCAAAATCTTTTCAATGTAGGCCTTTTGTGATAACCGTAGGATACCTTGAGCGCGATCTCGAAGTATCTGTATTCCTAAGACAAAAGATGCATCACCAAGGTCCTTCATCTCAAAAATTTTAGTGAGAAGTTTCTTGGTTTCATGCAATAAGCCTATATCGCTACTGGCAAGTAAGATATCATCAACATATAATATCAGGAATATGAATTTACTCCCACTGAACTTGTGATACACACAATCTTCCACTAAGTTCACCTCAAAGCCATAGGAGATAATAACCTGATGGAATTTGTGGTACCATTGACGAGAAGCTTGCTTAAGGCCATAGATGGACTTTTTCAATTTGCAAACCATAGACTTTGAATCTCCCAATACAAAGTTTTCTGGTTGCACCATATAAATTGTCTCATCAATGTTACCATTGAGAAACGCTGTCTTTACGTCCATCTGATGTAGCTCCAAATCCAAATGAGCCACAAGCGCCATTATTGTCCTAAAAGAGTCCTTCGTAGAAACCGGAGAGAAAGTCTCTTTATAGTCTATGCCTTCTTTCTGAGTGAAACCTCTAGCAACTAGACGTGCCTTATATCTTTCGATGTTGCCATTTGAATCCCTTTTGGTTTTAAATATCCATTTACAACCAATGGGTTTCGCACCTTTAGGCAACTCAATAAGATCCCAAACGTCGTTGTCTTTCATAGATTGCATCTCATCTTTCATGGCATCAATCCATTTATGAGCATTAGAGCTTTCTAAGACTTGTTGGAAGTTGATTGGATCATCTTCCTTCAAGCTTAAAATATTTTCATGCTCTTGAAGAAACACAATATAATCATCCGGAATTGCATTTCTCCTTTCTCTAGTGGATCTCCTTAATGGCACTTCTTGAGTTTGTTGAGTTTGTTCTATAGGTGGCATAGGGGGTGGTTCATTATTGTCTTGACCCAAAGCAATGTCAGGGACCAAAGCCTGTTCCATAACAATGTCATGAACAGGGACCTGATCATTAATTGCTTGTTCCGTAATTGCATCTTGAATGATGACAATATTAGGAAGAGAAATATTATTTTCTTCCTCATCAAAGACAACATTCCTTATTTTATCTTCCCCCCAAACTCAACATCCTCAAGGAATCTGGCATTTCCCGTCTCCAAAAAAGGATCTTGTAGTGGGATTATAAAACTTAAAGCCCCGAGAGCGTTCAACATATCCAACAAAATAGCAGCTGATTGTTCTTGAGTCCAACTTTCTTTCATTTGGCCTATAAGGCCTTGCTTCTGCTGGACAACCCCAAATGTGTAAATGCCTTATGCTAGGTTTCTTTCCATTCCATAGCTCATAAGGGGTTTTTGTCACTGCTTTGCTGGGAACCCTATTAAGGATATAAACTGCAGTCTTTAGTGCTTCTCCCCAAAGTGATTCTGGCAATGAAGAATGACTAAGCATACTCCTCACCATGTCTTTAAGAGTCCGGTTTCGCCTTTCCGCAACACCATTCATGCTAGGTTTACCTGGCATTGTGTATTGCGGGACGATTCCACACTCCTTTAGGAAGATCGCAAAGGGCCCTGGACGTTGTTCACCTGATCCATCAGATCTACCATAGTATTCACCACCACGATCAGATCTAATGGCCTTAATTTTCTTGCCTAACTGAAGTTCAACTTCAGCTTTAAATTCTTTGAACACATCCAATGATTGTGACTTCTCTCTAATCAAATATAGGTATCCAAATCTTGAATAGTCGTCTATGAATGTGATAAAGTATTGTTGACCATTCCAAGAGGCTATAGGAAATGGTCCACAAATATCCGTATGAATCAATTCTAAGACGTCTGAAGCTCTGTTGGAACCTATTTTCCTTATGTTTGTCTGTTTCCCCTTTATGCATTCAATGCACACCTCAAAATCATCCAGATCAAGGGGTTCAAGAATTCCATCAGTCACAAGCCTCTGAATTCTCTGTTTAGAGATATGACCTAAACGCTTGTGCCACAGAACCAGTACCAACAAACTAAAGTGAGAGTCATACCCTTCTTTTCGCGCCATGCCTTGTATTTGGAACACTCTTTCTTCATGTGTCCAGATTTCTTACAAAAGAAGCAGGTGAATTCCTGGTCCTGCTTCTTTTGCTTCTTTGGCAAAGCATCTGCATTATCCTTAGCTCTCTTTCTTTTCTTGTCTTGAGAGGTTGATGCCAAGTGAGCACTATCAGTCTTCTCTCGCTGTAACCTCTCTTCCTCTTGCACGCAGTGAGAAATGAGCTCATTAAGAGTCCATTTTTCCTTTTGAGTGTTATAACTCACCACAAATTGACCGTATTGTGCAGGAAGAGAGATAATAACTAAGTACATGAGCAACTCAGAGGGCAGCTCTAACTTTAATGCCTTTAGTTTTCCAGCAAGATTAGACATTTCCATAATGTACTCCCTTATGTTTCCCTTTCCTTTATACCTCATGTTTATGAGTTTGGACAAGGTTTGACCAATTTTAGCCTTTTCATTTCGAGCAAAGTATTGCTCGAGTTCCTTCAGAAACAACTTGGCATCAGTAGTCTCAACAATCGAGCCCCTAAACGCCTCCGAAACGGAACGTTTCATGATCATCAGACACATGCGATTTGAGCGTTCCCACTTTTCAATTTTATCCGTGTTTGGATTTTCCTGAGTGGAAGTGGGTTTCTCAGTCCTTAGCGCATTGTCGAGATCCATGCAACCGAGAACATTTCCATATTCTCTTTCCACAGCTTGAAATTTGCCCCATTAAGCATTGGAAGCATATTCATTTGAGCAACATAATTGGCAGCGGTAGCAGAAACTATACAGAGAACCAAAAAAGATAACATACTAATAACATGTCATATCATATATATTCATACACGATATAGACAAATAATCCGAAGTAAAATGAGTTTATTATAAGATACCTAGCACAACATTAATATTTAGTCTGTGGACAAAAATATCAACTTGTAAGTGGTACTCTTAATGTAGTAATCAAACATTGACAATAAGTCCTGTCAAATCATAGCCTTCCTGTGGGCCGACTATGAATTACATGGAGAATTCTTGATAATTGTCACATATTTATTACCACAGGTATGTTTGTTACTTGGCCAAATAATAACCTTCCTGTGGGCCGATCACTATTCGCATAAGCAATAAACACACACATGATCACACAACATATGTTATTTGGCCAAACAATAACCTTCCTGTGGGCCGATTAATATTTGCATAAATAAAATATATTTATATGACCAACCTATTTGAAATCAAATTAACCTTTTATAAATTTGGCCACTGTGGCGGCTAACAAATCTATCATATTTAATTTCAAATAGAAACCTTTAGGGATAATAAACCCATTTAAAACCAAAATAACAACAATAAAGAAAATTATTCTTTATCAATCCTCAATGTATATACATACATACTTTATCCTTATACCATTAACAATAAATACCTATTCATTATAAGGCTTAAAAAATGATGCACAAACAATGCACATGTAAGCCTTTTCATATGAAAGCTTGAAAATGATGCATAATATCAACAACAACAAAATTATATTTAGCTTTTAAGAAAGAAAACACTACATAGCTAATACAAAATACATAAGATGGAACCCACGTTCAAAAAATAACAAACTTTATGCCAAAAGATAATAAAGCAAAACTTTTCATGATTAATCATATATAAAAATCACAAAACTTAATTCCCTCGTAATTCAATATGATGATGGCTCTGATACCAATTGTTGGAATTTTTAATTCCTCTAAACTTTATGGTGATAACTATCACCCACAAGCCAAGATCCATCATACCAAATCATAAAGAAAAATAAGAACAACATAAAGGTGGAGGAATACCTGTCTCCATTGCAGCGGAATAACTTTGATCTTGTCTCTTGGGGTTTGTAGTCTTCCTCAGTCAAATCACCCTAAAACCTTATTTCTTAGTATGTCGTCTCTCTCTTGATGGGGAAGAGAAACTAGGGTTGTTGATATGACGTATTGGGGACCATAACCCTTTTTTATAGTGTTTTTATCTTTATTGTTGGGCTAATAAGCTCCCATTATACCTAGTTGGCCCAACACCGGTATCCACTCATTCAACCCATACTCACTTAGGAATCTATTTGGAAATATTTAACTGATCACTTTAATTTACCCAATATATATAAATAGCACAATATAATTATTAATATAATATGTGACCCACAATAATTATTAGAAAATATAATTTCCTAACATCATGCTCCACAATTATACTCAACAGCATAGATTTGGAAATAATTCCCACATGCTTACAATTCAATAAATTATTTTTTTTCCTTTTTTTATAAAATGGTCAAAAATTTTCCGGCATTTGATTGGGAAATAATTCCCTCCTAGTTATAGTTAATAAAATTTTCCATCAAATGGTACAAATCTAATATGTAATTTATTTTTTAAATGCTAAAATCAAATTTAAAATAAAATAAAAAAAAGGTTTTGTTAAGAAGTAAAAAATAGTAGTATAAAATAAAATAAAAATCAACATATTGTCTTAACGAATGTTGATAAATCCGGATCAACTCGAGAAACAATCATATAATTGGTTCGAGTGAAGCAAGGGATCGGCCAAGCATTGGAATCGAAGGATATCAATTTTTTTTTTAAATTCACAAATGATTTGTTTTCTTTTGAAATATTTAAGTGATTTGTTATTTATTGACTTACATAGGTTATGCACCTACAGTACTACTATTATCTTGATTATATATTATGCAAGAAATTTTGATTTAATTTATAGTTAGAGATATTGTCTACTGAACCTGAAGCATTAATATCACTATTATTATATGTTTATTTGATTTTTTGTTAGATAATGATGTGTGATTTATTATTTTTCATATTAAAATATTTAGAATTGATATTAAGTATGTTTATAGTTTTTTAAATATAAATTATAGAATTGTATGTATACTTTTTAATTTTTTTATTTTTTTTTTTTTTTTTTTTTTTTTTTTTTTTTTTTTTTTTTTTTTTTTTTTTTTTTTTTATTTTTTTTTTTTATTTTTTTTATTTTTTTTTTTATTTTTTTTATTTTTTTTATTTTTTATTTTTTTATTTTTTTAATTTTAATTTTTTTTTAAGTACGAAGGCGTGCCAAGGCCCAAGGAAAAGAAAGGAAAAAACTAGAAAACTAGGAAGCTAGAATCCTGAATCAGCAGCTGATTCAAACCAAAAGGAACCACATGGCGAACCAGCAAATTGAATTGTATGTACTTAACGGGTCATACATTTGAACCAGACCGGATCAATGAACACGCTTTTAATAACATTGTTCTTAACTTAAACGTTAACCAAAACTTGATCGAAAAGTAATCGTGTTTTTGGGAGGACAAGACAAAATTATTCATGTAACAGTGCCAAACTCCTGCACCTAACAGTTTGCACCGAACTATAACCGTTTCAAATTCGAATTTCAACACGAAACACGAAACTTCCATGTTGCTTGCTTCTTCCTCATCTCATGCCTAAAAAAAGAAGAAAGAAAGAGCCTTTCCTTTTTCTGTCTCACCTTTTTCAGTTTTCAAAAAGCTTATTATTCGAATCTTCAATTATTGGGCAATAGCGTATACACCATTCAAGATTCTCTGTCTCAAACTGTAACTTTACGCACGAACCCAGAACGTTCCAATGTTTCGGTCTTTATCTTGATCACCATCATCGTATTGGAATCTTCAACATTGAGAAATTAGCATCTAGAATCACTTCACTTCCTGTTTTTTTTAACTTCTTCAGCAAAACGTGAGTCGTTTTCTCATACATAACAGCAAACAGAGTTCAGTTACGATGCTCTGTGTCGTTTACGTTGTTTTTGTTGGTTTTGATGCATTGCTGCTAAGTTTGTGGAATTTATAATAATCTCAGAATCTTAGTGTTCTAGTTTTAAGTAGTTTTCCTTTATACTACTTTGTATTCATTTTTCTTTTCTTTTTGACCTTTTCCTCTTGCTTCATTGAACTAAACTTTGTTTAGTTTTGGCGTTTAGTCAAAAGATACTTTAGCGTGTGTTTAGTCAAAAGAATCTTAGTGTTTTCTGTTGCAGTAACTTCACGATGTTGTGTTGCTTAGTTTGGTGGATTTTGTGTGGATTAGTCGTGTGTGTAAAGCCACTTCTTTTCCTCTTTACTTGTGGCATGAAAAAGGTTGAGAATTTGCATGGAAAGTGGAAACTTCAACCTCCAAGACGATACATTTATCTCGTTTTATAGCATTTGGTATTGGTTTATGTGTTCATTTTCATCTGGGTGTTTGCTTATTATTTGCTTGCTTTATTGTATAGGCCTTTGATTCAGATTGGTATAATTTTGTACCCTGTATTTGTAAGTAGAAGAGTGATCTTAGGACTTTGTGGTTTGATGGGGGTTCGAAGTTCTAAGGAAGATAGTTGGAGGCAGAGTTCATCTATACGTTCAAGTTCTTCTGCGTCTTCTTGGAGTGCATATTTTGATCCCCATTTGGGTTATGGTCAGGGGAGTTATAGCTATGATCCACAACCTTCTTATTCTTCTTCGGAGCTGAATTATGACACTCCCCTTCAAAATCATTATGGTTATGAACCTTATGGTGGTGGTAGAGTGGCTCATGATTATAATACCAAGCTAGAGAGGAGGTACTCAAGAATTGCTGATGGTTATAATTCCATAGATGAGGTAAGACTTGTGTAATTTGTTACTGTTTTATTAGCACTTGTATGTTGAGATGGATGTTTTTTGTGGGAAAGGAAAACGTGGAAAAAGATTTCATTTTTAAATTAAGAGAATTATAGAATGTTTATGAAAATAAATAAGGTAAGAATGAAAGATTTTCTAAACTTATTATTATGTCTATTTTATTATTATTTTTAAATAATTTAGAGAATATTTACTTAAAATAAAAAAATTCATCCTCTGTTTCTTCTAGGGTAAAAACATTAAAAAAAAAAAAAATTGGTTTATTTTGCCATTTTAGATTTTTTTGAAGTAGCCTGCCTTATTTGAATGGCAGCTTGTTCATCTTGCTTTAATATGGGCTCGTTGAAGTATGCTAAATTGAATTCACTGATGGAAAGACAAATACTCTGCATATTTAGTTATTTTCAATGAGTTTAGAACTATAGTGATAGCTACTTTAGAGTGCATTTTCGTGTGATTAGGAATGATTTAGGTTGGTGTTGATATTTTCATGTAATTTTCAAATTCCTTTTTCACTAATGGTGCTATTGCTTATATTTGGTAACAGGTTACTGAGGCTCTTGCACGTGCAGGCCTTGAGTCTTCCAATCTTATTGTTGGCATTGATTTCACCAAGAGTAACGAATGGACAGGTTAGGCTTTATTTATATATCTTTTCTAACAAAAGTTCGAATTTTTGCAGTGTGTTCTAGTGAAATATGTTAAACTTGGTGTTGGTTTTAGGAAAGAATTCATTTAATAGACGAAGCTTGCATCACATTGGGAGTGGTCTGAATCCCTATGAACAAGCAATATCAATTATTGGGAAAACCTTGGCAGCATTCGATGAGGATAACTTGATTCCTTGTTTTGGATTTGGAGATGGTATCTCTTAAAGTTCATCAAGATTTAGCAATATAGAATTTTATTTTATTTTCTTTTGAAGATGAGAGATGGTAATAAGAATTACTATGATATCATGGCAGCATCAACACATGATCAAGATGTCTTCAGTTTCTATCCGGATGAAAGTTTTTGCAATGGATTTGAAGACGTGTTGAGTCGGTATAGGGAAATTGTTCCTCATCTTCGACTTGCAGGTTATATTTCAACTAATTTTCTTATGTTAGGGATATTCTACTAATTCCTGTTATAGATATTCTAATATTGAGTTAATGGTGCTTGTTATTTTTATTTCAGGTCCTACTTCATTTGCTCCAATAATTGAAATGGCCATGACCATTGTTGAGCAGAGTGGAGGCCAGTACCATGTTTTGGTAATAATCGCAGATGGCCAGGTATTCTGTTCTATGTACATTATATATGGAGCTGTCTTTGACTGAGTAATTAGAGGGTGGATTTTTTATTCACTAGATCGAATCTGGAATTTTGTATCTTTTCAAAAAAAATTATATTTTTGAATGCATATTTGAGAAACCCGTGGATCATACCAATCAAAATACTTTTTTTCCATTGTAATGAAAATACGAATGTAATTGAAAAAAAAAAAAATGAATGGAAAGAAAAAGAAACTGATTTTCCATTTTCCCTTGGATTTTTCAAATATCAATTTTATTGTTTTTAATTGTTGGGATTTAGTTCGGTAAATAACTTGATTTGCTAGATTGACTTGATTCGTGCTTTCTCCTTGATTCATACTTCTATTTAATTATTTTCTTTTAGTCAAAAGCGATCGGACTAAGAATCCATCTTTCTCCTGAATTTGTGTTACTGCTTTTTTCCACTTAATGCATGGATGTTCATTAAACTGAATGAAGTATGAAAAACTGGCACTGTTTCTGGAGTGCTAAAAGATATCAAGTTGCCCCAAAAATGGATTATGTGAAACATTTTTTTGGATTGCATAACAATTCAACCAATGGCTTCTGGGTGGATCCATTTCACTCACTAATGCTATATAAACTAAGGGGTTTGATTTAGTCATGTTGAATGAGAATTCAATCCTCATGTTGTAGAGATAAAAAACATGTGGGACCCATGTGTTAAAAAAAATTATATGTGGGATCCATGTCAGTACAAAAATCGAAGGGTGTGTAGGAAAATTTGAATTCTCATGTTGAATGAGAATTATAAAACCCATAAACTAATTCCCTTGTTTGCTACTTCAACAACTTGTACGTTTTTCTTATGCGTTGTATTAGCTGTATCGAGGGAATGACAGGCTTACAGATATATGCATCTATAATTGGAGATGTTTATAATATAAATGCTGCATATACATGGAAAAGATGTAATTATATGCACTAAAAACAATGAATCTGTGATAAGTATATACTAGCAATAGTTACATTTCAGTCAATAAATGGTTTTAGAATTTTTTTGAAACTCATTTTCCAACAAAACATCTATATTCGTATTTTTTTTTTCTAATATTGTACGTGCCCTTTTGGGGCTAGATTGTATAAGAAATGAGATTAAAACAATTTATTGTGAATTAATTGAAATGCTAAAAGAAATTATTTTCAAATAGGAAACTTTTTGGCAGTATAGAATAGAATCAGTTACTACGAATATATTATGGGATATGATTTTCTCATGTTACATGATAATTGAATTCTCATGTTTGTGACTCAACTAGTGGTAGACTCCATATTTATTAAAAAAAAAAAAAAAACTTGCACGCAAATCGAAGAATGATAACACGAGAATTGAACTCTTTTTCCATATATTATTTATGGCACAGTGATTTAGATTTAATGGTTATATTATACAGCTTAGAGTCCAACATGTGATTGTTTCCTTACTATATGTGACAGAGGTTTCTATTGATATAAATGGGGATCAGATCTGGACGCAACTTTTAGCCATTGAAAAGTAGATTTGAGCTCTCAGAAAGTTATATAGGTTTATAGGAAATGTGATTGCCTCATGATATATATGAGCTGATATTCTGTAGCTATGCATCTTGCAATTATCTGTTTGTCTCATTCTGGTTTATACAAACACAAGTTTCCTAGCAAACTAGGGTAGTGACGAAACTACAATTTCACTGGTTCTTCACCTTCTCAATAATCCCTTTGACATCATTGTGCTCAAGTTCAATGCCTCTGAGATATCCTTTCAGCCACCAATTTCCTCTTTGATCACGGGTTGGAATATACCATGCCTCTGATGCACAATGTATGGTACAGGTAACAAGAAGTGTTGACACTAAACATGGGAAACTAAGTCCACAAGAACAGAAGACTGTGAATGCCATTGTTGAGGCCAGGTGATTCTGGTTTAGCTTTTGCTTGAGAATTTAATTTAATTTTTATTTTTATTTTTATTTTTATTAAAACATCGTGCTTTTATGCCTGCTTTGTCACAGTAAATTCCCTCTTTCAATCATATTGGTTGGTGTTGGAGATGGACCATGGGACATGATGAAGGAATTTGATGACAATATCCCAGCTCGAGCCTTTGATAATTTTCAGGTAAATGATGAGTGGAACACAGAACTTTCATTAATACTTGTTAAAATGTTCATGCTAATGGAAATTTATCCAATGAATCATTATGGATTTCTCTTTGTTCCTCTTTAGTTTGTGAATTTCACGGAGATTATGTCAAAGAACATGCCTCATTCACGAAAAGAGGCAGCATTTGCACTTGCAGCATTGATGGAAATTCCTTCTCAGTATAAGGCAGCAATAGAGCTTAATCTACCGGGGTAGCTATTTTGGTTCCTTACTATTCCTATTGGTTTTAAATTTCTTGTATTCATTTTCTGATGAAACTTTTGTTATCATTTATGCTTACTACTATTAAAGTAGTGGTCGTGAGTCCAACGCTCCTCAGAGAGTTCCCCTACCACCCCCCACATATAATTCAGCATCTCAGGGCACTTCAAAGCCTTCTCATGCTGCTAGGTTCGAGCCAAGGATCCCTCCTCATCATAGCATCAGCCACCCAGTTGGCACTGCTCCTTCTGCTCCAAGTTCCACTTATGACAATCAAGTACGAAGTCTTCTAATAGAATAATCTCTTTTAAGTTTCATAATTTGGTTTTTTGGGAGCAATCTCCTTGAAGAATGTGCCTATGAATTGCATGAAACTATGTGAATTTACATTTGTTCCTTATTTATTTTCTTGTTCCAATTTAGCCTTTTATTTGTTATTATCATCAAATGCCTCAGTTGAGAAATTGGATTCCTCCTCACTCATGTAACTGCATATACTCAAAACTACCATATATCTTCATTCTTTAATATAGAATTCCTTTAAGTGATTAAATTATAACAAAAGAAAATGGACAAGATCCAAGGCAGTGCTAGGTTGACCATGAATGTTTGTAGGTCAATATATCATATATTGAGTATGGTTGTAGGCATTAGTTATACCATCATTATGATAGCTATTGTAAAGCAGCTGCCAAATTTAAGAAGTTGGAATGCTAGATAAAATAAGGGTTATATTTATCTTATGTTCTAAGAAAATGATTGTTTCATGTTATAGAAATAGAATTACTTTATACAAAAAAAAAAAAAAAAAATAGAATTACGAGTGGGACCCACATGTAAGAGGAGAGAGAAAAAATAAATATGGGACCTACCTCCACTTTGTATGTGTAGGAAACTTATTTATCTTATGCAACATAAGATAAATATAACCCTTATTTTATTTCAAATGAGTTCATTTTCATATAAATTTACAGGGTTGCAAACATTGGTTTAATTTAGTTGTATGTACCGGACCAGAGTTAAAATAGCTATTTTCCTTCTTTTATTAAAAAGAAACAAAAAGCTGTTGTATGGATTCGATCATTTTGAGGAGCTTTTTGATTTTTGATTAACTTGTTCTGCTGGAGAGAACTCAAGGCATCAAGAGCCTGATTATTCTACTACGAATGAAACAAGCATGTTTGATTTGAGTGGTAAAACAGAACCTGTTAATCTACAGTGTCATTTGTTGCATAACTTTGGTGTCTCTAATTCCATTTTATATGTCTAATGTCATGTCTGAATCTCAAACGGCGGTTATCATGAATTTATTTTATACAATTGACAAATTAAACTGACCTTATGCAGCTTTGCCCAATTTGTCTGAGCAATTCAAAAGACATGGCCTTTGGATGCGGGCATCAGGTAAATACAATATTTTCTTCCTGTACACTTTTGGGGAACATCAAATAAGGGAAGTTCATTTCACAATTTTTTTTTTTTTTTTTTTTTTATAATAAACTAAATTCCTCTACTGGTGGGTAATAATTTCTTTACAAAAATGCAAGGACGTGTACAATAATTTCCCTCGTTAATCCTATCCTCTCAAGTTGGGTTTTCATATAGAGTAGTTTTTACTTTTCTCTACTCTGATAAATACTTAAATTATGCTTTCTCTTATTTTTTTAAGGGTTTAGTGTGTGTCATTCAAAAGGACACAAGTTGTGTCCTTTTAGTGATTTGCATATAGTACGACCAGTCGTACTATGTGTAATTCTGAAAAGTTATTTTTTTTCACTTTACACGTCAGCGATGTGACTGGGAAGAGAGAAAAAAAAACAACTTTACCTAAAATGACACAAGCTTGTGTCATTCAGAATGATATTTCTTTTTTCTTTTTTTTAATAGGAAAAGTATTTCTCCAGTCACTGAAAATAAAGTTATCTCCAGTGAGCTCAAAACGACGTCGTTTTGGAATTATAAGATTAAAAAATTATAATGATAAAGACTAATATAACCTTGTAATATATTATAATTACAAAAACATCTTGATTTCTGTCTCAAAACAACGTCGTTTTGAGTTCATTGGAGATAACCTTATCTCCAGTTACTGGAGAAATCCTTTACCTTTTTTAATACACTCTTTTTCCTTTGAGAGGTGAAATGTTTAGTCCATGTTAATGTAAATGAATCTATTAATGGTGTTGAGCAACTGGAAACAAGCCTTATATTTTTCTTCTCTCTATCACCCTAACTGTCACCAGCAACTAATTTTGAACATTTCACTTCGACTACAAAACTTTAAAGAATGAAATAAAGTTTTGAATAGCCCCATTAAATTTATAAGACTCAGAAGTTAACCCAAAATCTTCATTTCATCTTCTAAAGTTTCAAAGTCGATTGTAGTGTTTCAAAATTGTGCCACATAGAGAGGGAATTAAGATGATGCTAAGAGGAATTTAATTTTTCAAAATAGAAAAGAAAAGACGTGTAATGTAAGCTTCTTTAAGGAGAAAAAGAATGTTATTTAATCTCTAATTTTTTTTTTTTTGACAGACTTGTTGTGAATGTGGACAAGATCTTCAGTCGTGCCCCATGTGCAGAAGCCCCATTAACACAAGAATTAGGCTTTACTAAGAAGCATATGTGGCTTATATTTTTTATTTTTTGTGTTGTGCCAGCTACAATTCTTTAATTTTTTTATTTTTTATTTTTTTATTAGATGTTTGTTTACAAATATGAAACGTTGAATTCACCATGGATTGAACATATATCCATTTCATGAATTTTACTTTATCTTATTTTTCTCTCATTGTTTTTCATATCTGAGAATTATGTTTTGAATATCTTGCTGGCCCGGGATGGTATCTCCAGTTTTAAACAGACAGTGTCTTCCTAGTGATTTCTATTTTGTAGCTTAACTGTGCTGAAGCTGGAGCTGAAAGCTTCAGTTTGCTGGTTTACTATGAATTTGACATTTTGCAAATAAAATTTTGATATCAGTTTATGCTTTTCAAGGTGCATAAGGCAAATAAAAGTGCAATTCGTTTATTTATTTATTTTTAAAACACCTGATTCTTTAAATATCTAATTATAAAACTTAACTTCGGTTTTTGTGTTAAAGGATATTTTATTTGAATTAGTTGCATGAGCTGAAGTTAATATAATTAATAATTTTAATTAAATTTAAGTAAAATTTCAAAAGTATAGTAAAAGCTGAGTAATTACAATTTTAAGTAGTTTCTATAATATTTTACAAAATTGAAAATTAATTATGTACAAGTAATTCAATTTTTAAGTAGTTTCTACAATATTTTACAAAAAATTAAAATTAATTGTGTGCTTGTAATATTACCTTTTTAGGATGTTCTAAATTTGATGCAACTGAGTATTAGATTTAATGAATGTCTATTTGTACATATTTAATTAGTTTAATATGCTATTAAAGTGGTTGGTTAAGTGGTAAGCGTCTTTTGGACTCATAGGTAGACTTGTATTCGAATTTTTTTTATTTTATTTTTATTTTTTTGCATTATAATGAGAATCAAAAACTACACACACCTAACATACACATTCCACGCCACTAGGCTAACCCTAGTGGTTCTGTATTCGAATATTTCTTCATTGACCATCTTAAGAATTTTTCTTTTCATAAGCATAATCGAGTATCATGATTCGGATTTCTTACCTAATTTTTTATACTGAAATTATTAGTTTATTTTACTTAAAAATAAATTCATAATCAAAATATTAAAAAATATTGGTTAAAACTAAAGACCTCGGTTAAAAAGATAAATAAGCTCTAAACTATTAGCCGTAGAGTTTTATAAGAGTTATGTTGTAAAAAAAGTAATTGTGTAATGTTATAGAGATTCGTTTTGCGTGTCTTAGTTTTTTTTTCTTGCTTTAAAAAGTGCAGACCCCACAAAATGTTGTGTGTGTAGAAAACTTTTTTGTGTAATGTTAAAGGACAAAACCAAAACCCTTAGCTGTATATGAGAAACCAAGTATGTATATTCTAGGGGTGAAATATGTCACTATAGGGGTGAAATACGAAGCTATAGGGATACCCACTTAGGCCTAGAAAGATTGGGCCCCATATCACTAAGCCCACACATTCTAGAATCTTCTAGAAGACACTCATGGCAAGCCATAGAGGCTCATAACTGGGACATTCTCTTTCCCTGCATTGCTGTCATGTACACTGACAGTGGGCAGCATGCCTTGTCTCAGGACAAGATATGGCTTAATGAGACAGCTCATGGGACAGACCAGTTGGCTCCCCTATGCTAGAGATGAATCTCCTTTCTAAATACCCCCCCCCTCACACATGGATGGAGGATCTTCTTCTCCACTCTTACCTATATTGTTACTCTACCCCTATGCAGAGCCATCTTAGCCACACACACTCCCCCTTGATGCACAATACATAGGAAGCCTCTATAGTGGTTTGGTCTCTACCATTGTCACTATGAACACCCCTATATTCACATACTTCATCCTCCATAAAACACGTCTATGTATCACCATCGGTACATTGGCTTCGTCGTCTGTGGAAACTATAAAATCCTATTCCTACTCCATTGTGGAAAAAGCTTTCCACCGAGTTCCAACATTTTAATGAAAGATTCTTCATTCGGCTGCATCCATGTTCTCAGATCTACAAATGCCTCATTGCTACTCTTTCTTAAAGGGTCCAAACCCAGATCTGCAAAAAATAAAAAGAAGCACCATATCCGTTGAGACAAGAAGTTGAACCGAAGATACCCACCAGAATGAAGAACAAGAAACAAGGTGTTCCGGATGGCCCAAGCACTGGAGCGGTCCAGTTACTCAGGCTCAATCCTCAGCCTTCTTCTGCGTCAGCCCTTAGGGCTGACGTTAACCCTCACGATCTCCAAGACTGCAACACGTCCAAAAGATACACCAAAATGTCCCACTTTGGGACATTAACCGCTAAAGGCAGTCGCCATAAGCACTGCAAAGGAATCTGCCCCTTTGCTCAGTGCTAACATCGCCTGATGCAGTGGGTGCAGCGCTGCCATTGTGGCAGCGCCAACCGCGCCTAACACTGCCATCAGGGGAACACATCCCAAGGAGGGCTTACCCCCACCTCACCAACCCACACCATTTTCCTTATAAATAGCCCTCATGGGCACAGCAGGAAGATCATCTTTTATGTACTGTATTTATGCCCATTTACTCTTAAGTCACACCCTTACTATTTGTCTACCATTGATATCTGCTTACTTGTTCTTGGAATAATATTTTCTAGCCTGGTCATTACCTCAGCCAGAGGTACCATCCATATAACAACATTACCCTCAAAGGGTACATAGTGGGCTCACAGAACCAAACGGTACATTGGCGCCGTCTGTGGGAAAAGATAAACTTCTATTCCCATTCTCTTACCCAAATATCCATTTGACGGGTCATTTCCTCTTACTAACAAACAACCGCCAGACACTTTTTACAACTCTACATGGTTGTCACCACCAGGAGAGCGGAGCACGCCAGGGCCATGACGCTAGAAGGACACCTACAGACAGTACAACCAAGCTCCCCTCCATCCATGCATTCGGCCCCAACCGAGCGGGCTGCTGGAGAAGTCCAACCTCCTGTACTACAGACCATAGGCCCACAGTTGCCAACGAATGATGCTAGTATCTCCCTGCAACATCATCAAGCACCCATGTGCGAGATGCAGGGATAAAATGTAGTCCTAAACCAGCCACCTCCCCCCGGAGTCCATTTTGGAATGCCATTTCCAGCAGCTGTCCCACAACCTGCCTATCTCACCCGTCCTCCGTTACCAGCCCAAAGTCAACCACTGCCAGTATACCATGACCGCCAGATACCCATGGTCGCCCCATACCTTCCTAGGCCATACACGCCTAACGTGGCTTTTCCTTTTCAACTACCTCACCAAGCTGGTTTCCCTTTCCATGGCTACGCCATGCAACCCCATAACGCAGCCGTTCCACAACCTCAGGCATCTTGCCCGAATCCTAACCAACAACCATATGACGCTCAGCAAGCTTTCCACCAAGCCCCAGCCCTCTCCTACTTCGTTGAAGCCCCACAAATGCCTCGTCCACAAAGAGAATATATCAGAGTAACGCCTGCCCACACGTCAGGGCGTAACAAGCCTTTGACCGATAGCCTGAGGCTAACTCCCATACCTCTGGGTTTCAAGGGTCCCTCTAACATCACCACATACGTTGGCGATACCGATCCATTTGAGTGGATCCAGAAATTCGAAGCAGCAATGACACTCCACGGCGAAACGGATTTACTCATGTGCTGAACTTTCCCAACATTGTTGGGAGGGAGAGCCCTTACCTGGTACACCACCCTGCCAACAGGAAGCATGGCGTCATGGGACAATTTAGCAAGCAAGTTTCAATCCCATTTTGCAACCAGTCGCCCCGTACCCAAATCCGTGCACGCCCTTGAAAAAGTACAACAGCTTTCTGGCGAGACCCTCCGGTCCTTCCTAGATCGTTTTGATAAAGAAGCCTTCCAAGTGCAAGGCCTAGACCCCAAAGTACAGGTACATATACTCTTGTCAGGCTTGCGACAAGGAGAGTTCGCTTACGAGCTCGCGTGACATGAAATTACTGACTTAGAGGAAGTCAAGAAAAAGGCGCAGGAATTTATGAGAATTGAAGAATACAAAGGGAGTCGAGCTAATGACTCCCACTGTCAAGAAAAGGCGATCAGCAAGGGAAGGAATCATGTTGATGAAAGTAGGAAAGGATACCAAGCATCCAGCCGTTCTGCCCGCCATTCTGGGCAGGACACATCCGAACGACGGTCACACACTGTCTTACAAACAGATTACAAAAAGGATCCCAAAAGCAACCAAAGGCCCCAGCAACCAAGCAAAGAGGTCGCGCCATATTGCAAGTTTCATCGCAGTAGTGGCCACAACACAGAGGATTGCAGGCGCCTCAAGGACGAGATTGACGAACTCATCAAAGGCGGTACAAAAAAAAATGGAGGAGATAATGCTCGCCCCTCCAGATCAGGCAGGCGATACCGCGACCGAAGCAAGTCGCCAGAAAGGAGGAAAACCGATCAGGCCAATGCTCGGTCCCGCCAAGAACGAGGCCAAAGAGAAGACTCACCTCAAAGAACCAGAACACAGACAAGCCCGAGCCGAGGAGGGAGGCGTGTTGAAGAAGAAGACTCTGCAACCATCAAGCACAGAGTAATTAATATTATCTCTGGAGGTTTAAGCGGCGGGGGCGAAACGTCTAACGCCAGGAAGAAGCATCTAAAACAATGCCTGACGATTGCAGGAAAGGTGATCAGCAAAGATAAAGGGCACCATGGCCCAGCCAGGCCAAACATAGTTTGGGACAGCAGCGAGTTGGGGGACGTTCTCCCCGGGCACGACGACCCACTTGTCATCCAAGCGATAATCGCCAATTACACCGTCAACCGTGTATTTGTTGACCACGGCAGCTCAGCCGATATTTTATTCTTGCCATGTTTCAAAGCATTAGGGTTCACAATTAACGATTTAACTCCTGTCGCAGCTGAACTTTCAAGTTTCAATGCTACCACCACCAAGCCTTTGGGGGTGATAAACTTGCGTCTCTCGCTTGGAACGCCGCCAACATCACGATCTGCAGACATCCAATTCCTAGTACTGGATACACCATCCGCTTACAACGCCATCCTAGGCAGGAGGATGTTTGCAGCATAGTTATAATCACGACAATTGAATTAAAATACGATAGAAATTCTTCCTTTTTAAAACAACTTTTTCATTTAAAATGATCGTATTTAAAAATAATTCTCATAACATGATCATAACCAAAAACAATTGCGAAATACAAAATTGTTACTGCTTAAATATCACACAATACATATACAAAGAATTGCTAAGTGGATTCCATAAACCAACAAAGCTTCCACACACTATTACACACTTTACTAACCTTATATAGATTCAGATTTTCCAAAACTGCACTTGACTTGTTTATAAATAAATTCTCATATTTTAGTATGTTAAGCTAGATCCTCTAATCTTTCCAACAAGGTATCATAAGCTTAATTTGGACTTCTACAACTCCAGATATGTTTAATGTAAGTTAACTACTCAAAACTTTCAACATACGACAACAGCGAATCCGGGTTAGCTCACTGCGTTCAAAGCTGCAAAGAAACCACTTATCTGTCTGCTCTCAATTTTGGATAAGTTATATTTGATACCTAGACCTTCAACTTCATATATTATAAGTCTTGTTTAGATAAGAAACGGGGGAGTTATTAACTTTCAAAGTTAACAACCAGTTTCCGCCAATGCCACTACAACTAGGCAGCGAACATTCCAATGAAAATTGGACATTAAACACCGCTCATTGTAGTCCCATATTTTAGGACAACACCACTTACAACCTAAGCTTCAGGATGACAGCTCACACGTCTCATTTGACAAAGTATTGAACAAGTTATGACTTTTCAAAGTCACCATTAATTTAACCATGCTTTCTATAATTTTTGACAACATCTCCGCTGTTTATTCAACAACTAGGAATTTCACAATTTCACTAGTTAACAACGACACAATACTCATTCCATTCAAACTCTACAATAAAGATGGCTCTGTGCCACTTACATTAACCTACCACATAAACATGTACATATCTTTGTTATCCTTTACAAAATTATTTACATAGGCAACGTAGGCATCTCAAAATAATGTTTACACCAGTCATACCACATTAAAACATATATACAGATAATTTACAAAACATGTAACTGTTTCAACTAGCAACTCCAAACATAATTCTGGCCTTCATCCATTGGTTTCTTACCCTTATCCTTATCTCCAACTCTAGAAGTACCTGAAATGTATCCCCGTAACACGAGGTGAGATAAACTCAATAAGCTCAAGGTTTATGGAGAAGTCTCCACCCTCGAGTTCACTTTCTGCATTACATGTTAAATTCCCAAACACAGAGTACACCATATATTTTCAAATAATACAGTTAACTATTTTACATCATTCTTACCATTCATTATTCATACATAACTTTACAAGTTATAGTTTCATTAATTACTTCACAACAAATACTTTATAACACATACTTCACATTCTTATTCTAGAAGTTATAATCATCTAGAATATGCTTATTCCACACAATTAGAATTTACTTCAGAAATCAGAAACTTCTTTCAAAATTATCCACAACACACAATTCTCGTAACCAAAA
The DNA here is from genome assembly GCF_033153095.1 of Gastrolobium bilobum. Taxonomy (NCBI): domain Eukaryota; kingdom Viridiplantae; phylum Streptophyta; class Magnoliopsida; order Fabales; family Fabaceae; genus Gastrolobium; species Gastrolobium bilobum. The sequence continues at coordinate 51,676 of NW_026899198.1, forward strand.
AGATTATTACTTTACACTAATCAAATTAACCAGATAATCAGAATACACATCTCACATAATCATCAAAACACATCAGAATATCATATATCTCTGTTTTACAGAGTAATCGGAACCAACCGAGGACTGGATGTGTTCACGATAATACTTAATCTCAATAATTCTACCAAAGTTATCTTTAATCTGTTATATCAGTATACTATATTTATAACACCCTTATTCAAAAATTACAACTCTTTATATCAGTATACTATATTTATCCATTATACTTTAATCTGTTATCAGATTAATCACAATACAACATTTTCTATGCTGACAACCAAATCACAACAATACATTAAGTACTCACAACACCACATTCCAAACACTACACATAACCACATCATAATTTCATATGGAGCTTGAAGATACAAGTGGTTAGGTATTTTTAGAATTTTTGTTACACACTATATTATATCACATAGCGTCTCTCTAAGCTCCATTGCATACCATTGCATTATATGCATTTCATTTTAGAAATAGAAATTAAAAGAAATCAGTTTTAATAAATAATAAAATTCTCAAATATATTTTTACAAGTAGAAAGCAATCAACATTTGACTTTTTAAAGTTGATATTATATCCATATACAGGGATTGTTTTTCTTATTTATCACTATTCACTTTACGTTCATAAAAAAAAATTGGAAAAAAAATTTCTACTGAAATATAAAAAGAAATAAAAACCTTACTAATTAGAAATGTAATCAGGTTATCTTTTAAAGTTACTTTGCAATTAGTATTTGCATATATAAAGTTACGGAAAACAACTTCTCCTTTCAAAGGAGAACAACCTTCTTCTGCGGCAGAAATAACTACTGTGGGTCCCATTTACTTTTTAGAAAAGAAAAATGGCTGGGCGCAGGAATCAATGTGAGAGATGTAGAAGTTTTTTCAATGCAGCCGCATGAGAGGTATAAACCCCATAAAGTTAACGTGGGTTTTAGCTTTTGGAAAACAAAATAATAAAATAATAACAAAAGTAGCTTTACTAAGCTTAAAAAAATTTGATGATCAGGTCATATGGGTTAGCCTTTTGTTACCTATATTATATATAATAGTAATAAAAAAAGATTTGATGTTTGTTATTTTATATGACATAAGTTATGTCATTTTAGGAGAGAAATAAACACAAGGAATGAAAATCATGGGGGAGAAAGTGAGTGGTTTTTTAATTTAAATTTTTAATAAAAAATAATATTTTGTGTCTATGTCTCCTAAAATGACATAACTTTATGTCATTTAAAATGACAAACACTTTTCTCATAAAAAAGGCTTAACTTTAGTTTTACCAAAAAAAAAATATATATGCACAAAAAGCTATTCTCTTTGATCCAAATATGAAAAAGGACTTTCATCTCTTATTATCATCGTCTCTGTGCGAAAATCTTCCATCAAGAAACTAAGAGTTCGTGATTTACAAAATTACTCTGCTTCATTTTTGAAAGGCTAATCCAAGCTTTCTTCATAATACAATTGTGCTCTTCATCTTCTTCCAAAGAAAAACCCCATTCCAAGAAGTCTCCAATTTTAGTATTTTGAACAGTGCTCTCTCTCTCTCTCTCTCTCTCTCTATCGCATTCGCTTCGCAGAAGACCTTGCTCGTTTACTTTCCATATGTTCACTCTATGGTGTTGAATCTCTTGTGAATTAGAAGATTGTTTGATTCTATTGTTCTTTCTGGGTATAAACAGCGCTGATCTTTCTTGAGGGAGCAGATTAAATAAATTTTTAGGACTTCATTGTGGTAAACAATAATCAACTCATATTCTTGGTTAATATTTTTATTTGAACCCTATATTATGAAATCTTGAAGAATTTTGGTTAAGCATGTTAAATCTGAATTTTTGGTTTCATTGAGGCATATTGTGTTTAATTCAGATTTTCTTGTGGTTCTGTATTAGAAGATTAATCTAGAATTAATTATGAATATTATGTGAAATTTCGAGATAAATTTCAAATCTGATTTTTCTGGTTATAATTGTGATATTTTTTGTTTAAATCAAATTTCTTGTTGTCTATTGATTAGAGAATTAATTTTGTAATATCCAAGCTCCTTAGTGCATTATATTTAGAGATTTTGATACATATGTATTGGTTTAATTTTCTGCATATGGCATAGATTTGTGGAGCTTAGTTTGATATTACTGTGATATATTTGGCGTGATAGGACATTGTATTTTTGGATTATTTCACTTGTTACAGTTCTGAAAAATTCTGTATTGGTTGTTAAAGTGGAGTAGTTGCGTGCTGTAAATCTGTCCTAGGTGTGTGGGTGCAATCGTGTGGGTTGGCTACCTTGTGCTTGGCTTGAGAGTGTGTTTCAAGGCTTGGAGCCTTAAGAATCCACTAGGAAGAGTGGAGATCTTGTGGGAGGGGAGTTGGTGAACTCCGTAGGTTCGGCTTGAGAGTATTCTCAGAGCTTGGAGCAGTGTAGGCACTAGGAAGATTTTATATTTTGTTTGATTGCTTGTGTGATGCGTGTTTGTATAAAAGATACACTTGTGATAAATAAAATATCTGTAGCTACTTCAGTCTGGATGTAACACCCTATTTAGGCTTAGTGGGTGTAAACCAGGATATATCGTGTGTCTCTTGTCTCTCTGATTTAATTTCTGAATATTCTGTTTAGAGACTGATATTTATGCTGATTCTGGTTTGTAAGTGTTGTAGCATCTTACTGGTTCTAATATAATTGTTGTAGCACTTAAACTCTTTTCTAGTATTTGAAAATTAATTGTTTTCTATTTTGACTAAGAAAGTTTGTTGCTACGTTTGCTCTGTAAAATAAAAGGTTAGGTACGTGTTCAGTTGATATACATCATATAGAAATCATTTTGGACATATAAGGACCTAAGGTAAAATTAGTAAAATTGTTATAGTTGTGTGACTGTTATCTGAATTGAACTTGCAAAATAATTTAATAATTGTCAATCTTGTTGAGTTGGTGTGGTGATTGAACTTGTTAGTTCAACTTTGTGTAGCATATCATTTTTAAGGATATAATAAAAAAAAGTTTTTGAAAAATTTGGAAACACCTATTCACCCCCCCCTCTAGGTGTTCTCCCACATCCTCCTGTAAAGAAGCCACTTGCCCAACAAATTCTAATTGGTTGATTTCATCCTAACTATGACCTTCTTGAATATCCATCATTCAAGGTTATATAGATTCACTCACACATCAAAAACCATGCAAAGAATTCACAAAATCAAGCTATGTTACTAACTTGACAACTTTGCATCCAACTTTGACTTAAATCAATTTCCATTAGTTTCTAATTAACCTTACTTTGACCTATTTTTAGAAATTAATCTAGACATTGTTTGATCATAATAATATCACTTCAAACCCATAAAATTAACTATAGAATTTAATTACATCATCAAAATCAACCTTTGACTTAACCTTGGTCAATTACCAAACTAATCCTGACTTTTCACATAATGACATCTATGTCCCCACGTACACCTTATACTTATATTAGGGTCCTATTAGACTTGTCTGGTATGAACTGTATTCTTAACTTAATTATCATGTCAATCAAATGATTTGTCGTTTATCGTTTTTTTTAATATATGTTTAATTCACTTAAACACTTAGTTAATTCATTGTCACCTATTTTGACCGTGAAGATTGTTATACTAAGGATAAATAGCATACAGTTGCGCACTAAAGATATATGATATAATTATCTCAGGTCAATGTGTAGTCTAAGTGGGAGATTGTTAGAAAATTATATTTCCTAATGTGTTTGTGGGCTACATGTTATATTAATAATTATATTATGCTATTTAATATATATTGGGTAAATTAAAGTGATCAAATAAAGATGCCCAAATAGATTCATAAGTAAGTGTGGGACAAATGGGTGGATACCAGTGTTGGGACAACTAGGTATAATGAGAGCTTACTGGCTTAACAATAAAGAAAAACACTATAAAGGGTTATAGTCTCCAATATGTCTAATAACAAACCTAGTTTCTCTTCCCCATCAAGAGAGAAACATCACACTAAAGAATAAGAATTATAGTTATTTGACTGAGGAAGATCGCATACCCCAAATGAGAAGATCATACTAAAGAATAAGGATTATAGTTATTTGACAAAGGAAGTTCGTATACCCCAAAAGAGAAGATCGAAGTTATTCTGCTGCTATGGAGACAGGTATGTCTCTACCTTTTTATTAATATTCCTTTATAATTTGGTATGATAGATCTTGGTTTGTTGGTGATAGTTGTCACCGTAAGGTTAAGAAGAATTATTATTCCAACAGAAGAAACATATCAGCTTGGCCTAGGGGCAAGACACTTTGCAACAGTTGTCAGCATTACAGTGATTGTTGTGCAGGAAAAGAGAGGGTGAGTATATTCTAACATAGGGTATTTTGGTGTTCTATATTGGAATGTCTGGTAGGCAACACTAGGATGTCAGCGCTATCATTACAAATCTGGGGCTACAAAATAGTATAGCAAGGGTAATATGGGCTTTTGATATTGGGCCATCAATATTGAACTAGCAAATTGAACCGGCTAGAACACGCTCGAACGAAAGGCTTGGCCAATGTCCTGTGTTCTATTTAGACACAACATGTACAAAGTTAAAATTAAAATAGTAATTGCTTCAAGCCAAAAGCTCTGACTCAAGGATATTAGAATAATACATATTACAAATTCCCATTAATATCAAGGAAATGTATCAAATGTTAAATATCATAACCATCTTAAAAAAGAAAAGATAATTATCTTCATCAGATAATTTATAACCGGCCATAGTCAATTGATTTAGGCACATTTACATAACAGTCCTTTATTGATTCTCGTAGTGTAGAACCTTTGCTTCATGTTGTGTGAATATATATATATATATATATATGAGGGAAGATATTTTGATTACCAAAAGTTTTCACTACCACCTTATTACCTATCTAATCATCATTGGATTAACATTTCTCACTCTTCAAATTTTTTTTTAACATTCTCTCTTTTTGATCCAATTGTGATTTGATAGATAGTAAGGTGGTAGTGGACACTTTTGGTAGTCAAAATATCCCCCCTATATATATATATATATATTCAAGTGAGGTATAAAGTTCATCTGAAATATGAGACTCTCGTACGAAAATATAACAATATTTTCATCTGAAATAAATCAATAATAAGTTCCCGTCTGTATAAAGTCTCTACCTATAAATAAGACATGATCTACAAAAACTAACACCTATGACAGTTAGCTTGTTATAAAGTATTCCGCCAAAATTAATTTCAAAAATATAAATTAAAATATTTAAATATTTTAAAAAGGCAAAATTATTCATAGGCATACCACAATTTCATAAAACATAATATTTCATATCTTTTATAAAATCAATTCACCATTATTGCTATACTTCTCGAATGTTTAACCATAAAATTATAAATAAAACTCGGAATGGATAATATCCTTCCATCAATACCATAAAAAATAAGTAAAATATTATAAAAGTCATTTAAATCAAATATAAATATAATAAATTCTCAAAATCTATATTTTCTATATCACTTAAATAATAATGTAAGACCTTTCAAATACTTAATCTCTAAATATAAACATATTATAAAAGTAATAATATTTTTTAAGTTATTTTTCAAATATCATCAACATCAATATGAGTGTTATAAAATAATTGAACAAAATAAATCGCCTAACTCCTTTTTATGTTACCTCATCTGATAAAAATAGATAAGTATCAAATACTCTATAATTTTATTTATAAAGCCATGGCTTAGCCAGCAGTGATATTTGTTGCCTGTACTTCATGTCTTGGATAATGGATACCAGATTCCATGGTTGTTTCTTAAATTTGCATTTTCGAGAAGGTTGGCCCAAATTTCTCTGGAAAGTCACTATCCATCCTAATGTTAATGGCCTGGATGGCCCAACAAATAAATTGTTGTTTGCGGAGAATGAAAATGGAGCAGTTGCTTCTTTGGGCTTTCTAGTGGGTTAGGACACCTCCATGCTTTTGTTGTCAAGCTTTCAATTTTACTATTTCTTCTAAGGGAAATAGTTGTCTTATAATTGTCTTATGTTGTATACTTATGCATGTTTGGATTCTCTCTTTTTTAAGTTAGAAGCTACTTATAAGCATAAGTTAGGCCAAACAAGTTTTGGAAAAAGCTCTTATAACGAAAAGCTCTTTTTTTTATAATGAAGAAAAAAAGCTGAAAACTAAAAGCTCCTAGGAGGAGCTTTTTTTTAAACTCTTATCTGATTTTCTTGAATTGTGTGCATTTTTTTAAAATAAAGAGTGATAAAGATAGAGAGAGATAATTTTCTTGAAATATGTGCTTTTAAGTAATTTTTAAGTTAAAATTTTTATGTAGTTTTCAAACAGCTTTTAACTTTTTTTTTTAAGTTTTTTTTTAGTTTTAGCGTATAAGTAACTTCTAGCTTAAAAATAAGAGAATCCAAACAGGCTCATCTTGTGCTCATATTTTTTTCTTTTTTTCTTTTTTTAAAAATTATGGGCCCACAACTTTGTTTCACTCACGTGAAATACCTATGTGACGTGACATAAGATTAATAACTCCCTTATTCTAAATTCATTTCTACCATAAACGTAGTTACGAGAAAATATGGGTAATGTCACCATTTTTAACGCAACACGGATATGATAAGAAAAATTTGAGTTCGAGTTAATTTAGTTTTAAAATTTGTGTCGTGTTTGTATTGGTAGAAACTGATACAAGAAAATTCATATCATGTCGCGTGTTAGTTTGTAAGCACAACATTGACCTGCGTTGATCTTCTTATATATTATTTGTTTCTGTCATGTCAACCCACAAAATAATTTGGTCGAATTTATGTTGAAAGATTCAACTTGTTTTTAAATTCGTGTCATGTTTGTATTAAGTGTATTTATGTCCGTATCAAATTTTTTTCGTGTCTGTGAACTCAAATTGTTACCCCTAACCCCAACCTTAAAAATCTGGCTAGCAAGCCCGTTCTTTTTGCTGTGACAAACCCTTAATCAAGTGCCTAGTCTCTCTACAATCTGATGCAGCAAATAACCCCAACCTTCTCTTTTCTTCAATTGGAGCGAATTTGAGGTCTCCAGGGAAGTGAGTTTCGTGGGAAAGCTATGGGAGAGGGAGAGCTGAGAGTGAGATATCCCAAATGCAAATGGAGTTGATAATTTTAAGCATGAAAATCTGAATAGAAAAGAGAAACGAAGGAAGAAATTGAAGTTGGGGAGTAATTAAACGAAGTGATGAAAGAAACAAATGGAAACATAAGCTTTGTAAGATCTCTCAATTTGGAGATTTGGATGAACCCGTAAATCAATATTTCATGCTTTCAAGAGACAGAGACTTTGTCTACAATATCATCCCAAAGTTGTCCCCACTGATAGTTGATAAAGGCTTCTTCAAACCAATTTCTCATGGAATTATTATTTTTATTATATAATGAGAACACTAAGGTTTGCACTTATGACTTCATACAAACTATTCAAATCCCTCACCATTAATCCAATCTTTCTCATGCAATTATTTTTATGAGACCTACTAAGAGGTAATGGACCACCACAAGAGATCACAATGCATTGTCTTGGAGGTTTCTTAAAGGAGATCACTAGAGATAAAAGGATTAGCTACAAACTTAAATGAGAGGCCATGTGTTGTTGTGTCAGCAGAGTACTTGTTTTTCTTTTTTAATATATTTATGTGTATATTTTTCAATCCCACAAACCATCATGTGAGTGTTACATGATACTTTCAAGTGAGATTTCTTTGCTTAAACAAAAAATAAATTTTTACAAAATAAATTTTCTTTGTAAGTTATTTTTAATATCATTTTATTTTGTTTTTTTATTTTATTTTATTTTAGGGACAAAGCATATACACTACGAAAAATGCAGTGTTTAACCACGGCAATTTAATTACAGTTATTAGATTACGGTAGAAATTGAGAAAAATCCTCGGCAGCGCAACACGCACGACTCTCATCTATTAATCACACGCGGACTTCTTATTTATTTTCGCACAACAAAGCTCATAGCAAAAAAGAAATGAGTCGTTGCTTTTAACAATTCAAGCTTATTTGTTGAATCGGAGTTGCATTACTTTTAACAACTCATAGCAAAATCACACGCGAACTTCATTTTGGTGATTCAGCGTTGCTTTCTTGGGTACATTTTCCTCCTCTGTCCTTCGTTGAAGATCGGTTCCTGGTACTCTGTTCTCCATTTTCTCTTCTATTAGTTGTTTTCTAATTTGAGGTTCGCTAATCCCTGATATAAGCAGAATCTAATGTTAAATCTTGTGCCATTGCTATTTAATTGTTCGTTAGATTCATGATGTGCCAGATCTAGGGTTTCAATAATTATGTTACATAATTCCACATTGCGAATTTTGACCATTATGTATTATTTGAAAATGTATGTTCCCATTATCCCAAGGCTAATTTTATTTTATTTTATAGTTCTTGGTTTTTTGTTTTTTTTTTTATTGTTCTGGAGCGTGTTATTTATTTTTGCCTATGTTTTGGGTGTTAGTGTGAATGAATTGAATTTGGACATAAAATCCAGGGATTTGGCAAGGCATCAACTTGCTTTGTCTAGTTGCTAGTGGATATTGGAATTCTAGGTCTTTGCAATGAATTCGGTTATACCGTCAGTGTAAATTGGTTCATATAATTTGTTTATATTTAAACTTCTGACTATCCAAAAGATCCTAGCAAGTCCAAGTGTATCTTGATATGTCAATATTGGCTTTTTCTTATATGCTACAGGTGAAATGAGATGGCTCTTCACATAATGTTGAGCTGGAGGGTAGTTTCTGCACAATCTCTATGTGGTGCGTGTAATTTTCTCATAAAAGAATTTCTTTAATTGTTATTTTTGACTCCTTAGTTCTTTTTATTGAACTAGTATTGTAACTGTAATGGTGAAATATGGAAGAAGTTTGGTTCTCTATACAAGGTATATCATTCTACTTTAGTTCGAGTTCTTTGTTTTTTCCTGTAATAAAATATATTTGTATTGATTTTTATTGGGTATTTTGGGAGTTTGTTGTTTTCCTATAATTCAAGACTTCTGTTATTATCTACTTCTGATGGTTAATATTTGTAAGAGTGTTTTTTCCCCTTTTTCCATTATATGGTGATCTTTGGCAAAATTTATAAAGGGAGAATTTTTAAATTAATATTTGGGGGCAGATAATTGTGCATCTGCCTATTTCGTGTATCATTGTTCTTTGTAATGGAAAAATGTGAATTTTCAAATGCAAGCTCTTACACTCTTACTTTTCATATAGTAGCTGATATTTTTTGGATTTGACATCAGTGCCTTGATTCTTATTGGTTGCCTCCATACTTTCTAAATCAGTGCTCTTTAGACTCATGGATGCTCATGAAAGAGTTATAAGCAAAGTGAGGGCAATTGCATTGATGCTGAAATAATTGTACTCATCTGCAAGTTGCTCTAGAACAATGTCATTTCTGGACTATATATATATATATATATATATATATATATAAGTAGAACAATTACAGGAGCTATTGCTTATAATGTGTTGTTGGGCGTTGCAGCTACCTTGTTTGCTCCATGTACGAAGAAGCGGCTTCATTAGCTTCTTCTATTTTGAAGTGCTTGCGTGATGATTATAATGATGCTCCTCAAGATATGTTGAAATAAATTGCTATAGTGCTCATTCAAGCATTCAAGGAACTTGGTAGGTAATTTTCTTTTTTCTTAAAAACTAATTTAAAAATTGAATATAATAATCATGAATGTGTGGGTTATCTTCTGCAGGACACCATAAATTCTTAATCAACTAAGACTTCATTTCCTTTTAGTAAAAGCTATTCCCGCCAGAGTTCTTCTTACTGGGTATGCTATGCTTAGCTCCACTCTTATTGCATATGTTATGTTTAATTTTCACTATATATAATTTTTATAAGTTAAATTATAGTTATATTTTTTTATATATTTCTTATTTTCTTCAACCAGATCTTATAGATGCCTTATGCAAGCAATCCACAGACTTAGATGAATGGTATGCACCTAATTTAAGTTCCAAAATTCCTGTTCTTATTGCTCTTATTAAGTTAATTTAATTGTCTTGTGCTGGTATGTATTTTTTAGGCATCCCTTTTCTATTACATCAGATCCCGGAGATGACTGATTGAACTCTTTTAGAGTTTCGTCACATTGGCAACTTCTCAAAATATATATATATATATATATATATATATATATATATATATATATATATATATATATATATATATATTAAATCAACATACTGATTAGAAACCTCTGCTCACAAAGCTTAAGAACAATATTCTCACCCACAAACAATCTCATTCTTTGATTTCAATTGCACCACATATGCAGAATGAGCAGTAAGTTTCCGATCTTCTCAAGCGCGCCACTCTACTTCCTTCTAAAGGTATTCATGCCTCACCAACTTGCTTCTTTTTGTTTTTTATTATCTATTAGCTTTGAATTTTCGAATTGCTTATTTTATTATAATATTTACAACACATATATAAGAATAAGATGAAACCTATTTAGGATATGAGAGATGGCTCCCAACTCCTTCAAAATTGGTGAAGCGTGGATCAATGTTAATGCTGATTGATAACTTGGCATATATTGGTGATTGCATATGTAAGGTCTGTATCTTTAGCAGTTTATTTGCTCCAAATTTAAAATAAAGTGTGAAGGAGAATGAATGTAAATGAAAATGCAATTTATCCATTGTTATCATACTATTTTTTACTGTTAAGAGTTGGAAGTAAATGAAAATAAAAAGGAAGGTGAGGATGAAGGGTCTGTATCTTTCATTAAATGTGTGTCTCTATATATGGATTACTGTTTCAGTTATCTAATACTTGGATTGAAGGCAAGAACATAAATGATATAGCATTTAATCATCGGGCCATGGGAAGTGGGCCAAAGATTCTTATGTAATTATTGGGCATTGAATAATAAACAAATGGCCTCCGATTCGTGCACATTCGCAAAAGGGTTAAAATCTTAATAAGACTAAATAATTGTTGGCCTATGTATTTTTAATTATTATTTTTTGGTAGTTATGTATTTTTAATTTTTATCCCACTCCTTTGTTGCTATTATTGGAGGCTCATATATTCGAACTTCAGTTCCATTAGGTTCCGAAATTTGGATAAAGGAGATGATAGATCACAATCGTGATGTGACCAACGTGTCAATCTTATTGTTAATTCATTAGCAGACAATATGTGAGTTTTGTTTTATTTCATTTATTTATTCATTTAACTAAATGATATAGTATCTAAAGGTACAATAGATTGTTTCAGTTATTCAATGCCCATTTGTTATACTTGTAATGCAATTACTTTGAAGTACAATGATTGGAGTTATTTCTAATTGTTTTCTTTATCATTACCTATTGTTTTAGAGTCTCACTCGAATCTTCCAATTGAGGCATTACATTGGATGTATTTATTTTGTGCCTGCACCTGGGTTTGAAGCTTATGGGGATTCCACTAGTTACCCTAGCAATTCTACTAACAAAGTCAGCAACAGGGATCCAATTGATGTGGAACCTGTGATGTTACAAAGGCTCGGTTACCAGGACCTGAAATTAACTTGAAGGCTTCTTCACATGCTTTTTTTGCATTTTGTCTTTTAATTAATTATATTTATATTTATTTTCTATTGCTTACTAATTTATTGTTTAATGGTTTACTTTTGAATAGGTGGGCCTGAAGGTTTATGCTTCTCCTCTTAACAGAATTAATTCTTTTAAGGTTTGTTCATAATTTATCTAAAAAATAAAAGATAGACATTGAAAAGTTATGTGACATTTTAGCATATCTTATTTAATTTTTTTTTATACAGGTATGAATTGGTGATGAGCCCTTTTAAAAGGATAAGATGTATACAACAACAATTCTTGGAAGACAGATTTAAAAAATGTGTTGTTATATTTTGTTTAGTTGAACAATGAAGTTAATATTTTGTATAGATGTCTTGTGACAATCACAAACTTATAGTTTTAGCTTTATTTGGCAATTATTTCTCTTAAATGATGTAAGTGGAAAACTTGATTAGCTCCGTTTGTTGGTAAAGAAAACTCCTTCAGCTTATATGAAATGGAAAAAAATATGAATTTTGAGAAATTGTGTAAAAAACATTATTTACTTATATGAATAGAAAAAAAATATAATGTGTTAAATTGTGTACTCCACTTTATTTGATTATTTCTCTTAATTTGGTTTTTGGTTCTTATATCAAATGCAATTTTTATTATTTGCTTTTTATATGATTGGAAAAATTTGTAATATTTTTTATTTTTTTAAAAAAATTCCTTACAATTAGCCACGGTTCTGACTGTGGCTAAATAAAACTTTTCATCATTGGGATCCAAATCGTTTAGGCACGACTATAATGTGGCTAATATAACATAAACCGTGGCTAACTCAATGTTACCACACTCATAAAGACCGTGCTTAAATGCAAAAAAAATACCGTGGTTAAAAAAATGCAACGCCAGTTTTAGCCACGGTTTTTAAAACAGTGGACAACTCATCTAGCCACGGTTTTAATGATATTTTGCTACGTTTTTTGCCGTGGCTAAAGAGAAATTTTGTTGTAGTGATATTTTAAGGTTATTAATAATTGATTTAATGTAATTATTTTGTAATGTATACAAATGGTACAGTACGATTAAGTTTTCATCGTTTCCTTGTGTATATGATCAAACTCCCAAACTTTTATATCAATTTTTAAAGATATTTCAAAGTAAAATGGGTTTTTTTATTTTTTTTAATTCAAATAAAATAATGACAATTTTATATTTATTTTATTTTTAAATAAATTTCGATTGCGAATTTTGTGGCAACTCTTCCGAGATGGTCATTACAATTTTATTTTTATTTTTTATTTTTGCAAAATTACAACTCCTTTTTGTAGTCCCCTCATTATTTATTTTTTATCCTTTCAACTAATTCATTAAGATGATAGTTTAACTTAAAAACACAATAGCAGAAACAATATTATATAAGCAGAAAAATGAGCTTTGAGTGTAAGTTTGTAAACACTCGGTCCCGTTTGGATGAGCATCTAAAAAAAATATTTTTTATAACTTGCTTATTTTAAAAGTATTTTTCATAAAAGTTAAAGCTATTTAGATTTTTAAAAAAATATTTAACTTTTGAAAAAAAATATTTGACTCTTAACTTTTATTTTTTTTAGAAACTAAAATTTTTAGCTTAAAAAAAAATAAGTTTTTGATTTTTTTGTGATTTTTGCTTTTTTTTTTTCTAAAAAAAAACAGACTTTGAAAAAGATTTTTTTTTTTTTTTTTTTTAAAAAAATTCATCCAAATGGACCCTACATCTTTCATCATTTGGAGCTTGTTTGATAGAAATATGTTCCAAGATCATTATGGTTTTTCTACCAAATGACACCGGAAGAAATATTCTTTTTTCTTCTTTTCTCTCTCCTCATTCTCTTCTATTAGCTCCTTCATCCCAACGAATCCAAGATGCTTCAGGAGCACTAAGCACAATCTCTTGTTTGACACTTCATGTCTTAGTATATTCAATTCCTAACTTTTATTAAAATAATTTGTTGTTTATTTTTAATGAATGCTTAGTCCATATAACGTAGCGTATTAAGCATTCATCTTTAAAGGACGAAAACCTTAAAGAGTTAAGAATATAAGACTATAAAGACATGGATTTGGATATTATGTTGTGAAAAAATGATCATGTGATCATATTATTTGATCACAATTATTCATTAATAATGAAATAAGAGAGAAAAAATGTATAATTTTTAAATAAGTAATTGTAATCAAATAATATGATCACTTTTTCATATGAGAAGATCTAAATCCCTCTACCAAAAAAAAATGAAAATTTATCGTAAATCTAAACATAATAAATTGTTTTATTTACATTTCAATTAAATTTTAAGTGTACCTATATCTTGATCAGTAATTGCTGAAAGTATAACATGTTTATGAAAACAAAGGAATCTTCCTAATTTGCTAGATACATAATTAAATTGAGAAATAAAACAATTTAGTACTTGAGAAAAATATAAATACACTCAACAACCTCATCTCTTGCATTTAATACATTCAACAACTTCTACATACTAACTTCACCTCATCTAGCCTTTGTTTCCAATCCCCTTCCCTTTCTCCCCTGTCATATCAGATTTTAGATTAGAACACCAACAACTCAAAAAAAAGCATAGAGGGATGAACACGTACCCATCTTTCTCATAATTTTATTTGAATTTGTTTTCATTCTCAAAATTCTTCAAAATTCACTATGTCTTCTATCCAAATAGCCTCTGTTAGCAAGTTTCGTTACCAAAGGCTTAGGCATGTAAGTGGGTCAGAAGATCAAAGGGACAAGGTGATTCTGAGACCAAAGAACTGGTTCAGGTTCAGGTTTAGGTTTAGAAGGATTCCTATTAGGAGAAGGTTCAGGCTGAAAATCCCAAGCTTGAGAAGACTTTGGAGGAAAAAAGCAAGGTTGGTGTCTTCCCTCAGAATTTCATATGCTAAGGTTATGAAAAGATTCAAAGATGGACAAGTTCATTTTGGAGATCTTTTTGCTGGGAACTACTTGTTCATGCAAGTCAATCCTTCTTCATTTAAGTACCTTGAAAAGGAGTTTTCTCTTTCCAAAATTGCTTAGTGTGTTTATCTTATTTTGGTATGCACACCCTTCATAGTTCATTTAAGTGGTTATGCCAAGCACCTAGGTCTTGTTTTCTCATTATCCTCTTAAATTTCCTTGTTTACTAATAATGCATGTGTAGAGATCTGTTTTCAACATTGAGAAAAATGTTGGATTTGGTTTAAGCAAAATTATTTATATTGAGATTTACATATATATCTTTTTCCTCTTCAAATCTACTCCTTATGCTAGTGGCTCTATTGATAACATCAAATTTTGTCAACTCAAAATGTTTGCCTTGTGTTAATGGTCTTTTGTTGATAGATCATTTATAAGCATACCGTTACCTCTTCCTTGAAACTTATTATAATTTTGGAACGCGGCAAATTTCCTTTTTCCAAAAGTATTTATTTAATTTATTTATTTGGATACATTCTTAAAGTTAGTATTACTCGTTCTGAACCTGATTGCAGAAGGGATCTAGTTGAGAAAAGAAAGAAAAATAACTTCATAATAAGATCTGACAATATTTGTTAGACTAATGATAATTACCAAGTATTATACCACCAAATAGATGGATAAATTAGTACAAATCAGTGATCTTACATTTAAAAATTTAGTAGGAAAAGTCATGTTGTCCTTATATTTTTTTCGGTTCGACTGGATTAATCGATTAAACATGTGGAGAAATTAAAAATAAAAATAAAAAAATACACCAATATGTTAGCAAAAAAACTAGTTAATGTAATATTTTACAAATTGTGGATTAATAAGTGAAATATTTTCTCTTCCATTATTATTTTGTATATAAATTGGGAAATGAAGAAGATTATTTAGTTGAAATTACAAAAAAAAATAAAGAAATTGATGGTAGAATATTTGATAATGAGTTTTTGTTAGATATTATCGATTTATCGATTATGCCTATTTGAGTCAGATAGCACCACCACGTATGCGGTAAAGTTTTTCCCATCAAATTTAATTGCATTTCCAAAGACTTAAAATGGAGATCATTGGTTAAGCTCTAATTAGGGATATAAATGAGTTAGATGGCCTAACAGAAGCCTATGGTTCAATCTATATTAGATCAGATTTAGTCTATTATATATAATAAAATAAAACAGACCTAGACTTTTAAGAAAAATTATTTAGAAAGCAGATCATAAACTTTTTTTTTGTGATAAACTATCATAGGCTTTCTTTTATATCAGGTCTGTAAGCCTACAGATCGGTCTATATTATTTTATTTATTTTAAATAAAATAAATAAAATTATTATTTTAATTATTTTAAATAATAAAATAATATTATTTAATTACATTTTTAATTATTAAATGGCTAATAAGTTTAAATAGGTTAAGAGGCTAAGTTCAAAGCTTTTGTTTTTAAATATAGGTCAATTCATATTTATAATTTAGATCTACACTAATTAATAAACCAAACCAAATCTAAAATATTTTATATAAATTTACGAGAAGGATATTGTAACAATCAATTAGTGCTACTAGCAATGTTACTACCAATCAATTTCACCGTTAGATCGATTATATTGATCCAACTATTATATTTATTTTCACCTTTGTATGGTTATGATTTCCCATATTTAATGCTTTCACATTAAATATGGGGAATCATAACCATACAAAGATGAAAATAAATATAATCGTTGGATCAACGTAATCGATCTAACGGTAAAATTGATTGGTAGTAACATTAATTGTGTTAGGTCCTAGAAGACCGTATTGCTATGCCGTATGGTATGCACTTAGAGATACCCTAGAGATAGGTACCTTGGTTGGCTTATAGTCAGTATCTCAATCACTGCGCACAAGCAATAGACTTTTAGCCAAGATGTGGGTGTGTGCACAGTGTTGGCAGTAATAGTCATTAGGTCAAAAAGTGTGTACATGAGATCTTTAGCCTCTTATTTATAAGGGTTAACTCTAGGGTTTGAGTAGATCTCCCAGTTACAGTAGGATTCAACTTCCTTTCTGTTGAGATAAGAACTCTATCTTGAGTAGCTTTGTTATTTGATTTTGTTAGAGTAATTAAGTATTTATCCTTTAGTGGATTCCTAGGTAGTTAGTTAGGATATGATATATATCCATAACAGTTGCCCCCCAGCTCGGTATTCCGAAGCTCGGAATGCCGGGGTGCTGAAGTAGTATCTCAGACTCTGTCTGGTCGAGTTCATTTATTTGGGAATTTGGCTCCTCCATGGTTATGTTGATTCGGGTGTGAATCCGACATTAAAGATATCGGTTGGGTTATGGACCCGGCATGGAAAGTTTTTCCTTTCTCTATTTCTGTCGAGGTCGTGTTTGTCGTATTTGGCCGTGATGTAGATCTCGGACATCATGTCACGGATAAAGCCGTGTCTGGCCCTTGTCTTATCAACGTGACCCTTCGTTTATCACTGACGATTAAGAGCTCCACGTGTCTCATGCCCATTGAAGGATCGTGCGTCGTGGACAGTGCGCCGTCCTGAACCCATCTGGGTCATGATTGTGCATATTGAATGCGTGGGGAAGGTGATTTTACTTCCTTGCCCTTAATTTCTTAACCGTTTGCAACCCTTTCGTATTCGCGCCAGAGTTAAATTTTTGCTTTAAATTCTCCATCTCGCTTCACTTGCAGGGTTTCATTTCGCTTTCATTTCTGGTGTTTCTTTTGTGTCTCCTAACTTCTCCGTCATTTGCAAAGATCAGTGGAAGTTTCTCAGTTTGTCTGGTTTTTCTTCATTTCTTGAAACAGGTATTTTCTCTCCTCCTTTCTCTTTTTGCCATTAGTTTGAGTAGTGTTGTAAATCTTTTCAGTATTTCTCTACTGGGGAAGGACTTTGGTTTACGTCCCTTCATTGCATTTCCCTGAGTATTTTAAAGTTTCTCTCTGCTGGGGCTGACTATGGATGCCCCTAGTCCATCTTCTGGCTCGTCTGTTGGGCGAAGTGATGGAAGGTAGATTAACGAAGAAATGGTGAAACAATTACCTCGGTCAGTTCAATATTAGTTCTATGGTAAGGAATACACCGAGGAGGAGAAGCTTCAACAACTTCTTCGGGGCCACCAGAGGTCGCCGGAGTTCCCGAGGTGGACGCGGCAGGAGAGGAAAAGGTCGGAGAGGAGGAGGGGAACGTCAGTCTCAACTTAATTTTGGTAGAGATGGACCTCCTCCGGTCTCGAATCCCGTAGTTCCTCTTTTGTCGAGCTCCCTACATGATCCAGTTCCCCTGTCTTACATTTTGCCCTCATCTCAGGTTTCTCAGGTCCGAGATCCATTCTAGATCGGATCCCTCCCCTTGAGCTCAGTGATAGTTCTTCTTCATCTGAATTAGGATTTTTGAGGTCTAAAGCCCCTTTTACCATATTCAGTGATTCGACTTCAAGTCAAGTGCCACTTATTGATCTTGTCAGTAGTTCTGACAGTTCCATCTGTTTTTCTTGGAGTCCATGCTCATTGCAATCCGAGCCTGGTAGTCTGAGGTCAGATTTGGTTGATTTTTATAATGACCCTCGTCCTTCGTGTTCCAGGACTGTAGTTATGGAGGAATCTGACGTCCAGAATTAGGTTCTTCTTGAAATTCTCAACATGCGGTCTGTCATGTCTCCTACCAAGGTATCCCAACTTCCTGTTGGAGACCCTACTGGGGTTGATATTCTCCCAGCGGGTGATAACCCGGTATGCGCGGGTCCTGATGAGGATGAACTCATTTATTTTATTTTTACCGAGATTTAATTACCAAGGTGGGACTTCGGTTCCCCCTTTCTGACTTTTAAATTGTCGTGATCTGCCGACTTCGGATTGCTCCCTCGCAACTTCATCCCAACTCATGGGCTTTCATCCGAGGTTTTGAACAAGTGTGTGTATATCTCTGCCTTCCATGCTCAGTTTGTTTATTCTTCTTTTTATTCGATGTATATACAGCTCGGACTGGGGCCGAGGTTAAGGAAAGAAAGGGTTGGGTTACCATTCAAGGTGCTCCAAATCGGGATATTTTTATTCCCTACTCCCAATCCTTCAAAGGTTTTAAGGATGCCTACTTTAAAGTGGCAGCTTGTTCTGATTCTCTCCCCTGGTTCGCCGAGGAATGGCTGGACAATGGGGATTTTCCATGTCGGTTTGAGCTTTACTGGACGCAGAATCATTACCAAAGGCGTCCTAAAGATTATGCTACTCCAGAGGTAGCTCTTTTCGATCCGGAAAGAATGGCGGCTTCCTTCCTGATT
Organism: Gastrolobium bilobum; assembly: GCF_033153095.1. Taxonomy (NCBI): domain Eukaryota; kingdom Viridiplantae; phylum Streptophyta; class Magnoliopsida; order Fabales; family Fabaceae; genus Gastrolobium; species Gastrolobium bilobum. The sequence continues at coordinate 70,601 of NW_026899198.1, forward strand.
GGTTATGCCAAAGAATTTGGCGTGATCGATTTAAGTCAGATTGTAGATAAGTTTGGAGATGATCTTCTTTGTGAGCTCGGTACGTGGTTCTTCTTGTGATGTTCTTTTTAATTTCTCTCATAACTTGCCTTTTAACCTTTGGCTTCTTTTTGCAGTTAGTATGACGAGCTCTGATTACAAGAAATTCATGTTGAAGCCCAAAACGACTTCCTCTAAGGGAAAGGCCAGAGAGGATTCCTCCCTCGAGGTCGAGACCTCGAAGAAACGACGATTTGACGTCGTAACCAGCGGCAGTTCTGCCATGGGCGAAGGGGTGATTTCAACTGAGGTTTCTGTTTCTCTTTTCACTCCTCCGATATCTCCACCTCCACCTCCTCCTAATGCTCCTCAAGGGGAGATAGTTGTCTTGGAACCTGGGGAGCTGTGGAAAGTCAGAGTTTCAGATCGTCTCAGAGCTGCTCTGAAGCCCTCTCAGCAACTTATGGGTGGTTCGCCATTGACTTCCGACCTTAGGTCAATGCTAGTTCGGCTAGAGGAAGATGCTTTGAAGACAGCTTCCTTGCTCCAATCCTTTCAAGACCTTCATCAAAGGCTCAACCTGTTAACTGCTTCCAATTCTTCTCTCATCATTAAGGTGGAAGAACTTTTGGGGAAGCATGATGAGCTCAGTGACACGTGCTGTCGAACTCACGCAAATTAAAAATTATTTTTTAATTAGGGTTCAGAAAATTTGCAGTAAAGTGAAAACCCTAAGTCGTCTCTCAAGGAAATTGTTTGGGTAAAAATCGTTTTTGAAAACAGAAAATAAAAAGGGGGTTTTAGATTTTGGTTGAATAATTAAAAGACAGAATATAAAAATTGGGATTAAAAGCTCGTGATTAAAAATTAACCAACCTAAGGTTAGGGTTCCTAGGATGTCCTTCCTTGGATAAAAATTATCAAATTCGTGATTAACCTCAATTGAATCAGAATCCTTATTTTCAATTGAGAACAATCTGATCATCAAATCTGATGATAATTCTTTTCCCATAATCGCAATTGCGAACCTCAGATCGAATATCCACAATCGCACGATATCGATCTGAGTTAGGGTAAAGAAACGAATTTGATTAGAGAGTGATCGAGAATTCGCTAGACAGATCCATGGAATCCCTTCCCCTTAGGTTGATTAAAGGGGTTTTAGCCTAGCATGGCTAGGATAAACATGATTAAAAATTAAAATAAATGAAAAGAAGAAGAGAAAAAGACGAAGAACGCGAAGAACGCAAAGAACGCTTCAGAGAAAATGTTTTGATCCTCAAATTCAAAAATTACAGGATGAATAAAAGTTTCTTACTCTGCCGTCATATATCCCTACCCAAATCGGGTTGGGGCTCAGTTCTGATCGGCCCATCTATAATACGAAATAAAATAAAACTAAAACTTGGCTTTGGGCCACTTAAGTAATTGGGTTCTAATTTAAATTACAAGTCCAATAATAAAATAAAATTTCAGCAAAAGGCCTCCAACTTGGCGTCAGAAATCGACCAGCTTCCAGTCCGAATTGGGCTTTGAGCTCCGCATAAGAATTGTAGCCCTCTGTGTTATGTCAAAAACCCAACAAGAACGGAGTCAATCCGACAACTGTGGACCGAGATATGGCTAGAATATAGAAGTAACGTGAAGCTGAAAAATTCTGACGAAAATAAATTAAACCCAATCAAAACCTAAAAATCTAAATTAACTCAAAACATCATTATTTTATTCAAATAAATTCTAAAAATACTAATCAAGAGTAACAAATAAGTGCAATAAAATATGAGTTATCAAATTCTCCCACACTTATTTTTTTGCACTCCTGGGCAGAAACTAGAATAGAAAAAGAAAGCAAAGAAATAAGAAAAGAGTGAAGATCAACCTATCATTCCTAATAATTAGCAAGTATACAAAAGATAACAAAAATCACAAGTCTTGAACAGATAAACCAACCAGGACAAAAATTCCTTAATCTCAAATCACAAGACCTGTCAATTTCAACTGCAACTGCAAACTACACAAAAATGGTTCCTCGCATGATGCTCTCAATCTTCTCTCAAATGTATCAGTTAATTCAGCATATCACTCAAATCAACTCAAGAAAATCATCCTACCATAGGCTTGCTCAAGTTCTACTTCTCCACTGCTAATAACACATGCATGCACAAATCAAGAGGGCTTTATGTAGGGTTGTAATGGGGCTGAGGTAAAGGTATGGATGAATATGGAAGAGAAAGCTAAACACCCCAGAAATTTACAAAGAGCAAAAGTTAAGAACTAAACTAAAAATAAAATAAATATAAAGAATAACAAAACCTTTTTTCTCTCTCTTTTTTTAAACAATAATACAGACAAAATATCCAGATGATTACCCCCCACACTTAGACTTTGCACGTCTCGGAAAAACCCCCACACTTAAGCAAAACACTACAGTAAAACCAATGCTCAATAAATCTCCAGGATGTGGAATTAATTGGTTTTTCACTTACGCTTGTAATGTGGTTAAGAAACAAGGGTTACATAAGGCACAAAAGGGCTAACCAAGGGAATACAATGTAAGGATGGCTATTTGGCTAAAGTGGGAAAGAAAAGAAAGAATGCCCCAATCATATTCATGCATGCAAGTGAGAAATGCAGTTTCAAAAAGAACAAGAGCAAGTTCTAGAGGATAATAATCAAGAGCAGAATCTCACAAGAAAGAAAAACTGGCCTACAAATGAAGACCATGTCTATAGGCTCAAAACCTCACAAGGGTATACCAAATCATGCAATCACCAGCACAGTATCAAGCAGCAAGTAATGCAATCCAAGAATCAAGAACCAAGCCTAAGCAGAAATTTCTATCAAACCCTGTGATTCAAGTACAATCCATGTATAACACACTAATCATGAGAGAACAAGAAAATCAATCAATTCTATCTTTTTTTCTTTCTTTTTTTAAATCCAAACATGAAAAATAAAACTACTAAAGGAAGTGAACTCCCTGTCCTCCTTAAGGAGGGTAAGCAACATCAAGCAGCCGAAGCTATGCATCCATCTGTGTCTCTACAAACTGCTGTTGTGCTCCTTCATAAAAGGGCTTCAAATGATGCCCATTCACAGAGAAAGTGTTTCCAGTCTGCTTATCACTTAATTCAACTGCACCATAAGGAAAAATATCAGTAATAACAAAGGGCCATCCCATCTTGATCGAAGTTTACCAGGCATGAACTTAAGACGGGAATTGAATAACAGCACATTCTGGCCCACTACAAATTCTTTCCTCAGGATCTGCTTGTCATGGAATGCCTTTGTCTTTTCCTTGTATATACGTGAGCTCTCATAGGCATCCAAACGAAGCTCCTCTAACTCTTGCAGCTGTAGTTTCCTTTCTCCCCCTGGCTGGATTAGGTCCATGTTACACTGTTTCACAGCCCAATATGCCCGATGCTCCAGCTCCACTGGTAAGTGACATGCCTTACCATAAACAAGCCGGTAAGGGGACATCCCAATCGGAGTCTTATAGGCATTCATGTATGCCCACAAAGCATCTTTCAACCTCTTGCTCCAATCCTTCCTATTAGCATTGACAGTCTTCTGAAGGATTTACTTAACTTCTCTGTTTGAAACTTCAGCTTGGCCATTTGTCTGTGGATGGTATGTTGTAGCTACTTTGTGGAGGACTCCATATTTTTTCAGTAAGGCATCCATGCTCTTATTGCAAAAATGCGAGCCCTGGTCACTGATAATAGCTCGAGGAATGCGAAACCTGCAGAAAATATAAGAACAGACAAAATCTACAACAACAGCAGAATCATCAGTTCGAGTGGCTTTCGCCTCAACCCACTTAGAAACATAATCCACAGCTAAGATAATGTAAGCAAAACCAAAGGAAACAGGAAAGGGACCCATAAAATCAATACCCCAAACATCAAAAACCTCACAGAAAAGTATAGGGTGTTGGGGCATCTCATGTCTACGGGAAATGCTACCTGCTCACTGACAATTATTACAAGACTTACAAAACTCATAAGCATCATGAAATAGAAAAGGCCAGAACAAACCAGCATCTAGAACCTTCCTAGCAGTTCTTTGTGGTCGAAAATTACCACCACAGGCAGATGCATGACAAAAATTCAAAAAGAAAGAGTCTCACTATCAGGCACACATCTCCTAACCACTTGGTCACTACAAAATCTCCACAAATAAGGATCATCCCAAACATAGTATTTAGACTCACTTTTCAATTTCAAGAGCTGAGCCCTAGTGGAGTCAACAGGTAAGACACCAGCAATCAAGTAATTAACTAAATCAGCAAACCAAGGGAACTTACCTTACAGCTGTAGAAGCTGCTCATCAGGGAAATCATTCCCAATAGGTATAGGATCAGATGGAAGAGAGGTGATGCGGCTAAGATGATCAACAACTTGTTTTTTCGCTCCACTTCTATCCTTAATCTCAATATCAAATTCTTGGAGCAGCAACATCCACCGAATGAGTCTAGGCTTAGCATCTACTTTCTTTAAAAGAAATTTCAAAGCTGCATGGTCAGAGAAAACAATAACCTTGGTATCTAATAGATGACCGAAACTATCAAGAACAAATGCTATAGCCAAGAGTTCTTTTTCAGTGGTCGTATAGTTAGATTGAGCAGAATCCAATGTCCTGGATGCATATGCAATGACATGTGGGGCCTTGTTGACCCACTGAGCAAGAAAAACTCCAACAACATAATTGGATGCGTCGCACATCAACTCAAATGGAAGAGACCAATCAGGTGCACAGATCACAGGAGCTATGGTTAGGCAGCGCTTCAGATGATCAAACGCTGCCTTGCATGCATCACCAAACTCAAAGTCAATGTCTTTCTGAGGAGGTTGGAAAGTGGAAGAGCAATATTGCTAAAATCCTAAATGAAGCACATGTAAAAACCTGCATGGCCAAGAAAAGAACGAACTTCCCGCACATAAGCGGGGTAAGGCAAAGCAGTAATAACATCAATTTTAGTAGGATCCACTTCAATACCCTTTTTAGAGACAACATGTCCTAAAACTATCCCTGACTCAACCATGAAATGACATTTTCCAAAATTCAACACAAGATTGGTTTGAATGCATTTGTTCAAAATTCTACCCAGATTACCCAAACATGCATCAAAAGAATAGCCATAGACACTAAAATCATCAATAAAGACTTCCATGCAATCCTCTAACAACTCAGAAAAGATGCTTACCATGCAACGCTGAAAAGTACCTGGTGCGTTGCAAAGTCCAAAGGGCATCCGCCTGTATGCATATGTGCCAAAGGGGCATGTGAAGATCGTCTTCTCCTGATCCTCAGGTGTAATGTGGATCTGAAAGTAGCCTGAGTATCCATCCAAAAAATAGTAGTGGGATTTACCAGCCAACCGCTCCAACATCTGATCAATAAATGAAAGAGGATAGTGGTCCTTGCGGGTTGCCTGGTTGAGCCTACGGTAGTCTATACAGACTCTTCAACTGTTTTGAGCTCTTGTTGTAATCAGCTCATTATTCTGGTTGGCAATCACAGTGACTCCCGACTTCTTAGGGACCACCTGAATAGGGCTAATCCACTGGCTATCAGAGATGGGGTAAATCATTCCAGCTTGCAAGAGTTTTGTTACTTCCTTCTTCACCACATCTAGAATCAGTGGGTTCAAACGCCTTTGGGGTTGTCTCACTGGTTTAGCTCCTTCTTCAAGTAGAATACGGTGCATGCATGTAGAAAGACTAATGCCAATGATGTTAGCCATTGTCCACCCAATTGCCCTCTTATTTGCTTTCAGCAAGGTTAACAATTTATCCTCCTGCTCAGGTAGAAGGTTCATTGCCACAATGACTGGTAGCTGCTCATTCTCCTCAAGGAATGCATATTTTAAATGGTCAGGCAGAACCTTCAACTCCAATTTCGGAGGCTGCTCAATGGATGGAAGATATGTAGTTGGTGGTGCAAGTTCTGCAGAAAACAAGTTAGCAGCTGTGCCTGTAAACAAATTCTCAGAAAAAGAATTAGGATCATCAATAATATCAGCAGACAATTCAAACAATGCAGAATCACAATAAGAATCAGAATCAAAATCTTGTTCATCAATCAATGCATCATTAAAACCAGAAAGTATGATGCTATTTCAGCACACACAATGCACTCTTGAATATCACCACAACCACAGAAATCAGAATCACGAGTAGATGAAAAATCAGCAAAATCAGCAATGAATTCAGCAGAAACATCATCAACAACTTCATCTATCACATCAATGCAGAAAACAGAATGCTCCTCCCTAGGATGTTTCATGGCAACAAATATATTAAAATGCACAATGCTATCACCAAACTCCATGGAAAGAGTACCAGCAAGAACATCTATCTTGGTCTTAGCTGTTCTCATAAAAGGCCTACCAAGTATATTTGGTGATCTATTAGTAGCAATCTCACTCTCGATTTCTAAAATGTAGAAGTCAACAGGAAAAATCAGATTATTGACTCTGACTAATACATCCTCAATCAAACCAGATGGGCGAATACTACTCCAATTAGCTAATGTAACCACAATACTAGTAGCACACAAATGACCAAGACCAAGAGACTTATACACAGATGCAGGCATAACATTAATGGAAGCTCCTAAGTCTAGCATGCAATCATGAAAAACAGAATTGCCAATCACACAAGGAATAGTAAATGTCCCTGGATCTTGACACTTTTTAGGCATGGGCTGGATGAGTGCTGATACATTCTGACTCAGGCTAACTCGCTCATCTCCTTTCAGTCTTCTCTTGTTGGTGCACAGCTCCTTTAAAAACTTGGCATATCTCGGAATCTGCTGTATTGCATCCAGAAGAGGGATGTTCACCTCAACCTTTCGGAAGGTGTCAAGTATCTCTTTATCTTGAGCATTTGTTGATTGCTTCTTGGACTGAGTGGCTCTTTGAGGGAATGGCAGAGGGATATGGACATCAGATGTATCAGTGCTCTGCTTCTTGGAACTAGTGTCACCTCCCTTAGATGACTCAGCAGCAACTTGGTTTGGCTCTTCCACTTGCTTTCCAAACCGCAGAGAAATAACACTCACATTTCAGCTTCCTTTTGGATTTGGAATTGTCTGGGATGGAAGGGAGCTGCCACTTGCTTGTTGATTCTGATTCAATGATGTTGCAAGTAGGCCAATCTGTGTTTGCAGATTCTGCATGGAAGACTCAGTCCTCTACTGGAACTGCGGATTATTAGTTGCCATCTGTTTGACTAAATCCTCCAAAGATGGACCATTGGTATTGGCTTGCTGCTGCATTGGTGGCTGCTGCATTTGTTGCTGCTGCATTTGCTGTGAAGGTGCAGATTGTTGGAAATTATGCCTCTGCTGTGAGGGTACAAACTGCTACCTCTGCTGGAATGGTGCACTTTGCTGATTCTGGCTCCACTTGAGATTTGGATGATTTTTCCAGCCAGGATTATATATATTAGAGAAGGGATTATTTTACTGCTGCTGCTGGTACTGTGGCTTTCCAAGAAAAACTGCAGCAACAGACTGATCAACTTGGAAACCACTGTCTTGAAAGGAAGGACAAGCATCTGTGGGGTGAGAAAGATCACAGCAGATGCCACACAGGTTGCTTGTCTGTCGAGCAGAAGGTTGCACTGTCTGTGTCACTGCCAACTGCCTCACCATTGATGTCAACTCATCAAGCCTGTTCTCTATTTTCTGGTTATCTGTGCTTGATGCTCCTGCTGCTGCCACTATTGGATTTTGCGTTGGAGAAGTTTGCACTTGGAAAACTGAACTGTTGTTTGCTCTAGTGCCAAATTGTTGAGCATTGGCTGTTATCTCAGCAATCAACTCTTTTGCCACAACAAGTGTTTTATTGCTCAGGACTCCTCCACTAGCTGCATCTAATAGATTCCTATCCATAGGCAGCAACCCTTCATAGAAGTAAACAATCAGGAGATTTTCTGGAATCTGATGGTGTGGACAGCTTGCACAAAGCCATTTAAACCGCTCCCAATACTCATGTATGTTCTCCCTATTAGCCTGCTTTATGCCACTGATATCCTTTCTGATTGTGGTGGCTCTGGATGAAGGGAAGAATTTCTTCAGAAACAATCTTGACATATCATTCCATCTTGCAATGGAGGAAGGTGGCAAGTAGTACAGCCAGTCCTTAGCTCCACTGTCTAAAGAGAAGGGAAAGGCACGCAGCTTGATTTGCTCCTCATCCACCCCTGGTGGCTTCATAGTGCTGCAAACTACATGGAACTCCTTCAGATGTTTGTGAGGATCCTCACCTGCAAGACCATGAAATTTAGGAAGCAAGTGTATCAGTCCAGACTTAAGCTCAAAAGGTACATCAGGGTTAGCATAACGAATACACAGAGGCTGCTCATTATTAGCATCAGGTGCAACCAATTGCTTAAGAGTCCTATTATCCATGGTCGCAGAATCAAATTAATTACCAAAAGAATAAACACTATGTAAAGGGCTCGAACAAACAGACTCAACAGACTCAGATTCTAAGATATGCTCAGGAACAACTCTACTGTAAGTCAACCTACGAGCTCTAGTAGCAGCATGCAATGATCTCTCTATCTCAGGGTCATATGCATATAAATCGTCAACACTGGTAGTACTCCTAGTCATGCATCATAGGTAAAAGCATACAACAGTAAATCTTGAAGGGCTATGCCTTGATGACTTTGACCTGGACAACCTCCTCCTTCACGTCACCAAATTTCAGGTCAATCGGAGCAGCAAAAACAATAGCAGAAATACCCGATACGTCTTGAAACGACAAAGAAACACTAAAATGGGTTAGTAAACGATAGAATTTGGTAAAATTAAGGGTCACCTCACGCCCTTTTAGGGCGTGATTTATGCTCAGAAGATCGATTTCCTTTGGGAATAGAACTCCGGAAGCCAATCCCTCAGACAGAAGTTTTACCGATTCCCCCAAATTGCCCAAAATTGCCCTAAAACGTAAACCATAATGCAAAAAATTCAAAAACTGAGATAAGATGCATGTGCAGAATCAAATTCCGATGCAGAATCAGACTCACAGACGAGTGCAAACGTAGAAACAAGCAAGACGCGCTAAAACGAGAAAAATGCAGAAAATAACCAAAAAGAAACGAGACAGAAACGAAACAAAAAACGAACGAGAAACACAAAACATCAAATCCGATGATCATTATTTTCCCATAATCGCAATCGCGAACCTCAGATCGAATATCCACAATCGCACGATATCGATCTGAGTTAGGGTAAAGAAACGAATCTGATTAGAGAGTAATCGCGAATCCGCTAGACAGATCCATGGAATCCCTTCCCCTTAGGTTGATTAAAGGGGTTTTAGCTTAGCATGGCTAGGATAAACATGATTAAAAATTAAAATAAATAAAAATAAGAAAAAGAAAAGACGAAGAACGCTTCAAAGAAAATGTTTTGATCCTCAAATTCGAAAATTACAGGAGGAATGAAAGTTTCCTACTCTGCCGTCATATATCCCTACCCAAATCGGGTTGGGGCTCAGTTCTGATCGGCCCATCTATAATACGAAATAAAATAAATAAAAAATAAAATAAAACTAAAAGTTGGGTTTAGGCCACTTAAGTAATTGGGTTCTAATTTAAATTACAAGTCCAATAATAAAATAAAACTTCAGCAAAACGCGTCCAAATTGGCGTCAGAAATAAACCAGATTCCAGTCCGAATTGGGCTCAAGCTCTTCCTAAGAATTGTAGTCAATTCCAGTCTGAAAAACCCAACAAGAAATGAGTGAATCCGACAACTGTGGACCGAGATATGGCCACAATACAGAAATAACATGAAGCTGAAAAATTCTGACGAAAATAAATTAAACCTAATCAAAAACTAAAAATCTAAATTAACTCAAAACATCATTATTTTATTCAAATAAATCCTAAAAATACTAATCAAGAGTAACAAATAAGTGCAATAAAATATGAGTTATCACTCAGCAAATCTAAGTTCGAGCTGGAGATGAAGGTTCAGGGTTTATCTTCCGAGCTGGCTGAGGTGAAGAAATCTTTGGAATTGGCCAGGGCTAAAGCAGACGATTTGAGAGTCGAAAGGAGGCCCTCTCTGGATCTTTGACCGACAAGGATGTTCAGATCCAGAAGTTGCAAGCCGACTTTGATGAGGTTCGAGCTGTGATCGTAAATGTCGCCACTGATTCCTTTGCCAATGCCATTGCTCAAGCTCAGGTTCTGAACCCTGGCCTCATCACGAAAGGGATGGATGTTTTGTACAGTGTGAAGGAAGGTTCCATTATTCCTGGAACTCCGAGTTTAGAATCTCCTGAGGAAGAGGAAACTGAGGTCGAGGTCAATGAAGTCGTTCTTCCTCGTGATGCAGAATGAAGGGGTTGGTATGCCTACTTTTATGATGTACTTTTTATTTTGGGGGCGCGAGCCCCATTTTAAATTTGTATGAACATATTTTCCGTTTTAATTTGGCTTTATACTTTTCAATTTCCATTTTGTCATTTATATTTCTGAGACCGTTGCTTTGATTTACTTCTTATTCTATCTGTATCCTTGGTTTCAATTCTGATCTTGTTTTTATTGCACTCTGACTTATAATTGCCGAGTTAGCAAAATTATTTTGATCAATTTAGAAATAAGTCTTGTTCGTCAACAAAAGGTATTCCTTTTTAGATGATTAAGCTCGAAGGCATGTATTATTTGAATAGAAATCGATATGCATTAAAATTGAGGTCAAAGCTCGTATTATTTGCATTTAACTAAAATCTATCTACATGACTGAGCTTAAGAGCTCGTATTATTTGCTTAAAAATAAATCTATCTACTTGACTGAGCTTAGAAGCTCGTCTTATTTGCATAGAAATAAATCTGTCTACTTGACTGAGCTTAGAAGCTCATCTTATTTGCATAGAAATAAATCTATTTACAATATATTGCAGGTCGGACTTTGTGCTTAGCTGCAATAAGCCTTGAGCTTGTTCGCGTTCCAAGTTCTTTTGACCGGCTTCTTAGAGATGGTCTCTAATGTATAGGCTCCTCTTCCCAGATTTTCCTTAACTCTGTAGGGGCCTTCCCAATTTACGGCGAGCATCTGACGCGAGCTGTCGAACTCGCGCAAATTAAATATATTTTTTTAGGGTCAGAAAATTTGTTGTAAAGTGGAAACCCTAAGTCGTCTCTCAAGGAGATTGTTTTGGTAAAAATCGCTTATGAAAACAAAAAATAAAAAAGGGGTTTTGGATTTTGGTTGAATAATTAAAAGACAGAATATAAAAATTAGGATTAAAAACTTGTAATTAAAAATTAACCAACCTAAGGTTAGGGTTCCTAGGATGTCTTTCCTTGGATAAAAATTACCAAATTCGCGATTAATCTCAATTGAATCAGAATCCTTATTTTCAATTGAAAACAATTTGATCATCAAATTTGATGATCATTCTTTTTCCAAAATCGCAATCGCGAACCTCAGATCGAATATCCACAATCGCACGATATCGGTATGAGATAGGGAAAAGAAAAAAATCTGGTTAAAGAATGATCGCAAATCCGCTAGACAGATCCATGGAATCCCTTCCCCTTAGGTTGATTAAAGGGGTTTTAGCCTAGCATGGCTAGGATAAACACGATTAAAATTTAAAATAAAATAAAAGAAGAAGAAGAAAAAGACGAAGAACATGAAGAACGCTTTAGAGAAAATACTTAGATCCCAAAATTCAAAAATTACAGAATGATCAAAAGTTTCCTACTCTGTCGTCATATGCCCCTACCCAAATCGGGTTAGGGCTCAACTCAGATCGGCCCATCTGTCTATAATACGAAATAAAATAAATAAAATAAAATAAATCTAAAACTTGGCTTTGGGCCACTTAAGTAATTGGGTTTTAATTTAAATTAGAAGTTCAATAATAAAATAAAACTTCAGCAAAACGCGTCCAACTTGGCATCAAAAATCGACCAGCTTCTAGTCTGAATTGGGCTTCGATCTCTGCTTAAGAATTGTATCACTATGCGTTATCTGAAAAACCAAACAAGAACGGATTCAATCCGAGTGCTGTGGACCGAGATATGACCAAAATACAAAAGTAACGTAAAGCTGAAAAATTCTAACGAAAATAAATAAAACTCAATCAAAAACTAAAAATCTAAAATAACTCTAAAAATCATTATTTTATTCAAATAAATTCTAAAAATACTAATCAAGAGTAAAAAATAAGTGTAATAAAATATGAGTTATCAAATTCCTCCACACTTATTTTTTGCACTCCTGGGAAAAAACTAGAATATAAAAAGAAAGCAAAGAAATAAGAAAAGAATGAAGATCAACCTATCCTTCCTAATAATTAGCAAGTATACAAAAGATAACAAAAATCACAAATCTTGAATAGATAAACCAACCAAGATAAAAACTCCTTAATCTCAAATCACAAGACCTGTCAATTTCAACTGCAACTGCTAACTACACAAAAATGGTTCCTCATAGGATGCTCTCAATTTTCTCTCAAGTGTATGAGTTAATTCAATATATCACTCAAATCAACTCAAAAAAATCATCCTACCATAGGCTTGCTCAAGTTCTACTTCTCCACTGCTAATAACACATGCATGCACAAATCAAGAGGGCTTTATGCAGGGTTGTAATGGGGCTGAAGTAAAGGTATGGATGAATATGGAAGAGAAAGCTAAACACCCCAGAAATTTACAAAGAGCAAAAGTTAAGAACTAAACTAAAAATAAAACAAATATAAAGAATAACAAAACCTTTTTTTTGCTTTTTTTTTAAACAATAATACAGACAAAATATCCAGATGATTACCCCCCACACTTAGACTTTGCACGTCTTAGGCAAACCCCCACACTTAAACAAAACACTACAGTAAAACCAATACTCAGTAAATCTCCAGGATGTGGAATTAATTGGTTTTTCACTTAGGCTTATAATGTGGTTAAGAAACAAGGGTTACATAAGGCACAAAAGGGCTAACCAAGGGAATACAATGCAAGGATGGCTATTTGGCTAAAGTGGGAAAGAAAAGAAATAATGTCTCAATCATATTCATGCATGCAAGTGAACAATACAGTTTCAAAAAGAACAAGAGCAAGTTCTAGAGGACAACAATCAAGAGCAGAATCACAAAAGAAAGAAAGATTGGCCTACAGATGAAGACTATGTCTACAGGATCAAAACCTCACAAGGGTATACCAAATCATGCAATCAGCAGCACAGAATCAAGTAGCGAGTAATGCAATCCAGAATCAAGAACCAAGCCTAAGCAGAAATTTCTATCAAACCCTGTGATTTAAGTATAATCGATGTATAACTCATTAATCATAAGAGACAACAAGAAAATCAATCAACTTTTTTTTTTTTGAAATCCAAACATGAAAAACAAAGCTAAGAAAGCAAGTGAACTCCCTGTCCTCCTTAAGGAGGGTAAACATCATCAAGTATCCGAAGCTCTGCATCCATCAGTGTCTCTACATGCTGCTGTTGTGCTCCTTCATAAAAGGGCTTCAGACGATGCCCATTCACAGTGAAAGTGTTTCCAGTCTGCTTATCACTTAATTCAACTGCACCATAAGGAAAAATATCAGTAATAACAAAGGGGCCATCCCACCATGATCTAAGTTTACCAGGGATGAACTTAAGACGGGAGTTGAATAACAGCACATTCTGGCCCACTGCAAATTCTTTCTGCAGGATCTGTTTATCATGGAATGCCTTTGTCTTTTCCTTGTATATGTGTGAGCTCTCATAGGTATCCAAACGAAGCTCCTCTAACTCTTGTAGCTGTAGTTTCCTTTCTCCCCCTGACTGGATTAGGTCGATGTTACACTGCTTCACAGCCCAATATGCTCGATGCTCCAGCTCCACTGGTAGGTGACATGCTTTACCATAAACAAGCCGGTAAGGGGACATCCCAATCGGAGTCTTATAGGCAGTACTGTATCCCAACAAAGCATCTTCCAACCTCTTGCTCCAATCTTTTCTATTAGCATTAACAGTCTTCTGAAGGATTTGCTTAACCTCTCTGTTTGAAACTTCAGCTTGGCCATTTGTCTGTGGATGGTATGTTGTAGCTACTTTGTGGAGGACTCCATATTTTTTCAGTAAGGCATCCATGCTCCTATTGCAAAAATGCGAGCCCTGGTCACTGATAATAGCTCGAGGAATGCCAAACCTGCAGAAAATATGAGAACAGACAAAATCTACAACAACAGCAGAATCATCAGTTCGGGTGGCTTTCGCCTCAACCCACTTAGAAACATAATCCACAACTAAGAGTATGTAAGCAAAACCAAAGGAAACAGGAAAGGGACCCATAAAATCAATACCCAAACATCAAAAACCTCACATAAAAGTATAGAGTTTTGGGGCATCTCATGTCTACGGGAAATGCTACCTGATCTCTGACAATTATCACAAGACTTACAAAACTCATAAGCATCATGAAATAGAGAAGGACAGAACAAACCAGAATCTAGAACCTTCCTAGCAGTTCTTTGTGGTCGAAAATGACCACCACAGGCAGATGCATGACAAAAATTCAAAACACAGTGACTCTCCAACTGTTTTGAGCTTTTGTTGTAATCAGCTCATTATTCTGGTTGGCAATCACAGTGACTCCCGACTTCTTAGGGACCACCTGAACAGGACTAACCCACTGGCTATCAGAGATGGGGTAAATCATTTCAGCTTGCAAGAGTTTTCTTACTTCCTTCTTCACCACATCTAGAATCAGTGGGTTCAAACGCCTTTGGGGCTGTCTCACTGGTTTAGCTCCTTCTTCAAGTAGAATACGGTGCATTCATGTGGAAGGACTAATGCTAATAATGTCAGCCATTGTCCACCCAATTGCCCTCTTATTTTCTTTCAGCAAAGTTAACAGTTTATCCTCCTACTCAAGTAGAAGGTTCTTTGCCACAATGACTGGTAGCTGCTCATTCTCCTCAAGGAATGCATATTTTAAATGGTCAGGCAGAACCTTCAACTCCAATTTGGGAGGTTGCTCAATGAATGGAAGAGGTGTAGTTGGTGGCGCAAATTCTGCAGAAAACAAGTCAGCAGCTATGCCTGTAAACAAATTCTCAGAAACAGAATGAGGATCATCAATAAGCAGGCAATTCAGACAATGCAGATTCACAATCAGAATCAATAACAAAATCTTGTTCATCAACCAGTGCATCATTAAAACCAGAAAGATATGATGCTATTTCAGCACGCACAATGCACTCTTGACTATCACCACAACCACAGAAATCAGAATCATGAGTAGATGAAAAATCAAAAAAATCAGCAAGAAATTCAGCAGAAACATCCTCAACAACTTCATCTATCACATCAATGCAGAAAATAGAATGCTCTTCCCTAGGATGTTTCATGGCATCAAATATATTAAAATGCACAATGCTATCACCAAACTCCATGGAAAGAGTACCAGAATGGACATCTATTTTGGTCCTGGCTGTTCTCATAAAAGGCCTACCAAGTATAATTGGTGATCTATTACTAGCAGTCTCATTCTCCATTTCTAAAATGTAGAAATCAGCGGGAAAAATCATATTATTAACTCTGACTAATACATCCTCAATCAAACCAGATGGGTGAATACTACTCCTATTAGCTAATGTAACCACAATACTAGTAGCACGCAAAGGACCAAGACCAAGAGACTTATACACATATGCAAGCATAACATTAATAGAAGCTCCTAAGTCTAGCATGCAATCATGAAAAACAGAATTGCCAATCACACAAGGAATAGTAAATTTCTCTCGATCTTGACACTTTTTAGGCATGGGCTGGATGAGTGCTGATACATTCTGACTCAGGCTAACTCGCTCATCTCCTTTTAGTCTCCTCTTGTTGGTGCACAACTCCTTTAAAAACTTGGCATATATCGGAATCTGCTGTATTGCATCCAGAAAAAGGGATGTTCACCTCAACTTTTCGGAAGGTGTCAAGTATCTCTTTATCTTGAGCCTTTGCTAATTGCTTCTTGGACTGAGTGGCTCTCTGAGGGAATGGCAGAGGGATATGGATATCAGATGTATCAGTGCTCTGCTTCTTGGAACTAGTGTAACCTCCCTTAGATGACTCAGCAGCAGCTTGGTTTGAATCTTCCAATTGCTTTCCAGAACGCAGAGAAATAGTACTCACATTTCTGCTTCCTTTTGGATTTGGAATTGTTTGGGATGGAAGGGAGCTGCCACTTGCTTGTTGATTCTGACTCATTGATGTTGCATGTTGGCCAATCTGTGATTGCAGATTCTGGATGGAAGATTCAGTCTTCTGCTGGAACTGCAGATTATTAGTTGCCATCTGCTTCACTAAATCCTCCAAAGAAGAACCATTGCTACTGGCTTGCTGCTGGATTGGTGGCTGCTGCACTTGCTGTGAGATGCCTCTGCTGTGAGGGTACAAACTGTTTCCTCTGCTGGAATGGTTCACTTTGCTGATTCTGGCTCCATTTGAGATTTGGATGATTTTTCCAGCCAGGATTATATGTATTAGATAAGGGATTGTTTTGTTGCTGTTGCTGGTACTATGGCTTTCTAGGAAAAACTGCAGCAACAGACTGATCAACTTAGAAACCACTGTGTTGAAAGGAAGGACAAGCATCCGTGGGGTGAGAAGGATCACAGCAGATGCCACACAGGTTGCTTGTCTGTCGAGCAGAAGGTTGCACTGTCTGTGTCACTGCCAACTGCCTCACCATTGATGTCAACTCATCAAGCCTGTTCTCTATTCTCTGGTTATCTGTGCTTGATGCTCCTACTGCTGCCACTATTGGATTTTGCATTGGAGAAGCTTGCACTTGGAACACTGCACTGCTGTTTGTTCTAGTGCCAAATTGTTGAGCATTGGCTGCTATCTCAGCAATCAACTCTTTTGCCACAACAGGTGTTTTATTTCCCAGGACTCCTCCACTAGCTGCATCTAAAAGGTTCCTATCCATAGGCAGCAACCCTTCATAGAAGTAAACAATCAGGAGATTGTCTGGAATCTTATAATGTCGGCAGCTTGCACAAAGCCTTTTAAACCGCTCCCAATACTTATGCATGTTCTCCCCATTAGCCTGTCTTATGTCACTGATCTCCTTTCTGATTGTGGTGGCCCTAGATGAAGAGAAAAATTTCTCCAGAAGCAATCTTGACATGTCATTCCAGCTTACAATGGAGGAAGGTGGCAAGTAGTACAGCCAGTCCTTAGCTCCACTGTCCAAAGAGAAGGGAAAGGCACGCAGCTTGATTTGCTCCTCATGAACCCCTGGTGGCTTCACAGTGTTGTAGACTACATGGAACTCCTTCAGATGTTTGTGAGGATCCTCACCTGCAAGACCATGAAATTTAGGAAGCAACTGTATCAGTCCAGACTTAAGCTCAAAAGGTACATTAGGGTTAGCATAACGAATACACAGAGGCTGCTCATTATTAGCATCAGGTGCAGCCAATTGCTTAAGAGTCCTATTATCCATGGTCACAGAATCAAATAAATTACCAAACGAATAAACACTATGTAAAGGACTCGAACAAACAGACTCAACAGACTCAGACTCTAAGGTGTGCTCAGGAACAGCTCTACTCTAAGTCAACCTACGAGCTCTACTACCAGAATGCAATAATCTCTCTATCTTAGGGTCATATGCATATAAATTGTCAACACTGGTAGTACTCCTAGTCATGCATCATAGGCAAAGGCATACAGCAGTAAAGTCGCAAAACATACGATAGAACACAAAAATTGCAAAAAATAGCAAATAGAAGCAAAAATAAATCTACGAAAAATACTAAATGACCTCAGAATGCTATGGACCAACTCTCCTAAACTCTAATTGACCCTACGGACTTAAAAATCAAATAAAAAATTTTTGAAAAATAAAATAAAATAGTAAACGATTGAATTCGGCTAAAATTGGGCTTCCTTCATGAAAGACTATGCCTTGATGACTTTTGACCGGGATGGACTCCTCCTTCACGTCACCAATTTCAGGTCAATCGGAGCACGTTGAACAAGTGCAAAAATAACCGATACGTCCTGAAACGACAAAGAAACACTAAAACGGGTTAGTAAATGACAGAATTCGGAAAAAATAAGGGTCACCTCATGCCCTTTTAGGGCGTGATTTATGCTCAGAAGATCGAATTCCTTTGGGAATAGAACTCCCGAAGCCAATCCCTCAGACAAAAGTTTAACCGATTTCCCCAAATTGCCCAAAATTGCACAAAAACGTAAACCGTAATGCGAAAAATTCAAAAGCTGAGACAAGATGCAGTTGCAAATGCAAATTCCGATGCAGAAACAAAGGTGCAAAAATCTAATTCACAAACACAGACGAGTGCAAACGTAGAAACAATAAAGACGCACAAAAACAAGAAAAACGCAGAAAATAACGAAACAGAAACGAGATAGAAACGAAACACAAAACGAAAAAGAATACAGAAAAACAGAAACAGATAAATCAAAAACAAAATAATTTTTTTTGAACAGAAACAGAAAACGAAAATTAAAAGGGAATGGAAAACGAAAACTGAAATAGAAACAGAAACATAAACGATTTTTTTTTCAGAAACAAAAACAGAAACGAAAATTCAAGAAGAAGAAGATCAAGAAAACAAAAAAGAAAAATATAGAGAAAGAAAAGGGAAAGAACGCTTTTGACGTGCAGAATTTCCCGTGAACTCGCGAACAGCCAGACAAGCTGCAAGCCTGCGAAATCAGAATCCTGCAAACCTGCAAAATCACTAAACACAAACAGAAAATGAGTTATCACAGTAAACGATTTAGACCGATGCAATTTCCCCGGCAATGGCGCCAAATTTGACGCGATCTATCGAACTGACGCAATTTTTTTTTTTTTTTAGGGTTCAGAAAATTAGCAGTAAAGTGGAAATCCTAAGTCGTCTCTCAAGGAAATTGTTTTGGTAAAAATCGCTTATGAAAACAGAAAAAAAAGGGGGGGATTTTGGATTTTGGTTGAATAATTAAAAGACAGAATATAAAAATTAGGATTAAAAATTCGTAATTAAAGATTAACCAACTTAAGGTTAGGGTTCCTAAGATGTCCTTCCTTGGATAAAAATTACCAAATTCGCGATTAATCTCAATTGAATCAGAATCCTTATTTTCAATTGAGAACAATTTGATCATCAAATCTGATGATCATTCTTTTTCCATAAAGGCAATCCCGAACCTCAGATCGAATATCCACAATCGCACGATATCGATCTGAGTTAGGGAAAAGAGACAAATCTGGTTAGAGAATGATCGCAAATCCTCTAGACAGATCCATGGAATCCCTTCCCCTTAGGTTGATTAAAGGGGTTTTAGCCTAGCACAGCTAGGATAAACAAGATTAAAAATTAAAATAAAATAAAAGAAGAAGAAAAAAAGATGAAGAACGCGAAGAACACGAAAAACGCTTCAGAGAAAATACTTTGATCCCAAAATTCGAAAATTACAGAATAATCAAAAGTTTCCTACTCTGCCGTCATATACCCCTACCCAAATCGGGTTAGGGCTCAACTCAGATCGGCCCATCTGTCTATAATATGAAATAAAATAAATAAAATAAAATAAAACTAAAACTTGGCTTTGGGCCACTTAAGTAATTGAGTTTTAATTTAAATTACAAGTCCAATAATAAAATAAAACTTTAGCAAAACGCGTCCAACTTGGCATCAGAAATAGACAAGTTTCCAACTTTGGCTTCGAGCTCTTCATAAGAATTGTATCCCTCTGCGTTATCTGAAAAACCCAACAAGAACAGAGTCAATCCGACAACTGTGGACCGAGATATGGCCAGAATACAAAAGTAACGTAAAACTGAAAAATTCTGACGAAAATAAATAAAACCCAATCAAAAACTAAAAATCTAAATTAACTCTAAAAGTCATTATTTTATTCAAATAAATCCTAAAAATAATAATCAAGAGTAACAAATAAGTGTAATAAAATATGAGTTATCAGCTTCCCATCTCTGGCATTCTTGTTGCCGATGTCCGCTCTTCTAAGCACTAAGTCACCGTTCTGGAACGACCGAGGTCTGACCTTCTTATTGAACCTAGTCGTCACAAGATGCTTTGCCATCATATTTCTATATCTGTCATTCTCCCTACTTTCATCCAGTAGGTCGAGCTTTACAGCCAATGCTTCGCTATTCTTCTCCTCAGTTCCTAGCAATCTTTGCACCCTTCTCCAGGACGACTCTCTGATCTCTACTGGGATCATAGCCTCACATCCATATATCAGCTTGAAGGGAGTTTCCTTCGTAGAGGTTTGGGCACTAGTTCTATATCCCCATAGGACGAGGTGTATCTGTTGTGCCTAATTTCCCTTGGCATCAAATAGCCTTTTCTTGAGGCCGTTTATGATCACTTTATTAGCTGCCTCAGCTTGTCCATTTGTTTTGGGGTGCTCTACTGATGCAAACCGATGTTTGATCTTGAAGTCGGCCATTAACTCTTGGAACTTTTATTCAGCGAACTGTGTCCCGTTGTCCGTGATGATCTCGGCCGAAATTTCAAATCGGCTTAAAAGATTTCTTTCGAAGAATCTCTGAATCCTTGCCGAGGTTATGGTGGTGAGGGGTTCAGCCTCAATCCACTTGGTGAAGTAGTCTACTGCTACTATCAACCATTTGAGTTGTCCTTCAGCCGCGGTCAAGGGCCCTAGCAGGTCCATCCCCCACTTGTAGAACGGCCAAGGTGCCGTGATGGTTTGCAACTCCTCAAGAGGTGCATGGAGGATGAGTGCATGCTTTTGACATTGTTCACATCTTTTGACATGCTCCTTTGCATCCGCTTCCGTGGTGGGCCAGTAATATCCTGCCCTGAGTGCCTTCCATGCTAAAGCTTTTCCTCCCATGTGATGCTTGTTGATGCCTTTATGGATTTCGGTCAAAGCATAATCCGCACCACTTTGATTCAGGCATTTAAGCATAGGTGTATAAAAACCCTTTTTTGTAGAGCTGCCCTTCTACTATAGTGTAACAAGCTGAGTTCCTCACGAGCTTTTTGGCTTCTTGGACCTCGTCGGGAAGGATTCTTCTTTCTAGATAGGCTACTATTGGCCTTCTCCAGTCCTCATTTTCAGTTATGACCATCACGAAGTCGGCTCCGAGATGCTCTGTTGTATTACAGTTCGATGATTCCCCGATCCCTTCGTGCTGGCAAGCTTTGAGAGAATGTCTGCTCTGCTATTCTTGTTCTGGGGTATATACTGGACTACCGCCTCTTCGAACTCGACCAACAGTTCCTTGACTTGTTGAAGGTATTTCATCATGAGGGGTCCCTTGGCTTGGTACTTCCCTTCCACTTGCGAAGTTACAAGTTGCGAGTCACTAAGTATCTTTATCCTCCTTGGTCCGTGCTCATTTGCTTGTAGAATTCCTGTAATGAAGGCTTCATATTCAGCCTGGTTGTCTGAGGTCGAAAATGTGAGTGTTTAATGGACACCCTATATGGGCTTTCAATTATCACCCCAGCTCCGCTTCCCTTAGAGTTTGAGGATCTGTCGACGTATACAGTCCAGAGTTCCCCTTTCTCTTGCTCTTTCCCTTTGATAGGAGTAAGTTCCAAGTTGAAGTCAGCCAAAGCCTGAGACTTGATTGCATGTCGAGGTTCATATAATATGTCGAACTCTGAAAGCTCAACGGCTTAGTTGATCATCATTCCTGCTAAATCCAGCTTATGTAATACTTGCCTAATGGGCTGGTTGGTTCTTACGACCACTCGATGTCCTTGAAAATAAGGTCAAAGCCTTCTTGCCGTGGTAAGTAAGGCGAATGCCACCTTTTCGAGCTTCTGATATCGGAGCTCAGATCCTTGCAATGTTCGCCCTACGAAATACACCGGCTGTTGTCCCTTATCTGTCTCCCTTACTAGGGCGGCACTGATGGCTTCTTCTCCCACTGAGAGGTACAAGATCAACGTCTCTCCGATCTCTGGCTTTGACAACACAGGTGGGGAAGCTAGACACTTCTTTATTTCTTTAAATGCCCTTTTGCAGTCTTCCCCCCATCCAAACTCTACCTCCTTTTTCAGGAGCTTAAAGAAAGGTAGAGATTTTTCAACCGACCTTGGCAAAAACCTTGTTAAGGCCGCTAGACGACCTGTCAACTGCTGGATTTCTTTTTCGCTCTCTGGTTCTTTCATTTCCAAGACGACCTTGCATTTGTCAGGGTTGACTTCAATTCCCCTGTTGGTGAGCATGAAGCCCAAAAATTTCCCAACTGGCACCCCAAAGGCACACTTGGCCGGGTTTAATCTGATTCTTCGAGCTCTCAATTGCTCGAAGGTCTCTTTTAGGTCGGCTACGTGTCTATCTATATGCATGGATTTGGCGATCATGTCGTCAATGTATACCTCCAAGTTCCTTCCAATTTGATTTTGGAAGACACGGTTTATCATTCTCTGGTAGGTTGCCCCGGCATTCTTGAGGCCAAAGGGCATAACATTGTAGCAGAAGTTTCCCTTTTCAAATATGAAAGCAGTCTTCTCATGATCATCTGGATGCAGTTGAATTTGGTTGTACCCAGAGTACGCATCCATGAATGATAGTAGCTGAAATCCTGATGAATTATCAACTAACTGATCTATGTTAGGAATTGGATACGAATCCTTTGGGCAGACCTTGTTGAGGTCGGTGTAGTCCACACAAATCTTCCACTTCCGGCTAGGTTTCTTCACCATCACAACGTTGGAAAGCCATGTGGTGTATTATATTTCTCTGATGAACCCAGCCTCTAATAACTCGTCCACATTCAGCCTGACGTCTCGTCCACATGCTCGTTCAGAGCCTGACGTCGGTCAGGGCCCATTTTCCTCTTCTTTTCGGAATTCTCGTTTAGAAACGAGATTAGTGACTTTTTCAACTCGGCATCCAAGCCTCTTCCGACCTTGGTATGACGTTTTCCGTCCTCCCCAATGCTAATATCTTCCAGCTCTCCTTGGGGCTCTGGACGAGGTGCTTGGAGCTCCTCCCTCATGTCTAACTCGACCAGATTTACTTGGTTTCCACATGGGTACACTGATTGGTCTCTAATGGAGACTTTATCCCCATTCCTAATTCTAGGAGGAGATGACGGCCTTCCATGGATGATTCTCATTGTTTCATTGTAGCATTCTCTGGACTCCTTCTGGTCTCCTCTTATGATGATGAACTCATTTTTTTGTCCCACCATCTTCAACGCTTGATGTTTAGTGGAGATTAACATATCCCACTCATGGATCGTAGGTCGGCCAATAATCACGTTGTAGGAGGATATGCATCCACTACTATGAATCAAACTCTGCCATCCCGGAATGCTTCTTTTGTTCCCAAAGTCATCTTTAAGTCTATATAGCCCTTTGGGGGAGATGATTCCCCGTTAAAGCCAATCAACTCAGTGATGCATGGTCTCAGATCTTGCTCATCCAAATTCATCTTTTGGAAAGCACTCCAAAAGAGTATGTCAGCCGAGCTTCCGGGATCAAGGAATATCCTTTTAACCCGACAGTTAACTAGCACCCCGATAATTACTAGACCATCGGTATGTCCAAGAACGACCATTTCTAGGTCCTCTTCAGTGAAGAACAGCTTTGGAGGGGAAGGCCTACTAGCTCTTCCTTTAAAAGTTGGTCTGTCTCTAACCGACATGACTTCCTTTAGGCATCTCCTACTAGAATTTGCAGTGTCGCCTCCTCCTCCCAAGGCTCCACTTATCACATTGAATTCGAAGTCAGCTTCTTGGAACTCCTCGTCCTTGTCTTCGACCTTCTTTCCCTTTAGAGGGCGGTCTTGTTCACGATCTTTCCTATCATCCGTCTTCGGGCTAGGGCTCCTGCTCCGGCTTCTCTGCCTTCGCATGTTATTTTTCTTTCCCTAAGTTTGGATGAGGTTTTGCTTCAGTTTTTCTTCTCTGATATGCTTCTCAATGGCATCTCGGAGATCCCAACAATCATCCGTTGTGTGGCCGTTTTGGTCATGAAAAGCACAATATTTGTTTATGTCCTAACAACCCTTGCTTTTGATTGGTCGAGGCCTTTCGACATTACGCATCTCGGTTTAAGCCACTCCTTTCCATATCCGGGATCTGGACATGTTCAATGGTGCATAATTGTCATATTTGGTTCTCGGAGGGCGTTCATCTGACCTCTTTTTATGAGAGTCAGATCCCTTCTTTGATCCTCGCTGATCTCTGTCCTTATTCTTCTTGCTTGGACTCTAGCGATTCGGGCTCTGATCCCTAGATTCGCCATAAGCCTTCTGCATATCTTCGACGTCGATATATTTATCCGACCTTCGTCGAAATTCCTCCAGGTTTTTAATCGGGTTCTTATAAATGGATTTAGCGAGTGCAGACTCGCCATCCAACCCCGAGATGATCAAATCCAGGTGGACTGGCTCAGTTAGGTTTCGTACTTTGTGGGTTGCTTCCTTAAATCGATCGAGGTACTTTCGCAGTGATTCATTCTTCGTTTGTCGGATTCTTCCTAGAGCATAGGCCGGCATGGGATGAGCTTTACTAGTGGCAAAGTTAAGGCGGAAGGTCCGAGCCAGGTCCTCAAATGAATCAATTGAGTTCCTAGGGAGCCTAGTTATCCACGCCATTGCCTGACCTGTCAAGGTTGTAGCAAAAATTCTGGCCTTAAGTGGTCCAGTTATTCCGTTGAACAGCATCTCGGTCTTGAACGCCTCCAAATGGGCGTCTAGATCCTGACTTCCGTCATAGGGGGTATCTTGGCACTTTTGAATCTCGGGGGACTTGCCAAGTTCATGAGCCTCTCAGTAAACAGGCTATCATTAGCCTCTTCATCATGGAGATAATTCTCTCCTTGGGTTTTTCCCTGTCCTTCGCCTTCATGCTGGTTTTCGTGGCGAGGATCTCGGATATTTTCAGCCGCCGAATTTCGGCGTTCCGGCCCTTCAGTTTCAGCCTGGCCTGCTCCTCCAGCTCAGCCTTCAGTATTTTGGTTTCGCAGCTCGGCTTCCAATGCCTCCATCCTCTGGGCATTTAGCCTTTGTTGAGCCAGGAACCTGTTCTCCATCTCTTGCATCCTTTGAAGGATTGCGTTCATGGCAGTATTGACCACGTGATCCTCACCTTTGGGCTGATCATTCTACAGAGGCGGACGTGCAGATTCCGCCGCTGGGTTGCCCTGGGTCACGAAAGATGGTTGCTCTGTTTCGACCTCTCCGACCTACACCTCCACCAAAACCAGATCTGAAATTGACTGGAGATATCCTAAGGCAGACTGGTGCGGCGGCGGTTGGGGTTGAGCGTTGCTGGACATCGAACGAGTGTTCGTAATGGTGGGATGGGAATCGAAATTTATCGTTTCCCACAGACGGTGCCAATGTTAGGTCCTAGAAGACCATATTGCTATACCGTATGGTATGCGCTCAGAAATACTCTAGAGATAGGTACCTTGGTTGGCTTATAGGCAGTATCCCAATTACTGCGCACAAGCAATAGGCTTTTCGCCAAGATGTGAGTGTGTTCACAGTGTTGGCAGTAATAGTCATTAGGTCAAAAAGTGTGTATCTGAGGTCTTTAGCCTCTTATTTATAAGGGTTACTTCTAGGGTGTGTATAAATCTCTCAGTTGCAGTAGGATTTAACTTCCTTTCTGTTAAGATAAAGACTCTATCTTGAGTAGCTTTGTTATTTGATATTGTTAGGATAGTTAAGTATTTATCCTTTAGTGAATTCCTAGATAGGTATTTAGGATATAATATATATCTATAACAAAATGGTTATTACAATATTATATCCTTGATCTATTTAAGTGAAAGTTCAATTATTTATTATCCTGCAACTATTATTCACGTACTTGTGCCTTGATAATAAGTTTGTCATGTACTGGTATAAGGATGTCCACGTGTCAAATAACCGGAGATCGTTACTTGTCACACCGACCGACTCTCGCACCGACTCAATTCCTTCTCATGAAAGCAAAATCCGACAAAGAAATAAAGTTGCCAGCGTTGACATAATAAGTGCCTAAAAAAGAGGACAGGAAATATTATATTCGGAGTAAATATTATTTTTGGTCCCTAACAAAAAATATGATTTCCACTTTAGTCTTTTACAAAAAAAAATTACTCAGTTGGTCCTTAACAAATTCAAAGTGAACCCATTTAGTTGAAATCGTGGTCCCTCATAATTTCAAAAAAGATCCATATTAGTTCCTCAAAAGGACTAAAATGGACCCTTTGAATTTGTTAGGGACCAACTGACTAATTTTCTTTTTGTAAGGAAATAAAGTGGGACCGTATTTTTTGTTAGGGAGCCGAAATGATATTTACTCTTATGTTTATTACTATTTTATTATTATTTAAAATTAGATGACTCTCATTTAATATTATTTTAATTCAATGATAATAAAAGTTGATAAAAAAAAAAAATGATGATACTATAACCTATACCATAAAAATATGTACCTCGTGATTTTCTGCAAAGATTGCTAAATTGCTTTCTAGTTCCGGATGAACCTAACTATCTGCTAAAGTGATGGGATAGATTTTATGCTCAATGATAATTTTTTAGTTCTCGGGAAAAATAGGCATTACAAACTTAATCACTTCATCTAACCGACTAACCCTATACAATAATTAGGCTATTAATTTCTCCGAAGAAAGTTTTCCCTTTCTGCTTACACAAAAGCTTATGGGGCCATTTATAAAAATAAAAAATAAAAAAAAAATGCTTATGGGGCCACTTAAAAAACAAAAAACAAAAAACAAAAGTAGCGTATTTTTTATATATATTTCTGCAGGAAATATGTTTTTCTTTTTGTAAAGGGAGAAAAATATACCCCATAATAATTTTGAGTTTTCCTTTTTTGAAAACAACTTATTTGATATACTTTTCTGTTTATTTGAATATCACACGTTTCTTTTTAAATACAAATTTTATTATCTGTGTTTCAATTTTTCAATATATTTATATATTTTCTGAATATATATCTTACTCATAATAAATGTAAACGTAAAATTTGGTAAATAAAAACAATTAACATATTTCGAAAAAAAGAAAAACAAATAAGTTTATTTTAATTTTTTTTTTTACATTTATAGTATATGCAAATTGTGCACACACAAAAATTAAAGGTACAAAAGCTATAATTAATTAAGATTTCTTAAATTCCCATTACACACAACATCGGTGAGTTCGTAGTTTTACCTAAACGATAATTTTGAAAGAATTTGTGAAAAAATATTTGTAAATATAATTTGTCCTTATTTTTAAATAGAGATATACTGTTATGTTTTAAAAAAAATTCATTTTCACAATAATTATATATGAGATTAATATTTTTATACTATAAGAGATAAAGTTATCTCTATATATATATATATATATATATATATATATATATAAATACATTAGATCATGTGGGATCATATGAAAAGAAAAGAAAAAATAAAAAAATATACACTACACATTTTTATATTTGTAAAGGAGATAATATTATTTCTTACAGCATAAAAAGTACTAACCTCATTAAAAAAATAGTCTTTTAATGATATAATGACATGACAATACATGATTGAATGGTTGTACGAAAACAGATGCTTACCTACCTTCACTTCTTTTATCCTATTCAATCAAACAAGTACAACTTAAATTTTTTTATCATGTTGATGTGATATTTTCTCTCACTTCTTTAGGATATAAAAAGAATGCTATAACAAGAAAGGAGAATGATTTGTTTACAAATTTTTTATACAAATTTTTACAAATTACATTATCTTTCTCGGGGAGAAGATAGTATAACTAGTGTTCTCTCGAAAGAAGATAATGTAGATGGTAAGAATTTGTAAACAAAAAATTTGTAAATATAACTTATTCCAATAAAAAAATTTAAATAAAATTACAATGGGTTGAATTCATTAATTTAATTTTAACTTACTATTATTGTTACTTAACCACACATTATTATAGCATTATTGGAATAAAGAGGGGCTCTACTATTGTCTTCTATGAGATGAGGCTAATATTTTCCAATTATTATGACATGACAACCGACGTCACTTTTGGAATCACTTCCGGACCAATGTAGAAATTCATTCGGCAACTATTTAAGTTTCTACTTATTCGCAACCACAAATCAGAGGGGCATTTGCGTAACTAAGTTGGTACCAAAATTATGACTTCCCTAGCTTTTTCATCATACCACCTCCAAGAACGTCTTCTCCAACAGTGCAGAGTGTTCCTTTTTACATTGAAATCGGGTTTTGATGGGGAAACGTTGTGCCCTGCTTTATTTCTCAAAAACTTGTAATAAACGAGTATGTCTTATTTCCCCACTTTGACTTACCCATCTATCCCCTCAAAAACCACCTACCAAACACCCTCTAAGAGGGTTAAATTAGACCTGATAAAAAATTGATGTATTAATATTGCTTACAAGTACAATTCTCAAGAACTAATATATTATTTCAATATTAATATATTAAAATAATTTTTTTAATATATTAATTTTAAAATATTAGAGGATATTATGTTATACAATATCATACCAAACGCTGGATAGTATTAAAATTTAATCAGATCTTATACTATCATGTCTTATCCTATGTACCAAACATCCCATTAGTGTTGTAGGCATCTTCATTTTGTACACACGTCAGCATACAAAGTAGCAACTGAACATTTTAAGCATAGTAAACAAGCAGCCATAATGAGTACTAAAACGTAAAAATTGCATTTCCATGACGATGCAATTTGGTCATGAGTTCTGCTCGTTAGCAAGTAAATGTTCTCATAAAAATCACTGGCTGTGATAAAAGCTCATAACAAACAGGCATTGAGAAATTTCCTTATGATATTTAACACCACAACAAACATTTTTAACATTAACCGAAGACTATAGCTTAGCAATTATGGAGTCAAATCTGTCGAAGAACACTCCTGAGGATAGATCTATACATGAAATTACAGGGTTATCTAACAGTCCCAGTGGAAGATCTATAAGCAGCTTGGAAATAGAAGCACAAAAAAGATCAGATACAAAGTAGTTTTCCTCCTTATCAGCTGCAACACCCTCCTCTCGTTGTAACACTTCCATCTCTTGCCCCTGATGAACCTTGGGGGCGTCCATATCCAATCTTTATGCCAAACGACTACAAAAATAGATTCACTGCTAATTTTAGCCCAAGGACACATAAGGCTGCAGGAAGATTTGAAAATAAAAAGCATCCCTGCTAGATTTTCGGGAAACTCATTTTGGGTGGAAACTATCAATTACACAGCATAAACCTTGGACAATAATTGTTACTGTGACAAATGAAAAAGCCAATTTTTTTATGGGGGAGTTATTCAATATGGCAATAAAACAAGGAAACATCCATTCTCAAGACGTAACTGAAAGATTTTGATGTTCACAACATGCATTCTGATTTTGATAATTCGGTTAGTCGATACCAATATAATAATAATAAAGTCAAAGACATTACCAACAACCATTGGTTTAATTGTTCCCCTTAACTAAAGGTCGGGAACAGAAAAAATGATCTTGGGAGAGGATACCCCTATAATGGATCCGACACTGCTCAAACCGGATTAATTTGGTAATCGATGAACCAATGGATATATCCAGAGTGAAAGACATTGTCCCAACTAAATTTCCACAACCTTTTAAATGAAATTAGCAGTAGATAATTACCTCATTGGATACATCGAAAACACCTTCCCGAATATTCTGAAGAATCTTTGCAGCAGTCTTAATGAAAGCCTGCAGAATACGTATTTTAGTTACTTTTGATGATAATTAAAGATTACAATATCCTATCTACTATGGGATTAGAATCATGCTTGTTATTGATCGATATTACATCTTCCACATTTTGAGCTGTCCTTGCAGAAGTCTCCAAAAATAAAAGCCCATTTTCTTTGGCAAATTGCTCTCCTTCCTCTTTGCTCACTGCCCTTCGATGAGACAAATCACACTTGTTCCCTATGAGCATGATTGTCATGTTACTATTGGCATGCTGCCTGGCATCTTCCAGCCAACTTGCTAAATGATTAAATGTCTCTCTCCTGGTCAACAAAACAAAAGCATCAAATTTTGTGCTCGCTTCCCCTAACACCCACACACAAAAGGAACTGGACATATTATTCATTTATAAATTTAAGGAAAAAACCGTATACACAGCTGAAACAAGAACTGTCAGGCATTCTTGATCAGGAAGAACAGCTTTGGTTCCAAAAATCTAGGGGAGATTGGATTAGGGATGGGGATAGGAATACTAGATTTTATCATGCTAGTACTTTAATACGGAGGAAAAGAAAAGCTTCAGGATGTTGCTGGTCATTGGATAAATGGAGAGGAGAATCTCATTAATTTGGCTAGAAGTTTTTACCTTGACCTCTTCAAGGAAGAAGTGGTAAACCCGGTTTGGATGCAAACTCACAGCTCTTTGCCAGCATTAGGGGAGGACCAGGTTGTTTTATTATCTCAGAATGTTGTCTTGGAGGAGGTGAAAGCTGCCTTCTTTCAGATGGCTCCCTTGAAAGCCCCTGGACCTGATGGCTTTCCTGCCCTCTTTTATCAGAAGAATTGGGAGCTCCTTAAGGGTCAAATTTTTAGAAGCATGCAGAATTATTTCTCACAGCCGAGCCAAATCAGAGAAATTAATCACACCTTGCTAGCCCTTATTCCCAAAATTGATAGACCTTGTCTTATGAAGCAATTCAGACCCATATCCCTTTGTAATTCAGTTTACAAAGGCCTCAGCAAAATCCTTGTTAATAGGATTAAACCTTTTTTGGGAAGTCTAATTTCTCCTAATCAGGTCAGTTTTGTGCCTAAAAGGCAGATACAAGACAATATCATCATAGTTCAAGAGCTGGTTCATGCTATGCATAGAATGAAAGGGAGGAAAAGCTTTTTCTCTATCAAAATTGATCTAGAAAAGGCTTATGATAAGCTGAACTGGAGCTTCATTAGGTCTGTTCTGGAGGAAGTAAGGATTCCAGGGGTTTTGGTTGATGTAATAATGGGTTGTGTTTCTAGTCCCTACATGGAGGTGTTGTGGAATGGAGCTAGAACTCCTGGATTTCATACCCAACATGGAATTAGACAAGGGGACCCATTGTCCCCTTATCTTTTTGTTTTGTGTATGGAAAAGTTAACTCACCTAATTCTGGATGAGGTGGAGGCTAAGAGGTGGAAACCAATAAGGGCTGGGAAATCTGGGCCTTATATTTCACACCTGATGTTTGCTGATGATGTTGTGTTGTTTGCTGAGGCTTCTCTCTCTCAGTTGGACTCTATTCAACAGTGCTTGAAGAACTTTTCCTTGATGTCTGGACAATGTGTGAGTGTGGAGAAGTCCTGCATATTTTTTTCCAAGAATGTGTCTTTGGAAACTGTTAATTCCATTACTGGGGCTAGTGGTTTTAAAAAAGTTAACAATATGGGATGCTACTTGGGTTCTTTAATGAGGCATGGACGTATTAAGAGAGATCATTATGCTGATGTTATCTCTAGGGTTCAAGGTAGGCTTCAGGGTTGGAAATCAAAGTGCCTTTCCATGGCTGGTAGGATCACTTTAGCTAAAAGTGTTATCTCGGCTATTCCATCTTATCACATGCAAAACAACATGTTGCCGGTTCATGTATGCCAAGAGATTGAGAGATTACAGAGGAACTTCATATGGGGGGACTCGGATTCAAGTAGAAAGGCTCATTATGTGTCTTGGGATCAATTGTGTTTGCCTAGGGATTGTGGAGGATTAGGCATCATTAATCTAAGAAGACAAAATGAGGCCTTTATGCAAAAGCTAGCTTGGAAGATCATGCATGAGCAAAACAGCCTTTGGGTTCAAGTTGTTCTAGGGAAATATGGTAGGAACCTCAATCCTAATCGTGGGTTAGTGGCAAAAGCTGCTGATTCTGTGATGTGGAAAAGCATTTGCATAGCCAGAAATAATTTGGCTCAACATCTTGAATGGGTGGTTGGCAATGGGGAAAGCATTTCTTTCTGGTTGGATGTGTGGGGAGATTGGAAGAGTAGTCTCTATGACCTGGCTGCTGTTAAGCCTCCTGAATCCCATCTCCAGGCTAAAATCTGTGATATGGTTGATTCTTTTACAGGGGATTGGAATTGGAGTTGTATCTTAAGTTGGCTTGATGATAATGCTATTTTTAGGCTGCGTAATATGAACCCTCCAGGCAGGGATGGTCCAGCTGACAGCTTACAATGGAAATGGAGTAGCCCAAGTAAGTCTTTCGTTAGAAATGCCTACTGTCATCTGTCTACTTCAACTTCTGGTAAGGACAAAGTTTGGACAGCTATATGGAAATGGAGGGGACCCTACAGGATTGCAGTCTTCATTTGGATTGCTTGTTTGAATAAGTTGCCTGTTCGGATGCTGACAGGGCAATGGTATGGGGGGGATTTATCTTGTCCTTCTTGCGTGGATGTGCTTGAAACAGTTATGCATGTTCTGAGAGACTGCAGGATGGCTAGACAAGTTTGGGAGAGATGGTTCTCAGGTAACATTCCATCTGAGTTCTTAAATCTTGAAGGTAAAGAGTGGTTTAGACTTAGTCTCTTTCAACCTTACGCTAGTAAATTGTGGCACTCTTGGAAAGAGATCTTCTTTGTGTCCTGTTGGTTTCTTTGGCATTAGAGAAATTGTATTGTGCACGAGGAATTGTTTGTATTTCCTCATGATCCTACTCATGTAATCCTGGGATTCTTAGCTGACATGAAGAGATGCAGCAATTCTGATCCCTTTTGCTTAGATACAGAGAGAGACCAAGTCCCTGAAGTAAATAGGAATTGGAGTATCCCCAGCCAGGTTAGAGTTTATGTTGATGGTGCTTTTAGCTTGAGCTCTGGTGTGGGTACCTGTGGAGGGGTAATCTGCTCGGATAGTGGAGAATGGATAGGGGCTTTTGCCTATAACATTGGCAAGTGTACTGTGTTGGAATCTGAATTATGGGGTATCTACTTTGGTCTCAAGATGGTAGGTGATATGAATTTCAACAAGGTTTGGATGGGTTGTGATTGCAAAGAGGCTATTCTTTGCCTTGATGAGGGAATAGAAAATTGTGGGTTCTCCTCCTTAATCTGCAAGATCAGAAGTGTTGCCCAAGATGTGGATCAGCTTCAGCTGGAGTTCGTCCCAAGAGAGCTCAATGCTTGTGCTGATTTTTTTGCTAAAGAAGGCTTTAGTCTTAGGGGTGAGGAGTTGAGGTTCTTTTCCTCCCCACCTGTTAATTTTCTTTCTGCTTGGTTGGATTTTAGCTCCAATTTGTCTATAGAGCATTTGTGTTTGAACTTGCTTGATATGGTTGTTTAGTTGTTTCTGGGCTTGGCCCTCCTTATTATCAAAAAAAAAAAAAAAAAACGTATACACTGGGGGGCTATCAGATGTATGCATACACTTGTGAGTTGTAACACAGATGTGG
Organism: Gastrolobium bilobum; assembly: GCF_033153095.1. Classification (NCBI taxonomy): domain Eukaryota; kingdom Viridiplantae; phylum Streptophyta; class Magnoliopsida; order Fabales; family Fabaceae; genus Gastrolobium; species Gastrolobium bilobum. The sequence goes on from NW_026899198.1 coordinate 104,015, forward strand.
CACAGACAAAAAGCTTCTAAAGCCATGAAAACATGTAGCAACCAGTAGTAAGAGAATTATTCCACATATGAGCAAAGGAGAAGTTATCAAAAGATAGTTCATAATTCAAACATAATCTAAGATGAAAATGTTCAAGTTGAAATTATAAGATTTAGGTACAGAAGGAGGAAAGAGAGAATCTAGACTATAAATAATAGGATATTAAGTTGATACGGTGTATTATGATGCGATAAAAAATACAAAGCATTAACCCCTATTTATATTAGCATTACACTCCTAATTAAATCAAATCAACCAAGAAATATAATGAAATCTTGAAACCACTCTTAAGAGATTATCTAAAATACTTTGAAATATTCTAAAGATACACTAAAAGATATTATAAGATATTTTCTAGATATTTTGCTTGAGCTGAAACTTACTAAGTTTTAAGTTTGTTACAAAAGTACACTTTAAAAAAAGTAAACAATATAAATATGAAGTGGGATCCATAAAACATGGCTGAAAAACAACTCAGATGCTGAAGCAAGACTTCTGGAACGATCACCATCTTAAAGCACAAGAAGGCCCAAACTTGTCCAAACCAAAAAAATTAGGTGACCTAAGAAACTTGGAAGAGAAGAGAAGTTATAGCTATATAAGTCACCATTAGAATGACCATTGATAGGAAGAGAAGTTATAACTACTATGATTCATCTGTGGGAAAGACGTCACCATTTCAATGATCGTTGGTAAAAAGAGAACGTGACAAACACTGGCTGGTTTGGATCACCAAACAAGTATGAAAATAGAAGCAGACGCTGGTGTCAAATCCAGAGAAGAAAAATTAACATTATATATTGGAAGCCAAAATACAAAAAATCCATACAAGTACAGACCAAACAAGTATGATGTAGTAGGAGGGGGACACCATATGAGTGTCAAACATGGCAGAAAGCAGCATAATGGAGCCAATCAACCACGTGAAGGTAATGAACAAAGGCAATGGGGACTGGGATGGTGTGGCATGGCAAATGACGGTGAAATTGGCTGGAAAGAGGGCTTCACGCACAGCTACTGATGGGCCCCTGGAACCTTTTAATAAATGTTACAAACGCAGGAAGGCCCAACAGGAGGGAGAAATCAACGTAGCCCAAGCTGATAAGACGAGCCCAAATGAAGGAGGAAGCAGTGAGATGAATGAAGAAAAAAACAAACAAAAATCAGTTACAAAGGAGGCCACGTGGAACGCTGTGAATGGAGAAAGTGAAATGGGCAAGGGAGCTGTGGTGAATGACGAATAAAGAGACAGTTAGAGGTGAAAGGAGGCATGCATGGAGAGTTGTTAGTAGAGGGCTGCACCTGAACGTGGGGTTCAGTGTGGAAGGGACTGGTATCTTCCCAAACAGATGAGCATGGGTAGTGAATCCATGGAGTCTGTAAGGGATTTTTAGGAGTTTAGTATTTCTGGGTAATTGGTAGTAAGTGTGTCTCTTTAAATGTAAAGGACAGTGTCCTAATGGTCCGATTGTAAGGGAATTGTCCTTGTTATTTTCTATCAGTATTGTAAGGGAATTATTCCCACTTTAAACTCAATATAAGTGATTGTTTCGTGTTGTTCATTTCAATTGCTGTTCTGATATTCTGGACATTGGGAATTCTTGTTATTATATTTTTAAAGGGATAATTGGTGCCATTAGCCACACAAGCTTAAAAAAACAAGACATGCAGATCTGAGACATCAGCTGCAAAAGGAGAGATGGCCACCGGAGAAAGGGTGACCGATTGGACAAGGTGAGACCAGATTTGGAAAGAGGAGATGACAAGTCAAATGGACAAGAAGGTTGACAATGTTAGGAGCTTGAGGCAGCGTTCTGGAAGCCTTAATGGGAATAAAATGAAGGCCTTGAGCCGTATGGAAACGTCGGAGCTGAAGGCAATGGCGGTGAGGGTGAAAAACCTACTAAAGAAGGCAAAACACCAATGACCGCTACGAACAACTGAAAGAAAAGGTGGAAGAATTTGTCAAGGAAAATGGAAGGTGAAAGACAGTCATTGAAAATTAAAACAAGGAGAAACCGACTATACCAGACAAAAGAATTCCAAATTCTAAGAAACTCAACGGAGGAATAGCGATATATCGCAGAAGATGGTATCGCTCTAAAGCATGTTGAATTGTAAGATTTAGGTAGGGAAGGAGGAAAAGAGAGAATAGAGACTTTGAATAATAGGATGTTAAATTGATATGGTGTATTAAGATGTGATACAAAGTACAAAACATTAACCCCTACTTATACTAGTATTACACTCCTAATCCTAATCAAATAAGAAAACAAATCAAGAAATATAATGAAATATGGAAATCACTCCCATCAACCAAGATATTCTAAAATATTCTAATATACAATAAAGATACTATGAGATATTTTCTAGGTATTCTATCAGTTCTAGACTCCTAATGCCAAAGAGATAAAATTTCCAAATAAGACAAACAATAACAAAAGGGAAGAAAAAAATGAAGCTTCAATCAGCTGTAGGTGCACGTAGAAGGATAATATAAAGTTTGGCATCAATTGTTATTCTTTTACAAGCAGACCATGCCCTCCCTAAAGTGACATTTGTAAAACCCACCTTGCAATGTCATAAACCAGAAGTGCTCCTGCTGCTCCTCTATAGTAAGATCGTGTGATGGATCTAAAAGATTCTTGTCCGGCCTACAGTTAAACAATGAATTCTGCATCACTATTTATGTAGTGTGGAAAACTATAACTGGAGAGACTTGGACAAAACATATGATTAAAAGAATTCTATACTCACTAAGCAGTATAAAGACGGTTTGGTCTTTGATGAGCACCAGAAGTATGTAATAACAGAATTGGGGGTGGTTAAGGAAGAGAGTTAGTTAAGAGATTCTTCCAGAATATTCTTTGAGGATGGGATAAAAGGAGGGGGAATTTGTGGAGTGTGGTATGCATGTATTGAGTAATTTGAGAAATTAGGGGGTGAGAGGCACTTCTGGCAGTCCTCTGGTTTGTTCTTTCTTATTTCTATTTTCTGTTTCAAGGCTGTTGTCAGTTTTTCGATGATTGTAAAAAATGAGAATTTCATTAAGAAGAGAAGATAATTACAAATAATTTAAAGAATGAGGGATCTTCCTTAAAGTAAAAGGAAAATACAAAATACAAAATAGAAAGGAAAGGAGCAAAGCTACCCAATCTGTCAGCATATTATTTAGGGAAACCCCCTTAAAAAACCCATCAGCTTGACACCAAATACAAGTCAAATGCCTAATCTTAAATGCCATATCAGATATTTTACCGAAGGGAATTCATTAAAGATACAAGAGTTGAGCTCCAACCAAAAATGCATCACACCGTGGCACAGATTGCACAATGCCACAAAAAACTAGCCTCTTTTACTTCTAACAAAACTGTATAAGTAGTTAATCATAAAAAATTGGTCTAATGACCTAGGGCATAGCATACCCAACATTCACCAAAAAGGCCAAACAAAAAATTGCATAAAGAAACAGCAGCAGAATGATGTAAAAATAGAAGGGGAAGAAATTCTGAACAAGCAGCACACACGACACACATCACACATAGCAGTATCACGAATAGAGAACAGATATACTTTTTCTAAGTAACGTGGGGCACAAGTAATACGTTATGTGATGCCTGCTTGAACAAATATTATAAAGGCGAGCAACATGTGTTTGTTCACATGTTTTAATACATTAAATTGAGGTTGTCAATGACAATCTTTACTGGTACTAATAAGTTCTCGTGATCTGAACAAAGCATAAGAACTTAGACTACACATGACATTATCTAGCAGAGCACTAAAATTAACAGCTACTGAGCAGAGACTTACTTAAATACAACAAGGTAGAAGATTTTAAAATTATGAAAATAACAAAACAAAGCCCGCCGAGTGACTCCAAAGAAAAAAGTTCAATGCCATTGCACTTCCCTATCTTTGTAAATGGTAAAGGAAAAGACTCCTCTACGGTGAACCTTTTATAAAATAGTAACAATTTCGTAATCGAAGTACAACTGGTTTTCAGCATTCTAATATGCATTTTGTCTATGATTTCTTTTTCCCCTTCTAATTTAACCATCACTTGTATTTTTATTTTTATTTTTTTTGGGTGGATAACCATCACTTGTATTTTTATAAGATTCATAAGTTGTCATAAATCACAAATTTGATAACCTTCTTGTTTATATTGCAGAATTCTTTGACTTCGAGTTTGATATCATATCTCAAAACAGTTATAATTTATTGTGTCATACTTATTATATATATAATTTATTGTGTCATACTTATTATATATATATATAAAGTATTATATATCATATCTCAAAACAGTTATAATCTGATTGAGACAGTATCAAAAAATTTTGTCCCATATATATATATATATAAAGTGAGAATATTCTAACTACTAAAAATTCTCACTGCTAACTTACTAGCCATCACATCACCATTGGATCAAAGAGAGAATGTTAAAAAAAAATTTAAGAGAGAGAAAATGTTAATCTAATGGAGATTAGATAGGTAGTAAGTTGGTAGTAAAAGATTTTGGTAGTGAGAATATCCCTCCTCATATATATATATATATATATATATAGGGTAAAGTGTGTGTTATTTCAAAGGATGTAAAGTTGCGTCATTTTAAGAAAGAGAAAGAGATAAATAAAGGCAGAGAGAGAGAATTGACAAAAAAAAAGTGCGGGTCTCAACTCTTTTGAAATGATATATATATATATACATATATATATATATATATATAAAAACAGAAAAAAAAAAAAAAAAAAAAAAAAGAGTATAAACAGAAGAACAAATAAATAAAAGAAAAAAAATAAGATTATGAAAATAGTTTAAGCATTTGTGGCTTTTCGTTTCTTATATTCAAACTGCTTTATTTATCTACTGTAGGAAATAAGTTATCTTATCATCTGAGAAAAATAAAATGGGGCCACCAATAGGCGTATCTTCTTATGTGAGTCTAAGATGATAGATGAACTCATACAACATAAAAATATAATTTCTCATATTCAAAACCATGAAATTACAAAACAAATAGTTCATTCTAGTATACTTCAGAAACACACTTTTCATCAATTCTCACCGAATTTGAAATACCTAAAGAAGCGAATAGAAAAAATAGCGCAATCAAGTAATAGAAAATAAAAACAATAAAAAAATAGAGAGAGAAGCGAGAACTGACGGTATCCCATATCTGAAGCTTGATGGGTCGAGAATCGATGGTGACCATACGAGCGCCGAACTCGACGCCAATGGTGAGATCGTGGACGGGTTGGAACCTCTTGTCTGTGAATTGCAGGAGCAGGCAAGATTTCCCTACACCTGCACGCACCGAAACAAAACCCAATATTCGAGTTGATATCGGAAGCGAAGGGTTTCGAAGAGGAAAGAGTAGGACTAGGAGAACCTGTGTCGCCGATGATGATGTACTTGAAGAGGTAGTCGTAAGACATGGCCAAGAATGAAACGACGCCGTGCTACCCAAGAAGAAACAAAAGGGAAGAAAATTTCTGTATGTGAAGAAGCATAAGGAGAAAAAAGGATTGTAGAATGAGAATGAGAATAACCGTTTCAAGTCCTGAAGAAGAGAAGTAAATAAAACGGTCGTGTGAGTATTGACAAGCAACTGCTGAACCCAACACGTTACTCTTCCTCAGTTGTCGACTTGTCGTGCTCTGCACACTTTTGGATTTGGATTTTATCTATTTTTGCCACTTTAGTATCTTATTCTTATCTATTCTATTTCATACCGTGCCTTGCTTTAGTTGCTTTTTTTTTTTTTTTTCCGAAAATTGCTTTAGTTGCTTTGGTTTCGGGTGAAATGCACGGGGATCAAATTCGAAAAGTTGATTTTGGCCTAGCGTATAATACTTTGTAGCTTAGTATTTAACTAAATTTTAACATCAAGAGAAAGAATGTGATCCATTTTGATAAGATTTTATATGTTTAACTTTTGATTTTTGTAGAAAACTATTTATAAAAAGGGAAAAAAATCTTTTTCAATAACAGGAGATAAATTTATTTTCAACAATTTCAGAATAAACTCGTTTTGGGATTAGGAAAAAAAATAGAGTATTTTGAAAATTTTATATCCACTTATATCATGTATTTTACTAAAATATCTTGCATTAATTTTTCTCAAATATCATGTAGTTTTATCTGTTGTTATCTGAGATAACTTTACATCTTGTTGTAGAAGAAACTTATTCCCTTATAAAAAATATTATCAGAGAATGTATTATTATTAGATTCAAGAGGAATCGTATTTGATATAGGATCTAAGGACCAATTGTCCATATAAAGAGATAATTACAAGCTCATTGTACACAGAGAAGAGGGTTAAAGCCAATGGAAATGGTGTGTGTGCACATTATCAGTAAGGGATGCTAGGGTTTCATAAATGTATACATGTGGGATTTAACCTTTCATTTATAGAGAGGATTTACCTTTAGTGGATAAAGCCCAATATCTCTTAGAGCATGTAGGACCCATTAAGTGGGTCCAAAACATTAGCTCTCAATTCGATAGTTTGAGAGTTCGGACTGTCGAGTGGTTGCGACAGACTCTCTAACTTTTAGGGGCTGAGTTGCTCGAGGTTGTAGATGTTGGTAAGTTAATTGTTGTGTCGAGTTGTGCTATTGGACGAGCTATAACATCCACGGATGAGTTCAGTCTTTTGAGGGAATTTCAGGTGTATTACATGTTGCCTTACACTTCCTGATATCGAACAAGTTGTTATATTTCTAAAGGTTACCTTGTGATCCGGTTAGTATGAGCATACCATGGATCTTGGCGTTGTGGCAAACTATTGGTTCCTTCTAGATTCATTGAGGTCGACATCTCTGTTGATTGTTGTTTTTTTTTTGCATTTGTCTTGACGATTATACCTTTACACATGGCATCTCCTTATTGGTCGCATGTGTGTTGGAGATCACGGGACAGTCTTCACATTATGTGCCTCATGATGGCTTTTAACGGTGATGTTTGCATCCTTTCTTTCTCCCTTATGAAGTTGCACTTTTTATTCTTGTGAAAAAAATTACTTTTACCCCAGAAGCCTAGGGCTTTTCGAACATTTATCCTTGGGAATCATGCTTCATCTCCTTCTTTATTTCTTTTCCTTGCCCCTAACATTTATAGTGTTTCCTCCTTTAGCATTCTCAGAAACTCCAAAAACATTTCCAAAATGTTATTTTCCTATTTGTTCCTTGCTTGCTTTCAAAAAGTTCTTTGTTTGCATGGGATTTATTGGTGTCTTTTTTGTCCTTTTTGCGAGTAAGGTTGCAGGAGTGTTTTTCTTTCATTGTTGTTACTCAATATTTGGGTTCATACACCTCCTCAATACCCCAAGCATCATTTCCCCCCTTTTTTCTCCTCTACTGCTTTGCCATAGATTGGGTGGTCATAGGTGTCACCTCTCACAATAGGCGACGATGACATTAGTGATAGTGAAGAGGAGTGGGTAGAGAGGATATATGTCAGTGTCAAATATTGGGTTTTAAGAAAAGAAAGATCCCCCTAAGAGGCACTTCAATTAGGGCTCAAGTGGTAGTGATGGTTGTGGGAGATCCTCTAAACAACAAAGTTGTAGTGGCACACATGATATTAAATGTAGCTCTGTGTTGGGTGCTTATATATTCTTTTAAGGATGTTCCCTTTACTTAGTTCATCAAGAGAAAATGCATTCGTTCTCTTAATATCAACCCAGTCGCACAAGTGCACGCATCAAGTAATAAATGAGATTATTAATGTCCAGATTATCGTTTCCACGAGGATAGAACTCTAAATAACACCTTAAAGTGTTTTACAAAGAATTATTAAGAAAAGAAAATACAGTATTTGAACTGTTTGGTCATTTGTTCCCTACAACCTTGAAAAACTTTCCTCAAAGACAGTAGGTTCAGGTTGACTCCAAATAACTCATTGTGTCGTTATATACCAAATCCTTCTTGATGTGAGAAGGAATGACCAAATTCATTGGAGTTTGGATTATATAGTCACAAGAATTATGAAAGACAATAACTACAAGATAACAATATTTAAGAGACAACAAGATGGATGGATAAAAACAGTTTTTAACACAAGGAACAAATCCACTATTCCATTCTTAAATAGCTATATTCTCAACTCAAGACTTAACCCTTCTGAATTTGTTCAGGTCTTTTCACTGCCAACTCTGATTCCTCAGCTCATGGACTTTAATGGCTCACAAGTTTCCATATTCTTATGCTTCCATTGACTCCAACAGTTACTAAGTTCAGAACCTTCAGTGAATGAGGTGGTTCCTTATTCATAAGGCAACCAGTAATGTTGCTTTCACAACACTACCTTCCTCCTGAGATTAAGTTGTCTGAAATTCCTTCCTTATGGAAGTTCCTTTCTCAGTTTGAGTTCAATTTCCATTGATACACATAGAATAAAGCCCACTTAAATCACAGAAATGCAAAAGCTTCAGTGCAAAAGTTTTGGGTATAGTTCTTTAAGAATTTCATAGCTTCTTCGTTCCACAAATAACTTAGCACATGGCTACAACTATAAACACAATTATTCCAAACTGAAATCCCATAGACCCGAGATTCAGTTCAGAGATAACGACTGAAAGAGAAGAGAAATAACAACATATATTAATAAGAAACAAGTTTAGGGTACAAGAAAAAGAAAATGGAGAAATATGGTTGTTGCTCGTAAGGAGTCTCAAATGGAAGATATAGAATGGAGGAAAGGTTGTCGTCACTTAACTATTGTTAAAAACTATACAACTGAAAAGTAGAAACTTGAAACTATCCTAAATGATCTCTTCTTAAGGAATTCCATGCTTTCTTCGTGTTGGAACGTCTTATTTATAGGCCAGAATAGTGGATGGCAAAACTTGTAATTTCACTTGAGTTGTTTCTCGAATGCATGAGGAGGCGGTGTGAACAGTGCTCTTTTATGAAGCAAGTTGCTGGATGGGACACTTATTGTTGAGATTTGCCTTTTCTTCTGCATTTTCCATGCTTGTTTTTCCTTTCACCCAATGGTAACTCTTTATTCTCTGCTATACACGTTTCTTCCTGCTTGATTGTTGTACCTCTTTCTACTTTTTGGAAGCTTCTTTTCAACATTTCCTGCAAAGTGGTCGAAGAGGGTGAGTTAGTGGAGCAAGTATATTAATGAGTCAATCTGATCCCTTTTTCTTGCATTCTCAACTGATTACATCATTATATGTTCCCTTCTGGTGCTTTTGTTCCTAAGTTCTAGAAATGTGCTCTTGAGGCAAAAATTGGTCACCATATGAAGGAACAGATGGAATTTTACCATCAAAATAGGCTTAGATGGAAACGCATTTTTGTCCCATCACTCTGTCAAAAAGGTCTTTATACAAGAGAGCAGCGAAAATCCTCCTTTATGCCTTGGTTTCACACAGTTCACGTGTGGAGGGGATCATGATAAGCCGGCATCTAGAGAGGTGGTACGTGGGGGAGGTCGAGTGCATATAGTGACTAGGTTAGGGATAACTAAGGTCCAATAGAGAGATAATTGGGTCCAGTTGATCCCTGCACTATGGTGGCTGAGAGATGGTGGCACGTGCTTGCACAAGGAGTTGTTGCAAGAGTATAGCTACAACATTGCTTCTGTTTACCTTATCTTAATTTTATGGAGTCTTTATCTTTCTTTGTTTTTTCTTTATTTTCAAGTATGAGCTAAATTGTTTAGGATTAGGTGATAGAGTACCCATGTAACACCCCGTCAGCTGTCAGTGTATTATCATTACTTATGGTATTAAGCGCAGCAAAATAAATTAATAAAGTGGAAACTATACTAATAATTATCACAAATACTCTTGGGGGCATTTGGTAGGGGAGAAAATATTTTTGTTCCCGGGAATTATGATTCCCATGAATATGATGGAAAAGTGAAGTTCTCATGAATGCAAGTAAAAAGTTGTTTGGTAGACCAAATATTATCATGAATGTTGGCTCAAGTTTCCTCCATTTAGATAAAGGCTTCTTACCATCATAAGATAAAGGATACAGGTTAAAATTACATGAACACAATGATGAACTGGAAAATCTTCACCACGTCATTGTTTCACAATGAACCACAGAAAACTTCACAAAATTTGGCCAAAAAAAGCATAAATGTAGAACAAAATTCTTATAGAACAACGACTTAAAAGTTAAACTTAGAATGATTCATATATCCAATGGTCCTAAGATTTTGTAGTTGTAGGTATTTGTGTTATTTTCACATAGGTTCAAACTTCACTCAATTTAGAGCTCTATATCTCAAGATATTCCCATTTTACTACGCTAGGTTCTCTGTCTTGCCCAGATAACCGTATATTTATCGAGTGAATATTCGGATATTGATATCTGGATATTGGATATGTAATATTAGGATATTTCATGACAATGGAAAAAATGACAGATCGAGCTTCGGGTTAAGGTCCAAAATTGACCCCTCTTTGCCAAATAAACTCTTAAACGAACCTAATTGACATTTATATATACTTTATGCATCAACCTAGCTATCTATAAGCTTAAATCATAAAATTCATCCATGAATTTGTCATAAAAGGTTTCTAGCTATTCAATTACACCAATTAACCATACATTCCTAATCCTTAAGGAAAATATCATAAGATAAATAAATACATCTTTGAACATCAATATTACATAAGAAATGCTCAAATACTTAAAGAATATACTTGCCATATTTACAAGCCTTAATCAAAAGTATACAAGTTTTATCTCAAAAAACAAGGCTATACAAAAAATGAATGTCTATACATCATATCCCTTAACACATAAGCATAAGCATAAGCATCATCATTGCCATATCCCAAAATATATATGAGTCCTCAAACTCTATACGAGCTTCTTGCATTGTGAGATCCCTCCTCTTGCATCAGGGGTACCTGAAATATGGTCCCCAAAAAGGGGTGAGATACACACATCAGTAAACCCTGGATTTTTAAAGTATTTCTCCACCTAAAAGTTCATTTCCTGTATGAAAGGTTAAATAACATAGTACAATAACTTCATACAGGCATAATCAAAATCTGAATCTTCCACAAGGGTTGTCCCAACGAATAAATGTCTCAAGGAAGAATCCACACATAACCATTCCAAGGGTTGTCCCAAAGGATAAACTTTCCAAGGAAGGTCCACTTCTTAGGGTAGTCCCCTTAGATAAATGCTCCAAAGAGGTTCCATATATAATAGCTCAAAGGGTTGTCCCAATGGATAAATGTCACAAAGAAGGTTTATGTATAAGTTCACTGGCCAAAAACATATCAATCAAGCATATGATAGTTCCAAGGGTTGTCCCAACGAATAAATACCCCAAGGACAACCACTTTCAAGGATTGTCCCAACAGAAAGTCTTGGTCCATCGATTGATCCAATGCTTGAACTTTCACAAAGCTATTACTTGGCTCCACACTACATCATTAAACAAGCATAAACATTTCCATTAAAACTCTATTTTCAAGCCTTAAAGCATAGAATCCTACACTTGTTCATGAGATGAATTTGAAAAGTGTTTCTAATGGTGGTTTTATTATTTTTCTTTTATCAAGAACCAATCTCTATCATATTTTACATAGGAACTCATCTCCATTTCACATCTAACTATTTAAACCATGATTTTCAAAGTTACTATTCACCCAAAATATCAATTTCCCAAAATGAATAAAATGGTGGTTTCTTTGCTTTTTCCATATCATGAACAACTTCCTCACATATTTTGTGAAGAAATTCATGCTCATTTTAACAACTACCCATTCAACCATGAAAACCCTCTTTAAAATGCCCTAAAATCATGAACTTCCATGAAAATACAAAAAGGTTTGAGTCTTATTAGCTTAGAAGCATCAATCAAGGTTGAGAGTGTAACACCATGTGTATACCCAGTTTGTTATCATATCATCGTATTAAGCAGCGCTTAATTAAAATACGGAAATAATTTTTTCTTTTCAATTATGACGTCATTAATATTAACCAAGTTGATTAATTAATCATTTTTCAAAACCTTGCCTGTATGTAATTGCAAATAAAAAGCTAATTGCACTGAATAACCTCATAACATAAATAAGTGTGTATCTAGTCATGAAACTACAACGCGTAGACCGGCTAATAACCTGATAAATTATACAACTCGAGTCTAAATAAAACAAAGTCAATCAATGTGGCATGGACTAACCTCCATGCTCACCAAATAAGGCAATCAAGCCCAACGTAGTCTCAGATCAAATAACATGATAATAAGGCAGTCAGCATCCAAGCATAGTAGTATAAACAACATGCATATCACATCAGCTTCGGCCTCCTGCCGCCCGAGGTCTCAACCCCCGAGGTACCTGAACCTGAAAATATGCTCCAAACGTGGGGTGAGATCACTAAAAAGAAATCTCAGTAAGACAAGGGGTCCTCAAGAACTCTTATGTCCCAAGCTCACTTACAAGTATAATATAAGTTCAAAAACAGTAATTTCAATGTATGTTCACGTTAAGGCATTTATCTCATGACAATATAATATCTTGCTCAACGAGCTAAATAATACAACTCATTAATCATGTGATGTATGAAAGTGCGGTTCGACTGGCCAGGGAACAGGATAGAGTTTATACACGTCTGTTACCTACCAATATGAGGGATGCCGCCTCAGGCTTTGCACACCAGGGTTGCTTCCTGATCGTACAAGTACTAACATCACATTCATACATTACATCAACAGCTATATCAACATGTCTCAGGCATATATCAATGCATATATCATTTTCATAAAAGCATACATGCATATAAACCACCCTCCCATGGAGGTCGGTGGAACAAACAACAGACCAATCCGAGGACACGAAAGCTTACTTCGTAAGCTAAACTATCCAACTTAAGAGTCCAATCCAGATCAAGATCCACAAACAGCAAAATCACAATCTGTTTAGGCCAGCAATCATATCAACATTTATCATCTAATAGTTCAAGACATAACAACAACGTTTTATTCTCCGTTTCATGTCTTTAGGCTTCTCACAAAGCCATAAGCTCTTAATCCCTTTGATTCTGACTTAGTTAATTATTACAGAGGTTCAACTTAACCAATCATGGTCCACAAACCCAAAAATACCATTCTGTCAGAACAGAACAGTGACACTATCGAAATTCTCAAAATATCTGAATATTTGTCGGGGTCATATCCGGATATCCATATCTGGATATCTCCAACCCCATATCCGGATATCATATCGGGATATCATATCCGAATATTTCGCGAGATATCACTCTCAAGGTTCAACTTTTAACCCATGTTAACGTCCAAGAATGCATTTTTATATACATTTAGATTCATGTTCATGTTGGTTACCTATACAACTCATATTACATGCCAAGACTCTTCTTTTAACAAGGAAAATCATGATCAAAGGTTCAAGAACATACCCAAGGTTCAAAACAGAACAAAAAGGGTGCTCTTGGAGCTCTCACTGTAGCTCCACAAAACTGACTTTCCCCAACCATGAGAATGAACAACAAGGTTAGCTCTTTCTTCACAAAGCTCACCACTTGGAGCTCCCACAACCAAGGAAATGGCTCCCTCTTCCTTAGCTAAGAAGTCAGCTCTCTCCCTACCCCAACAGTGGCTGAACATTCAGAATATGGTGCCACTCTACCTCCCAAGGCTTGCTCACAAGTGTCTACTAAGATTAGAGATGAAAAATCCAAGGAAAAGAGGTGGCTCATACAAGGATGGCCATGAGATGGTAAGAAGAGGTTCAGCAGCCAAGGGTCATACGTAGAATCTGAGTATGGCCTAGGGTTTTGGGCCAAAATGTGTATTTATAGCCCACTTAAGTGTAATCGCACAATATTAGAATTAATAGCTACGCTTATCATTTTAATCTCAAACTTCATATTATGAACCTAGCCATTTTTCTAAGATTTTTCATATTTTTATTTTATTTTTTGCAGCACTTTGTCGGTATGCGCTTTTACGTAACCGGTATCAGTTCTGACACCAATTCTCATTATTTCGACTCCAAACTTGTTATACTAGTCCTATATATTATTCTAGTAATATATACACTTTTTTTTGTAATTTTTCGGGATACTTCACGGGTACGCATTTATACCGTGAGGCAGAATCGGTATCTGCACTTTTCGTCAGAAAAGCGACTTTCAGCATTATTAATCACTTACTATAATTATTTAAGCCTTCTCATAATTATTAGGATCAATTATGGAATTATTTTCTAAATTCACATTTAATTAATTTAAATTCCTAAATTCACATTTAATTAATTTAAATTCCTAAATTCACATTTAATTAATTTAAATTCCTAAATTAACGGTGCGGGTTCTTACAGAGAGGGATGATTTTCAAACTTCAAAACCCTTTTCCAAGACCATCCATAGAGAAATCCTAAAATGGTGTTTTGTGAGGATGGTTTCTCTCTCTAAAAGTAAAGCTTTAATGATGAAGATGGTGAATGAGCTTTGTTCCTTAGGTGAAGATGAGTGGAAGAGGTGAAGATTTCTCACCCAATCTCCCTTGGTTTGGCTGACGGTCTTCAAGTGAAGAAGAGTTGATGTTTCGGTTGGGGAAAAAGAAAAGAGAGAAATAATGTTGACGGCGGGAGAGAGATTGTGGAGATATGAGAGAGAGTGAGGGAAATGTGACATATTTTGATTTTTTGACTTATGTAAATATCTACAACGAGTAAAGTCTCATTTACCCTCCTTGATTCACACACTGTTAACCATCAACTTCTTATATTTAACTTATGATTTTGGGTTTTTAAAATTTATGGAGTGGTTTCCACTAATTTACTTTTAAGTTTCGGGTATCGATTCATCAATTACAAAACCAGTTTGATTTAAGCCAGATGAGACTATATACATAACAAAATTCTCCCTACCAAGTTTTAACTGTTTATTAAGTTTTCATTTGCTATCTTCAAACTACTCGTTGGTTTGCCATGTTATTACAATTCTTGTTGTTACTGAATTTTGTGTTATTTTCTTTTATTGATAATTTTTTTTCAAATAATATAAAGAGTAAACACCTTTTTTGGTCCCTGGCAATATCTACGAAATCCTTTTTAGTCCCTGGCAATAAAAAAGGACCACATTGGTCCCTAACAGTATGTAAAAAGGGCCACGTTAATGACGGAGGAGTTGACATAAGGACTAACGTGGCCTTTTTTTCATAATTTTAGGGACCAATTTGGTCTTTTTTTATTGCCAGGGACTAAAAAAGATTTCGTAGATATTGCCAGGGACCAAAAAGGGTGTTTACTCTAATATAAATAAAATCTAAGTCGCATTTATTTACCCGTTCAATGCACAATTTATATCTTGTTCATTTTAAATTGAATTTGATCACTTATTATAAAGTAGAATTATTGTTGAAACATTATTATAAAATGATTTCGAAAAATTACTAAATTAGCAATGCTAATATCTTGAATTATTGACCTGAAATCGATTTTTTTTTACATCACACGTTAAGCTTGAGATTTTCCTTTTTTAATAAAATAAAATAATTATTTCAAACCAAGAATTAATGTAGGTTTTGCATCTAAACTTGACAAATATGTTTTTTTGTATCCTTATAGAATTGGTTCTAACATGCCCATATTCTCTTTCAAACACAATGGTTAGAAACTATTAAAAATAGTTGTTGAAGTATATAAAAACATGATGACATGGAAAATTGTTCATATATGCAATTTTCTATAAATTTGTTTAGAGTTTCGCCTCAAATAAAATCTTGAAAATCCCGTCTACCAAAAACAATATATGTTAATAACCTCTAAGCATGCAATTCGGAGACAATTGAAACTATTAATCTAACTTTTAAAGGCAAATGATGTCTGCTGATCTGCAGCATGAATAGTCGAAGAAAGAAAACAGCAAGAAATATATATAAATATCCTAATATAGAAAGATGAAGATTGATTGTCGTACGGAAATGATAAATGCACACTCTAAATTGGTTACGAGTCAGACACAGTCCAAGAAGTTGATGTCCTTTATGGATACACAAAGCTGGCGGTAATAGAGCATATCAGAAGGGCATGCAAGACAAAAAATTTAGTGACAGAGAAATACAATTATATTTACATTTTTTTAAAATTTTCTCAATGGTTGAAATGTGTATAAAAAGGGAATTGCAGGAGGTATGTAACTCTCTCCGAGCTAAAAATGAACCAACTAAAATCACCGTCGTTTGAACTATGTTACTTTTACTAAATTATTGACGTGTGTAAAATAATTGAACCGAACTACATTTTATAAACTGAGTTAAAAACAGGTTTGAAACTAGTTCAAAACTAATTCAAATTCCAAAAAAATAAAAAAAGTGTGAATCATAACCAAATCAAACCGGTTTAAACCAATTCAGTTCCATTTGACAAATAATTTGGTTCAACTCCACTATGCCCACCCTTACCCATGATATGATGGCAATTACCAAAAAGAAGACGTATTGTATACCCACTTTGCGCGAAGAAAACAAATACTTCTAGCCCTCACTAAAATTTTAAACAAGACAATTTCACTGCTTAAAAGTGATATGACATTGGTATTAGAGCCTTACTTGGACATTAAAACGGAGAGTGATATGGATTAAATTAGTAGCGGTGAAGGAAAGATAGGCCTCAACATATAAGGATACCCAAGATAGTGATGTCATACCCTCTCGTACCTCTATCTCATCCTCTACTCAAATACCCATGTCTTTACCTCCATCCTGTAGTAAATGTACAACTTCTAAAATAGATTAACTATATGAAATTACCCATATCCCATATAAGACTGCTATAGCTTAAAAAGCCCCAGATTTGATTAACCCCTATTATGCCTTCAAGAAACATAAAACAACTTAGACCTAATCCATTAAAATCCTTTATCTCTCCAAAATATCAAAGAATATATCCAAGCCTCCTTCTTTTCCCATTATATCTCACCATATTCCCCAATAGAACAATATATTACCGTAGAAATCCCACTATAATTCATTTCTGATTGGCAAAAACATGGTTATACCCATTTGCATATAGGTGTATTCTGTCTTGCTCTCTCATACCATGGCAGAAAAGGATTTCCTGTTGCAGCCATCAAATGTTTGAAATATTCCCATCAAAAGTTTGAACAAAAATGGTAAATTATCTTATGTCTTCAAGGAGCACAAACTCTGTTATTGGGATCTTTATGAGTGTGACTCAGACTATGATTGTTGGGAAGAAGTAGAAGACTATGAAGACCTGTCAAGGAAATCTAAAAAGAAGAAAAAGAAATCTTCTTATAGATTTCCCTACAGGTATCAGAAGGAATATTCTCCCAGACCACCTCCTACTGCTCCTCAAGCCTGTCACATGTTGCAACCCAATTTTGATAAAGATGATTTCCCTTCACTTGAAGAAATCATGTCCCAGAAAAATGTCAAGAGGACTCTATGGATAATGACTACCACAGTTTACTCAGATGAAAGTGTTAAATAGTTGTCTCCAGCAAAGCAAGTGTTGAATTGGCAGACTGACAATGTAGTTACTCAGAATAAGGTGCTTAGGAAGATTGAAGAAAAATTGGATTTAGTTGAAGTTAAGGTTGACCAGACATCCTTAAAGATTCAACAACTAGTAGGATCTTTAAAGGATCAAATAGACAGACTTCATGATGATTTGATGCTGATGATTCAGTAGAGATAGTATAATGCCGATTTCAACAAAAAGAGGCAGATTTAAGTAAGCTAAAGGTACAACTTACAAACATAGAAGCAGACTTGCAAAAGTAATCGAGTCTTTATGCTTCTGATCTTATGAGTCCTACTAAATCCTGTTGTCCTAGTCTCCTTTCAACTATACCAACATTTGGGAAAAGTATTCTTGATTTCGTATTATATACCAAACCTCATGTTCCAAAGCACACCATAGAAAAAGAAATAGCCACAAAACTTGTACAGATTTCCAAACAAAGAAAAACCAATATTTATCAGCCAACACTATCATCCTCATGTGCTAAAGATGAAGGTGAGACCCAAGAACCAACTGCCCAGCACATGATAAATCATAGAGTAGAATTCCTCCAGAGCCAAGCAGAAGAATCCATCCACAAGATATCTATTGTAGAAGAAACTCTGCACCAGCAACAGCCAACAGACTCTAAGCAAGAATCTTCCTCTAATGAATTTGAAGAATCTGATGAGGACCAGTTAGCAGACATTACAGATATCACGAAGATATACATAGGCACACAAGGAGAAACTTCTAGAGTCATGGAGAGTGATGATTAAAACTAAACTGTAGAAACACCCACAACTTCTTTTCCTGATAATCCCCCCAAAAAAGAAGTTATGATGGCAGACTGTGGTTCACCTTTGATGATATTCCTATATCAAAATGGAGAGATCAGATGCATAAAATGGCTGCTTACTTGGAGTTACAAAAGACAAAAATCAAGCCTATAGAAGATCATTAAGAAAGAATGAAAGAAATTCTACGAGAATTCTCATCACGTTTCACTGGCTCGCTCCAAGATTGGTTCACTAAACTTAGGGAATATAGGAAGTTATTGTTTGCCAACCTCCAAACCACAGAAACTGCACCCGACTTCATTTGTCTTGAGTTCCTAAGAGACCCAGGGTCAGCAGAATCTGAAGCACAAGTAGAGTTCTTCCAAATGAAATGTTGCTCATTAAACAGATATGATCTGAAGAAGCATTACCAGAAGATGGTGAAATGGTACCATATTATTGGAGGAATGGATGATTCCACCCTCAAGTACACATTCCTTCACTCTTTGCTTGAAAAGCTAGTCAAAGAACTCAAAGTCTTTGAAACCTCCAACGATTCGTGATTGAAGATCTAACTCTTGGAGGTATATATCAAAAGGAATTGACGGCTTTACACAGACTTTGCAGAACTATTTATCTTTTCAGAGAATTGCTGGACAAAAGAGCAGGAAGTAATTTAGCTAGAGCTTGCAAGAGACCAGATCTACATATTAAGTGTAAAGAAATCATATGTCAATGCAAGAATAAGAAGATCAAAAACTTCCTTGGAAAATTTAAGAAAAATAAGAAGCAAAAGGGAGAAAATAAATATAGATTTCTCAAAAAGAAGAAATTCAAGGGGAAGTCTACAGATAAATGCTACGTCTGTGGACAAAAGGCCATTTTGCAAAGAATTGCCCAAAGAAACCTCAAAAGTCAGCCAAGCTAATCTAACAATCTGGTAGATCACTCAGATTGACCTGTCAGACGAAGACATCGAGTCCCTCTTTTTCGAAGAAGAACAGGTTACTTTAGAGACTTAATTTGCATTTCAATACAGTGATTCAAAATCTAACCAGGATGATTCATATCTTTTCTATAACCCAAGACCCATGTCTTTCCATAAGTTGACACTCAACTCCCTCTGTAAAAGTCAAAGTCTTTCCTGAAAAATATTCAAAACCAACTTCAACAATAGCCTTCATAGACACAGGAGTTTTTCGTTTTATAATGAATCCAGCTCCACTGCCCAAAGAATATTGGGTTCCACACACTGTGAGTTTCAGAGCTGCAGATGAGAACATGTTCACTACAAAAAAGCCCATAAATATTCAATTCTTTCCAGAACGTACAGTGATGGCCAAATTCATTAGTTCAAACCTCCCAAGAAAAGATCTGTTGATCGGATTTGATGTCTACACAAAGTTAGAAAGGCTCCAACTAAGGGTGTAAATGGGCTGGGCTGGGCTGGGCTTTGGCCATCCTGGCCCAAGCCTACGTAAAAAAAAATCTAGCCTATCTGGCCTACTGGCCTATTAAAGGCTTTATTTGTAGGCCAAGCCCGACCCATTTTCAAAAATAAGAAAGCCTGACATGGCCTACAGGCCTTGTAGGCTTCCCACTATATATACTAAGCAAAAAAAAATAAATTGTATAGAGCAAAGAAAGTTTCATTCATCCCTGCACTAGTACTTCTCATAAGAAAAAGATGACAAACAAGAAAGAGTCAACATAATACCTCAGCTCTAGAATGTATATCATAGAGGAATAAAGTCAAAGAAATGAGAAAAATAAGAAAAATACAATTACTAGATGCTGAAATAAAGTCTACAAGAGAATGTCATTCATTTAAAAATCTTTAAACCACCATCAAGACAAGGGAAATAAGAGTATTATTGAAAGATCTTCATCAGTAACATCATAATCCAGCAAGGTACCCATTGCTCCATGGTATTAAGCTGCAACAGCATGTAAAATTTAGAGACATTAGACAAGTTTTTCTTTCATAAAATAAAATAGCACAAAAAGTAAGAGATATTGGTATTTAGTACTTTGTGTCTTTGCCACATAAAATAAATATTATTTTATTATTTTATTTTCATAAATTAAATAGGCCAGCCTACAAGGCTGTAGGCCGGGCTTGACAAAATTGGCCTATGGCCTATTTATTAAAAAAGCTTTTTTATAAGCCTAAGCCTACTCTACTTTTCTGAAAGGCCGAGCCTGGGCTGGGCTTAATGTAGGCCGGGCCGTAGGCTGGGCTGGGCCAGCCTGGCCCATTTACACCCCTAGCTCCAACTCCTCCCGAATGGAATAAAGTTCAAAATATTCTTCCAACCATATTCTGAAGTTCAGAATTTATATTTGTTAATGGATGCACCAGATTATTACAAGGATGTTACTCTCAAGTTACAATAAGTTTGTTCAGAATTCGATATTGACTTCAAACATCCAAACCCATTATGGAAGAATCCAAAGTTCTTTATCGCTTTGCCTTTCAAACTAAATGAAGATCTCAATCCTACCAAAGCAACTCATTCGGGAACGACTCCATCGAACTTAGCCTTAGCCCAAAAGGAGTGTGCAGACCTACTAACCCAAGGACTCATTGAGCCCACTAAATCCGAATGGGCTTGCCAAGCCTTCTATGTGGAAAAAAGATCAGGAATAGTCCGAGGGAAAAAGGGTTAGTAATTTATTATAGGCCTCTTAATCATTTTCTCAGAGATGATGAATTCCCACTTCCTAAAATACCCAGCCTGATTCTTCAGTTCAGTGAAGCCCACGTGTTCTTAAAATTTGACTTAAAGACAGCCTTTTGGCAATCAGGCATTAGACTAGAAGAAAGGTATAAGATGGCTTTTTGCATTCCAAATGCCCATTACCTATGGACTGTCATGCCATATGGATTAAAGACAACCCCTTCCATTTTTCAAAGAACAATGGCCTAGATCTTTCAACCCATCCTCCGTAGTGCACTCATCTATATTGTTGATATTTTATTATATTCAAAGACAAAGGAATCTCACAAAGATTTGTTGAACCAATTCATTGAGATTGTGAACAATCACAAAATCATGTTGTCAGAAAGAAAGGCACACGTGGCAAAAGATGAAATTGAATTTTTGGGATTGAATTTAAAAGGTGGAAAATATGTCCCCGAGCCACACATAGGACAATAATTAATGAAGTTTCCTGATGAGAACCTTACTGCTAAGAAACTTTACTCATTCCTCGGGGTTTGCAACTATGCCAGAGGCTTCATCCCAAAGTTTACTCAAATTACTTCACCTCTCATGCCATGTTGAAAAAGAATCCACTGTAGTGGTCTCAAAAGCAAATTGATAGAGTAAAAGAACTAAAACAACTTTGTCGGAATCTCTCCTCAGTCAAGATTTCCATTGATGGAAAGCGTATTCTACAAACCGATGCTAGTGATAGCTTCTAGGGAGCAATATTTTTTGGGGGGGGGGAGGAAGACAACAAGAAGCATGTATGTGGATATGCAAGTGGCAAGTTTTCAGAGGCTGAAAGATATTATTACTCCATGTATAAAGAGATCTTAGCCGTTAAATATGGAATTAAGAAATTTGAATTCCATCTTATCAATCAGCAGTGGTGATGGACAACTCATCCTTCCTGAGGATCATGGATTTCAAAGGAAAATTACTTCATACTCTTCAACTGCTCAAATTAAAAGATTGGATTAGCAGATATAAGTTCTCGGTGGAGCATATAAAAATAGATAAGAACTTGGTCCCTGACTTGCGCTCAAGACCATCAACCATCCACTTCCTTACTCACCAAAAGCCAATACCTTTAATATCCACCATGCAAACCTCTGACTTTGTCCTGTCTATCCCAAACCACTATTACCCTTCTAAAACTGAAGCAGCCAAAACCACTGAGGCACTACTGGTGAACCTCTTTGGGAACAATATTTTTGAATATAATTCAAAGATAATCAAAGCTCATGGCCTGGACAACTTCTTGACCCTTGACCTCATTCATTTTGAATACCCATACCATTTCTTTAGACTAAACCTTTCAAAATCCTTTAGCAATGACATCCGAAATTTCCTATGCATATGTGTAATTTATATTACATTACCATTGAAATTCCAATCCAAATTGTCTACAATAAGATGCTGAAAGAAGATCCTTTTCATGAATACATCTTTCTTTCCTTTCTCTACCAATTCCCTGGTAAAGAACTTTGGCTCTGTCATTTGGGAAAAGAATATAATTCCAAAAGGCCTAACCAAGTACTTGTCTTTTATCTTGATAAAAACTGAATTCGTTATGATGGATTTCATCATCCTACCACAATCTACTGTCAAAAAGGTCATCTCTTGGTTACTCTTTTGATCCTTTCAGACCAGGCTCTTTCATCAGAAACATTCAAAAGTGTCTTGTAGAGCTCAGTGGAGTGATCCCTAAAGCCCTTTGGCCTAAATAGGAAGATGACGCCCTATGGGAAGCTTTCCCTACCTAGTGCAGAGATCAATTTAGTGCAGACCTAGTAAAATACCAGGAAGAGCTTAATGAAGCACTGAAGATTTCCAATTCTAAATGAGAGTGTTATCAAGCAAATGATGCTAACAAAGATGAAGAACCTGTCCCATCCATATTTGAAGACTCTCAGGATCCTTATGATGAGAAGATTCCAAGTACCCCAATCATTGAAGAAAGTTTTGAAGAATATCTTCTAATGCTTGAACTTGAGAAAGAAGAAAAAAGAAGTAAAGAATCCGGTGAAAGAATGAACTTAGATGAACATAAGCCCATTATCAAAATGGGTTGGACTTGAGTTACTTAGTTGTGGGCCTAAGTAGTTTGTTAAGCCCAATATTAGTTTGTTGGTGTGTGGTGTTTGATGATATAAGCGCTTATGTAATAAAGTTTGTCCTGCAGTGTTTGTCTTGATGTACTTTTCTAGAATGTTGTATTACTTTTCTAAAGAATTGTATTATGGATGTGATGTAAGTGATGATGTAACGTTGTTTGGCTTGTTATGCTTTCTTGTCCTATAAATAGTTGACCTTATGGACTTGTAATGGCAAGAGTTTCCTACCTATCAATAAGAAGTGTGTTGTTCTCTAATGGCTTTCTAAAAATTCTATCTTCTCTTTCTTAGCCCTCTAGTTTAATCTATGATCATTTATTTACCATAGTCATACTGAGTATGCTCTGCACTCTAATAGATATGGATCTTGTGCATTAGAAAGGTTATGATATGAAAATTAATCTTTTACTACACAAGAAAGGTTATGATATGAAAATTGATCCTCTGCGACACAAGAAAGGTTATGACATGAAAATTGATACTCTGCTACAGACCTATGGTCATTATGTTCATGAGATGTGTCTGGAAAAATCTCCCATTAACATAGAAGAAAAGACTATGTGGGCAGTAGGCTATGATTTGCCTCTGTAAGTCCCAACTTTGCTTGTAAGTACTATGATGAATTTAACGGAGGCTCCAACAAGAATAGTCTCACTTTGTCATATTCTCATAGATATAGGGTGTGCATGACAACCTTCCCGGAATCATTTTTTTTTAAATTTCTGCTCCCGGGAACAGAAATGAATAGAAAACTCGTTTGGTAAAATCGATTTATTTTTTTGTTCCCGGGATGAACCGATTTAATTTTTATGCTGGGGAACAGAAAAAAGAATTCAAAAATTTCTGCTTTTTTGTTCCTTGACACAAAATGAGAAACATTTATCTTTCTCAATTACTTTCCACCACTACCATCATCACCACCACCCTCCCGACACGGCCATCGCTACCATCGTCGTACCACCACCACCACCTCCACGTCACCACCACCGTCATTACCACCACCACCATCATCGTAGCCACTTCCATCACCACTATGCCACCACTACTACCGTCGTCATCGCCATCACCACCACTGCCACCACGTTATCTCCATCACCATCGTCGCAGACACTGCTGTCACCACCACCACCTCCACTACCATCGCCGCCACCACCATTACCACCACCATCGTCACCACCACTACCATTATCATGCCACTGCCACCTCCACCACTACACCACTGCCACCACCACCACCATGTCATCATCACCACCATCATCGCAGTCACTGCTGTCACCACCACCACTACCGCCGCCGCCGCCACTATATCACCATTACCACCATTGTCGCTGCCATCACTACCATTATCACGCCACCGTCACCGTCACCACCACCATGTCGTCACCATCGCCACCACTATCGCCACCACCACCACCGTTGCGGCTACTGCTGTCACCACCACCATCACCACAACCATCACCTTCATCACTATTATCACCACCATTACCGCCACCATCATCACCACCATCGCCGCAACTACTACCGTCACCACAACCACACTACTACCACCACCATGCCACCATTACCACTATTGCCACCGCTATCATGCCATCACCACTAATGCCACCGCTACCACCACCATTCCATCACCTCCACCACCACCACCACCACCATGATACCACCGCTACCGCCACCACAATGTCACTACTACAACCACTACCGCCACCGCCACCACCACATTATATGAAAAAGAAAGTGATGATTCGAAAAAAAAATTGTGCTTAATAGGAATGATTTTTTATTCTACTATTTGTTGTGTTATCAAACACAATTCTCATTCTCAGAATACAAAAATAAAACATGTTTATCAAACACATTTTTTTTCCAGAAATAGTTCCAAGGCACATAAATAGAAAAGAATTTTTTTTTTCAGAAGCAGTGACATGGAATAGAATGGTTGTCATGCACACCCATAGTTATTCATAGACAATCCGACCAGCATTAGAATCAGAGAACATTAGTAGTGGTGAATAGAGCCGTCAAAATAGGCCAGCCCGTCCCATTAAGCCCTTGCTCGCGTGGACCAAGGCCGAAAAGCCCGCATATTAAACAGCCCACATAGACCAAAAAAATATATAATCCCACCAGTTAGGGCCAGCCAGCCCGCGGGCCAAAAATCAATTTAGATAAAAGTCTATTATAAAATCCACTTAATCACACACATATTCCACACTTCTCAGAAGCAACTGATGTAAGAATTATTAGCCTATTCTTTTATATTACTATAAAAATTACAAAATCTTATATTACTATAAGAATCATTAAATTTAAGTTAATTTTGAAATACATATATAATCAGAAAAATGTGATAATATCTTAGATTATTTTTTAAAAAAAGTAGTGAAAATTAACAATTCTGATGCAGCCCAATATCTTGGGCTGGATCACAAATGGATCCTTGTCACTTCAATTGTTTCCCTATTCTGAAGAGTGAAGACCTAAACAAAAAAAATCTAATTAACAGTGGCATAGGGTGTGCATGACAACCTTCCCGGAATCAATTCTTTTTTAATTTCTGTTCCCAGGAACAGAAATGGATAGGAAACTCGTTTGGTAAAACCAGTTTATTTTTTTGTTCCCGGGATGAACCAGTTTAATTTTTTGTGCTGGGGAACAGAAAAAAGAATCAGAAAATTTCTGTTTCTTTGTTTCCAGGCACAAAATGAGAAACACTTGTCTCTCTCAATCACTCTCCACCTCTACCATCATCACCACCACCACCACCACCATTATCTCGACACGAGTGTCGCCACCATCGTACCACTAGTGCCGTCGTCACCACCCCTCACCACCAGGATGCCACGCCATCATTACCATCACCATCACCTCCACCCATCACTACCATCATGCCAGCGTCACCACCACCACAACTACCACCGCCGCCACCACCACCACCACGACCACCATTATCACCATCACCGTCACCACCACCGCCATCAACCACCATCACCATCATCGCAACAACTGCTGTTACCGCCACCATCGCCATCACATGCCACCACCCCCATCGCCACCACTACCACCACCACGACGCCACCACTACCATTGCTGCAGCCACTATCGTCACCGTCGCCGCCGCCACCAACCACCACCACCATTGTCACAGCCATTATCGTCTCTATCACCACCATTACACTACCACCACCACTGTCACCTACCACCACCACCGCAGCCACTGCCACCACCACCACCATGATGCCTTCACAACCACCACCACCATGACACTGCTACCATTGTTGCCGCCACCAACCACCATACCCACCACCATTATCACAGCCACTGTCGTCACCTCCACCACCACTACCACCGTCGCCACCACCATTACCACCGCTATCGCTGCAACCACTGCCGTAACAACCACCACTACTATCTTCACCACGTCACTGCCACTACCACTACCGTACTGCTGTCGCCATCACCACCACAACCACACCATATGAAAAAGAAAGTGATGATCCGAAATTTTTTTATATTTAATAAGAATTATTTTTTATTATATTATTTGTTGTGTTATCAAATACAATTCTCATTCTCAGAATAAAAATAGAACTGTTATCAAACACATTTTTTTCTCAGAAACTGTTACTAGACACAGAAATAGAAAAGAATTGCTTTTTTTCAGAAACAGTGTCAGGGAATAGAATGGTTGTCATGCACACTAAACGATTATGCATTCAAATTTCACCACCGTCGCAATATCAATTTCAACTGCAAGCAGTGATAACGGAAACACGCAAAAACACATCAAAAGAAAGTAAGAAACTGTGCACGAATACGAAAAAGCGGAGGATCAAAGTTTCAAAGAGCTTGGATTGGACGCTCGCCTCATTCGTGCGTTACTCAAAATGGGAATAGAGAAACCCACTCCAATTCAACGCGTTGCGATTCCACTGATTCTTGAAGACAAGGATGTGGTGGCTCGAGCAAAAACGAGAGAAGAAGAAGAGATCGGAACAGCTAGGAAGAAAAAACACAAGAAAGAAAAATTGGGGATTTAAGGTTTAGACAAAAAAAAAAAAAAAAAAAAGGGTTGTCCGCGATTAATCCCACCCTAGCCCAAAAGAAATAAGGGTTGATGGGGCTAGGGTCAAAATAACCCTACTACAAGTGGGCTAAAAAAAAAGGGACTGAAAATTGGGGTTGTAAACCTGACCCGCGGGCTGAGGTTTATTTTGACAGCTCTAGTGGTGAAGGGTATCTATAATAGAAAATAACTAATTGTTAAGAAACAGCTGAGTGTAATAGTTATATTGCTACATATTGAACGGTCAACTAAAATCCAAATCAATGGGCTGTCCAAGATCTGCGAGCAATCCAGCACACCTTGTGCCACCTGAATTATCGGAAAGGAACCGACGTTTCTTAAATCCAATTCGGTGCTTCTACCATTCAATCAACGGAAATGGTGGCTCTACGGCTATTTGTCTTGCTAGCTATTTTTCTTCTTCTGTTTTTGCTACGTTAAGCATTTGGTAGCCAAAACTGGAAGCTGAGACGAAAACACATTCCAAATGACGAAATTTTAGGAAAATAACTAGCAAGAATCTAATGAAATGGAAATCATTTTAGGTAAATAAAAGCCAATGTTCTGGAAGAACAATTATAAAATATCACAAACATTGCACTAATCAAGTTTCAGACTCGAACACCAATTAATTTTCAAGTAATTGCTACTCTTCCATAGCATCTCCTTCAATCACTTCCACTTTCTCCTTCAAGGGGGTAATCTTTGTTAAGAGAACCTCTGTAGAGGAGATAAATATAAAATATTAGAGATCATATATCAATAATTTCAAATGTAACATACTATATACTGTTTTATCAGCAAGAAAAAAAGAAGAGCCCCGATAGGGAACACAGGCAGACACAGAAGAGGCAGACTATACATCAATGTCTGATTATCATCTCAAACCCTCAGAAGGAATTCTGCTTTATTTAAATAATGTCATGGATGTATATTATGTAGGCTAAATTATACAAGACTCTTAAACTAAGGGTTATGCACAATTTGCCTACTTTTACTTCTAATTGAAGCAATCAACCCCGAAAATTGTAAGATTGCGTAAGTCCCACCAATGAAATTGTGTATATGACATGCATTAAACTATGCATACACACTCTTAGCCTTGGGTATTGGGCCACCATTGTGAAAGGAACCAGATGAAATAACTGGGTATTTTATTAGATAAACCACATAAAGCCCTTCCAACACTGATATTTAGATTATATCAGTGCCAGAAATAGACAGACCTTCCTCCTTTCCTGCCTCCTCCTCAATTCTTATCTTATTTCCCTCTAAATGATTCCCTTACCTGCTCCTTTCCCAATCTGCCAGATTGTTACATTGCATATGCCCATAATGATTACCTATCACATTCTTTTCCCTACCCTCCACACATGCACCTAAATCCCTGCTCTACCTTTTCCTCTACTCCCTAATATATGCCGTGGTGATTGGGGAGAACATATTCTTCAATTGGAAAAATGTGCGCAAATGCACAGTTCCGTCAACTATTTAAACAGAATAGCAACAAGATATTATTTACACAGTTATATAAGTATGGGTAGATGACTGTTAGAATTGGAAGTACAAAGAGATACTTCACAACACCATATTCTCATGATCACCAAATTTCTCAGATCAGAAATACTATGTCATGCTAAAATGACAGCAAGATATTGATGCACATAGCTAAGCAAAGCAATATAGTGTCATTATGGTCTCAGGTGTAATAAACTAGCAAAGTTCGTAACAAACCAGTCTTTTTGGGGAAATCAAAGCCGTTTGGATTGACATATGTGCGAGGATTAGGCAGGAGGTGGTTCCTGAGATATTCCTTATGTCCCTGTGAAGCATTAATGATGAATTTGCACATAAATTAAAGTTAGACTCTTCCCCTCAAAGAATAACTTGTAGAATTGGGCTTCAAGCCACTAACCTTGGTTATCACACAAACATCAACATTACTTCCACTTCCCAAGTCATTAAATATACCGGCACATATCGCCTCAACAACTAGTTTTATTCCTTCATCTCTCTGCACCACATCAAAATGTTTGTAGCAAATTAAAATCTTAATCAAATTGCAACATTTAGTCATGCTAAAGTTACAAACACCACCAGTATCAACTATAACAAATATAATGAAATAATGTACATCTTTATATTTAGACCGGAAATGGACATATTAGTTTCATACCATCCCACTGAAAATATTATAAATAGAATATAATTAGAAAGAATATTGTCAAATGTATCGTCTAACATGTTTTAGCTGTGCCTTTCCTGATAATTATTCTAATAAACAGCTCTATTGAAAAGGGCATGATTTCTAAGCCTTAATATGCTTTACTTACACTCAAGCTTTCCTTGTATTTAGACTCAAAAACAGACATTGCAGCAAGTGAACCTGATCCCATTGTTGCAAATGGGAGGGTGTCAGTTGACCCATGTGGATAAATCTGCACAACAAGTCATCAAAAGTCATAAGAAATCGGACAATATGCATTCAAAACAAGGAAACTTGAGTAAAAATTACAAAATCTTGAGCAATGAACTAACAGTATGCAAATGAGGTCCAGTGATATCAACTCCACCAAGAACTAAAGCAGCTGAGACATAACCTTGGTAACTGTACAATAATGTAAGAGAGTCAGAATCAGAGGTTGATAAAGAGAGCAAATTCACTTGAGATGTAAGTTCTGAAACTCAACTTGAAAAGGTGTCTCTTAAGAAGGGTCAATGCTGTAACAACTCTTGATTCTCGACCAGTATGGTAGCGATGTAGTTGCAGCTGGGAGCTAACCATGTCTACAGTGAATAACAAACTTATCGTTTACAATGGTTTTATTATAATAACAAGAGGAAAAACTACACACCGGCCACCTGCAACTATTTATAAGGAATGAAATAAAAATGTGTAACAAGAAAGGTGCATTTATAAAGAATACCTGTCACTGCCTCTGTATCAGCAGCAGTGCCTGCTCCACAGCAATATATGTTGGGTGCCATATAATGAATTTTCTCACAGTTTTTATCAGCGACTATGGGTCCTTCAGTTGCCCTAGTATCTGCTCCAAGAATGACACCATCCTGAGGCAAATTTATTACGTCGAAAACTTCAACATTAGATTATACTATAAAAAAAACTTTAAAAAATAAAAATATTTAATCAACATATGCAGTTATATAAAACTTTATATGGAACAGTGACAGTGACATGTAAAGTCATTAAGAGCATAGATGACAAACAGTACAATTCCCAATATGTGAACAATTTTGTAAGACAGCAGTCCGTAGACAGAGGAACTTAGTTTCAAATTTATGATACAAAAAGTGGACATTAAACCTCAGCAATAAAATGAAAACCACAGCCTCAGTGTCTGCTCTCCAGCAAGATGAAGCAAAGCAGGTGAGAAAAATGCTCAGTGAACCAACTAAAGATCCACCATTGAGTTCAATATGATAAGCCTTTCTAGAAGTAGCCAGCTATTTATTACCATTTTTATAAATCAATGGACGAATTTCACGACTTGGTTAATCACCAATTGTTTCCAAAATCATTCCAGAAAAGAAAATCAATCCTTCATATGTTTAAGAATAAAATTCAACATTTTACTATAAGATAAGATAAGATAATCTCAACAAGCAAGCTTCAAAAGAAAGAGAGAAACAGAGAGGAAGAGTAGTCCAGCTTCAAAGATAGTAATCGAGTCCAACAAGCTGTAATGTAAGATTTTCAAAACAAAAAACTTGCGATATCCCGGGCCATTCTTGGCTTCCCAGGTTCTCCCCCTCTCTTTTGCATTCTTCTAGTTCTTGTTTAACAATTTTCAAATACAAAACAGAATTTACCCACACAAAGAAACCTCAGAATGCCAGAGCTAAATATCAGATATAATTCATTCTAGATTCCAATCTGAATGTGTCTGGATCCATCATTCCACGTGGACCCACTAATTAATTTTAACCACAAACTCATGATAAAGAAGCAAGGAAGCGAGTGAACCCTAAATACTTCAGAAAACCACATAAAAACACAACACACACATGAAACACAGGGATACATGTAACAGTAATCGAAGACCAGATAAAAAAAAATAAAAAAACAATGAATAAGGACACGCAATAGAAACAATTTCAAACCTGGAAAACTAAACCAACAATAGTCGTCCCAGTCTTCAAATAGGTAGGGGGCTTAAGACCCTTCTTTTCAAGCATCTCGTTTCTTCTGCAGAGATCAAAACTGAATCCACCCTTGGGAGGAAGATCAACTGACCTAGACATACTCGATATTCAAAATTGACACCTGAAACGACGTAACAACCAAAACAATAACCATCATCAGGCTTACTCTACCAAAAAAAAACATAAAATAACTGCACAAAACCCAACAAATACTCGCGAAAATGGGGAACCGCACCCCGCAACTTTAATTGTCATGCTCTGAAATTTTAGGGTTTAAAAACTGCGAGAGAGAAAGAGAGATGCTTACAAGGACAACGGAGCTGAAAAATTGGAAGATGGAGTCGATGGAAGAAGTTTCAACTTTCAATACAGCGATGAGTCCAGTGTGCGAGTGTGTCGTGTTAAGGAAGAAAAAGGGAGGAGTGTGTTATGGGCCAAATCGTTGTAGCCCAACCATTCAACTGTCAATACAGTTCATGGACTCGCTGTATCGTGTAGCGTACAGAGTATGGTTTGTTATGGGCCAAATCGCTGCAGCCCAACTCATATAATCTAATTGCCTAAATCTTAAATTTATGAAAAAAGTGTTTGTCCTTTCAAATGACGCAACTTATGTCATTTCACTTTCACAAAGAGATGAGAGTTGAGACCATGATACAACTTTATATATACAACTTATGTCATTTCACTTTCACTTTCACTTTTAAATGACATACCTTTATATATATTTTTTCACTCTCTCTCTTCCTTTATT
The DNA here is from genome assembly GCF_033153095.1 of Gastrolobium bilobum. Lineage (NCBI taxonomy): Eukaryota > Viridiplantae > Streptophyta > Magnoliopsida > Fabales > Fabaceae > Gastrolobium > Gastrolobium bilobum. The sequence continues at coordinate 136,124 of NW_026899198.1, forward strand.
TATCTCTTTCTCTTACTCAAAATGACACAACTTTACATCCTTTAAAATCAGGGGAAGGATATTGTGACAACCAAGTTGTGTTACTACCAAGTGACTACCAATCAATCTTACCGTTAGATCGATTATATTGATCCAACGGTTATATTTATTTTCATCTTTATATGGTCATGATTCCCCAAATTTAATACTTTATATTTATTTTCACCTTTGTGTGGTTATGATTCCCCAAATTTAATGCTTTCTCTCACTCAAAATGACACAACTTTACATCCTTTAAAATTAGGGGAAGGATATTGTGACAACCAAGTTGTGTTACTACCAAGTGACTACCAATCAATCTTACCGTTAGATCAATTATATGGATCCAACGGTTATATTTATTTCCATCTTTGTATGGTCATGATTCCCCAAATTTAATACTTTATATTTATTTTCACCTTTGTATGGTTATGATTTCTCATATTTAATGCTTTCACTTTAAATATGGGGAATCACGACCATACAAAGATGGAAATAAATATAACCATTGGATCAACATAATCGATCTAACAGTAAGATTGATTGGTAGTCACTTGGTAGTAACACAACTTGGTTGTCACAATATCTTTCCCCTTAAAATTATACACATTTTTTCCCTAAATTTATTATAGCCATGATGAAATGGTTTTCTTTTATTTTTAATTTTTTATTGATCCTGATGAGATTATATGTTGTAGAAGAGGAAGAAGAGCTTCAATTACTCGTTTAGTTGTGTTTTGATGAACTTTTTTAAAAAAAAAATCTTTTAAGTCATTTTATGCATTTAGATAACAATTTTTTTTTAAAAAAAAGAAGTTCAAATGGTACCTTTTTTTAAGCTTAAGTTTGCTTTCTCTTTTTAAAAAAGAAAAAACTAAAAGATAATACAAATTTTAAAAATACAAATTTAACATCAATCATATTTGTTTTTTTATCTCTCCTCGTACCATAATTAACAATTATTTTTGTGAGTAAAATCTTCCAACAACCTATCATTTTACAATCAAATATCTTTCACTATTCTAGGTGACATTCTTACAATATCAGGTGGGTTTTTCAAAATATAATTTGTGAATTTGGTTTTGTTTCATCTCTCTCATCAACACGAATTGCTATTTTTTATTCTTATCATTCTTACTTTCTACAAAAATAAAAAGAAATTATCTTATTTTTGTGACCCCCTTGATTCTCAATGAAAGGTATCTTACACTTCCATATTTGTTGTTTGGTCTTTTTGTAAAAAGACTAGAGTAATAATTACAATTCATTGAACTCGTGTTATTAATTTATTTTTATTTTTTATTTTAATGAATTTGTAACACACCATATAACCCATGAAACTTAGGGTTAGTTTTGGATTGGGCATAGTATATAAACACTCTTTTCTCCCTTGTGCCTAAAAGGGTTACAAACATCAGAAACAGACCAAAGAGGCAGACGTTCGTCATCTGAACGGTTGCCCACATGACTCCTTGATCCCCTTGAGTCATAGCCTGGAAGATCAACCGTAGAGCAGAATTGCGACCGTTCGTGGTGCGTTGCTGCAGATCGTGAGGCTTGAGGAGGAGAACTGAACGTGAGAATTTGTCACGCTCGTTGCTTCATTCCAGGTAATCAAAGCGGTGTTCTTCATTTCTCATCGCATCGGTACGATGCGCTTCCGCGTTTCTGATGATATACCTTCAATTATGTATTAATCATTATGGTATTTAGTGTGTAGCAAGAATAATCAAGAAATCAATAATAAAATTGCTTTACTTAATCACCTATACTTGTAACTTAAACAATTATTCTTCTTCAAAAAGGTGAGTTAACTTTTTCTTATCTTAAATATGGCATTAAACTTAACTTAAAGCATTCATACTATATATAGTTCAGACATTCACTTGTTTAATTCATTATTTCATGGCTCTACCATCATTTCTAATATTTTATTATGTTAAACCAAACATCTCAAATTTTCCAACAAGGTATAATATGAGACATTTGGTTAGGTATAGCTAGAGTTATACAACTCACAAAACAACTACTTAAAACTGAACTTTCAGAACGAAGGCAAAAACTTTTAAATAGAACCATGATTTTTTATCACTTTATCCATAAGGCCTAAAGATTTTATAAGGTTATAAATCTTTGAGATAGCTTTACATAGCTTTAAGGCTCACTAAATTTGGAGCTCTATAACTCAAGATATGCGTATTTTATTGCGCTATGTGTGAGTTTCCCAACTCTGCTCGCTGGGGTTCTCACTCTAGCCAACAAAGTCTTTGAGCAAGTTCAGATAATGACTTTTTCCCAATTCTGTTGGCTGAGATGCTCGCTGGAGCGAGCAAACCCAGAGGGTGACTTTTTCCCCAGTTCTCCTTGCTAAAGCGAGCAAAGCCAACGAACAAGCCTAGAATACTAAAAACAATAGCTCCTTGTTGTATTTGGCTAACAAAGGATGCCTCTAAGACTCATTTAACACTTAATTGACCATCTCTCATGCATTATACATTCATATAACTATCCATTGACATAAAATACTTTTTTCATTCATTGAATTATCAAGTTTGGAATCAAGCCATCAATTCTATATCATAACATCCTTATACATTCTCATACATGAAATCTAAGGTAAAATGTCATAAATCTCATATACATAGCTTTTGGCACTTGAACTATAAAATATGATGCTCAAGCTCAAATGAGATTATATATACCATAATTACAAGCTGTTAACCAATAATATACAATTCCTTTTAAGCATATGGTTCGATAAAAGCTCTCCAAAATGCCAAATATCATCAAAATGCTTCCAAAAGGACTAGCAATGCTCTTTTCCTCTATTAGCACTAGCTCCTCATTCTTGAGGTCCTCGTATATATTTCCTCAAAACGGGGTGAGTAAAAATCTCAATAAACTAAAGGTCCTTGGAGGATCACTTCACCCATAAGTTCACTTCATGTGCATAAGTATCAAAACAAGCATGTCATATTATTTTTCATACAAATCTCATATGGCACTTCCAAGAGAGATCCTCTTTAGGCTGTTTCTCTTAGGTATCTACCACAAGGAGGTCCTCAAAGGGCTAGCTCCAAGGGAAGTTCATACTTATATGGCACTTTCAAGAGAGATCGTCTAGGGCTATTTCTCTTAGATGTTAGCCATGCATAAGGAAATCCTCAATGGGCTGGCTCCAAGAAAAGTCCATACATACATTCTATTGGCCAGAGAATCCTTTCAATCATGTATTCACACATAAATCATACTTACTCAAATCATGCATCATACTATGTTCTAATACTACAATGCATATCCATCATCAACCATTACTCCAATGGAGTATGGTGAAACATCAAGTGGGACTAATCCCAAGGCTCAAGAGTTTACCTCTTGAAGTAAAAACCCTTCAACACTTTCCTTTGGTTCCAAATAGGAAGTTCCACACAAAGTCACCAAGTGACAACCTAACCAAAGGAGATAAATTCAACAATCAATTCACAAATATACAACAATCATTAAATCATTTATTTTAGTTTACCAATTGTGGAATTTTGAAACTTACCCCTTTTCTTGAAATTTCAAGAATCAAAGTCTTAACCCAATGAGGGTTCCAATGGTTGATCATCCATCAAACCATTACCAAATTCAACACTCCTATAAAAAATACATATAAACAACCATCAATTTCAACCTTCAATATCAAATATTAAAAACCCCCAATTATTCATGAGCCATAAATCCTAAAGTGGGTGTTATGGTTGTTTCCACATTTACCCATTATCTAAAATCATTCCTTCATACTTTTCCCCAAGAAACAACATACAAATTTCAATACCCAACCCTAAATCATAAAAACCCTCTATCTTTACATGAATCATAATCCATAAACCAAGAAATTCAAAGAAAATAACATTTTCTTACCTTAAATACTTCTTGAGGGGGATGGAAGACAAAACCTTTGCTTCTAAAATGGAAGAACATTCCTCTTCCCTTCAGCCTCAAGTGACGCACCAAGCACCTTAGAAGGTGAGAATGGATTCCTTCCATGTCTCCTAAGCTAGGGTAAGTCTTAAGGAGGTGAGACAAGGAAACCTATAGGAAAAATGATGAAGAAAGAGATAAAGATGGATGGCTTCTTGTGTTGGTCGAACCTTGCAAAAAGGAGAGGGGAAAAGAAATTGAGGTCTCGGCCAAATGAGGAGAGCCACGAAGAGATAGAGAGAAAATGATATTATGTAACATATATTTAAAAAAATTACATCAATTTGATCGTTTCCCATTTAATATATTTTTGAATTTTATTAAGATGTTCATAATCAAAGACTATGGTTAAAGCTCCTCTTTCTAATTTAAGGGAATTCTTACAACAAAATCCTTTACAACTCCAAGAGATTTATTGGATCTTAAAAGTTTGTTGTGACACCCTCATATCTTTTTCCATTATTTCCTTTATATCCCACGTTGCCAACTTATAGACCAACTGACAATTTGCAATAATACATATAAAGTAGAAGCAAGATGAAAATGTTAGTGTAAGAACTAAGCGTAGGGTCTCAATGAAGACATGTGGTTATATTTTCTTTAGGGAATAAAAGGCATACAAAAAAATGATATTTTATCATCCATACAGTTGCCAACAAGCAAATTGAAATGAAAACAAAAGAAAGAGATATATATGTTATAAAAACTTTATACTTAATACCTTACCAACTATGCTCTATATAGCTTCGTAGTTACTCAAAACAAAAGTACAAATGAAAGATAGTATAAGAACATGTAAGTGAGGAGATCTGAGATGGTTTAAGCGGAAAATATCATTATCTTCATTACCACCATTCATTGCTACTCATATCATTACAATGAATATAGTACAAAAATTTATCACGGGATTAACATTGTTGCTCCACGAGAGTTTAGTAGCATATAACTAATGATAGAAATAATAGGGATGTCATATCCACAAAAATATATTTTATAACACTTCTCCTTGGATGTTCACATTTTATTATACGCTAATTTAGACTGTCTCATTAAAAACCTTTTCAAGAAAAATCTAGTGGGATAAAAACTTTGTAAAGGGAAAAAGAGTACAATGCATATAATCCTTATTGCATGAGGTTTGGGGTTGGGGTGGTTTAACTAAACAAAATCTAGTGGAATTAAATTTACTAAACAAAATCAAGAAATTTGAACTAAATTTAATTAATTAATTTGGGGTGGTTTAACAAATTTCGATATACTATCTGTTTATACAAGACCTTGATTGCTTGCTAACAAAGTATATAGTAGTGTTAATAATAGGGTGCTAAAATTACTTGTTTATTTATGCTTTTTTACTAATAAAAAGGAAGTTTTGTAACATACCTTATTTATACATATTTTTGCATTTATTAGTTTATAAGAAACAAATCATTTTGAATCAATTACATTAATTAAAGATTTTTTTGGTGGTTTTCATAGTATTTGATTGGAACTAATTTTTTTAACACAATTCACTGTTCTATAGAATGTTAGAAGGTAAAAAAGAGAAAATAATGATTAAAGTTATGAAAAGAGAAATCAGAGGAAAAATTGATATTATTGATTAAGTAATTCATTTGTACATATGGGGCTCTTGCGAGCCAGGAAAAAAAATCAAAATCAAAAGATAGGAACCACACATCCAAATAACTTCAATAGAGACTTCTACGAACACTTGGTAGATTGGAGGCAATGGTGACAAGAGCTTCACTCTCACCAACAAACATATGGAGGAGGAGCTTCTAAACTGTGATGCCTCATTGTGGTATGTAGTATCTTGTCTGAAAGTGAAAAGCCGTAATAACTGGAATTATCCAGAGCAAGAACGAGACTAGACCAGGAGTTACAGGACTGAAATTTCAAAAAAGTGGAAGAGGACAAAGAATCATAGCATAGTTCCGATGCATGGGAAGTCACATGAACCGAAGAAGCATTTGAAGAAGGGAGCGATTAGACGTTGATCCACGACCAGATCTGGTGGATAAAAAGGATGAACCCTAGATTTGCGAGAATGAGATTGAGAATGATAAGAAACTTCTATATAAGCAAAATGTTGGCTGTGATTAGGTTCGTAAGTAGCACTAACGGTGCGTCTATGTCAGAGATGGTGTAAAAGAGAGAGAGTGCATAGCAGAGTGAGACGCAGACCAGATATGGAAGAAAACCCAATAGATCTGGAAAATACTGTGGGAGAGAAAAGGTTGCAGGGAATATCACCAAAGAAGACAACCCGCAACCAAAAAAAGAATCGTCAGAGAAGAAGATACGAGAAAGGAAAATGACCAAAGGAGAAAATGATGGCAGCGCTCCATTCATGGAGGATGATATATTTTCTCTGACACCATGTTAGAAGGTAAAAGAGAGACAATAACGATTAAAGTTATGAAAAGAGAAATCAGAGGAAAAAATGATATTATTGATTGGGTAATTCATATGGAGCTCTTATATAGGAGAGGATAAAGAGAAAATAAAAAGATCTAGAATATCTCAATTAAAATAAAATAAAATATTTATATCTCTAATAAAGAATTTACTAGAGCAATTAATTGGAAGAACTCGTCTTTTATTACTAGATTTGTTCAGTAATATTATTTATGCACCATGATTTAACTTTAAGAGATAAATGTAAGATTGGGACTCATTTATGACCCCTTCCCCCTAATTTTTTATTATGGCCCTTTTATAATCTTCCCTGGCTCAATCCTTAATTTTAAGGTTAAAGCTGGGTGGATGCTTACAAAATATATATCAGTGAAAGACCATCCACAAAAATTAAAATGCAGACCTTTTATTGATATTGTTCGATCCAACCGATTGTTATATTACCTGCATAAAAAACCCTAGTAAAGAGGTGGAGCCGTGGAGTCGGTCTGTTTTATAAAAAAATATTCATTCTTCATATTCTGTTATTTTGGAGAAAAAGTAGCCCTTTTCATATAATAATTGTAGGGAAAAACTACTCTTATGCTACATGTGACAAATTTTTCTTCTACACATTCTTCGATAATTGTGTCATCTTTTTCTTTTATTTTTATTTTTCAGGTGGTGGAGCCCACAAATTTATCTCTATAATATGAGATAATTTATCTCCTTTAATATGAGATTAATAAAATCCATAATTCTATGTTAAAAGTGATAGGAAAATTATGTTTTATTTTGGTCAATTATTATAAGGGTTAAAAGTTTCTTATTTTACATAAAAATGTCAACTCATTCTTGCACAAACATAATAGCATGGGTCCATAAAAGTTTAAAAGAGAAAAAGACAAAAAAAAAAGAAGAAGTTGAAAACGACGTCTTTTCTATCTGCAGGAACGGATTGAATTCTTATATTACATAATGGGAATAGATATATTGACAAAGTAAAACGTTTACAAACGTTTACAAACATTTAATTACCGTTAGATTAATTGTTTGATGGACGGTTCTGATTTAATTCCTCCATTTCACGTCACTACTGAACGTCTACCTCACTTTCCCGCTCTCTTACCCTCTCCGCTCAAGCCTCCATAGATTGTCGTCTGAGTCCACGTTACTCCATCGCGACCATCTGCCATCGCCGTCTCAGCCCTGTTTGTGACCCACCATCGTTGCGCCAGCCCTTGAGCTCTTTTACTGCCGCGGTGGTCGATCTTGCTGTCGGCGTTCCCACCTGCGTGTGTTGTTGCTGCCATTACAGGACCTCTGAGTGAGGCAATTTGATTGGAGTTTTTCATCTGTTAACGTGGGTGATTCACCATTTTTTTTCTCCTTTGTTTTTTTTTTCTTTCTTTTTTTGGGTTTTTTTTTTTTTTGAGGTCTATTGTTGAAGACTACAAAATATAATGAAAACTGCTAACTAGTAGTCTAGCATTTACATGATTTGATAGTCGACCAATTTTTCGTTTGTGTCTTAACAGAATGGATGCCATTAAACCTTAAAATGGTGAGGTCTTGTTTATTTCAATTACTTCTAGCAACTTCAAGTTAATCAAACACTAGAGTTTGTACTTCAATAATCATAAGTTTCTCATTCAATTTTTTTTCTAAGATATAAGTGTCGTTTAATTTTCACAGAACACAACCTGAAATATATCACTACCTTCCTTCACCTTTCGGTAGAATCTTGATCTTCCAAGAGATCAAACATCTGCTTCAGTGTGGTTGGTTAGTCACTTTGCTATGAACTCTTTCTCTCTCTCTCACTCTCTCTATTAGTTGTCTCAAATGAACCACTTCTTATATTCATCTGGAAGCAACCTCTAGTTTGTGCCTGCTTTTGCTTCTATACGTGGTATGTATTACTTACCATTTCCATCATTTCACATCCTTTTTTGTGGTTCTTGTTATTGCAAATTTACCTTATTTTGTAAAGCTATGATTAGAAAGAATAAAACTTGGATACTCATTGAAGTTAGGGTGCTATGTTACCGTGAAATTCAATGATTGTGATCATTTTTCTATACCCCTTGGCACATGCTTTCAGTCAAATGTATAAATGATGAGTACAACTACTAACTTGAGGCATAGAGATTGAATGATCCAAATATTTCACAAACGAAAGGGCGGAAAAGGGACTCACAAAGCACTTCACAGGGACACAGGATTCTTAGCGGAATTGAAGAAGCATCAAAGCATACTAATATTTGTGACAATTGTAAGAAGCGGGGACATAATAAACGCACGTACAAAGAATATATAGATGCAATACATTCAATGTTGAGCAAATAACATTGATGTGGTGTTTTGTAATATCAAGTACATCTGACAACCATGATTTTTGAGTCTGATTTTGACATGGATATGGTCTCTTTTTGTGTTGCTAAACTTTGCATGTAAGTGTAGCTCAATAGAGTAAAACAAAAATAAGTTCACTGTTTTGCTGTCAAGAAGTCCGCCTATGCTGAGAAAAGAAATATCACCTGTGGTAGAGGATGATAAAAATACATCAAAAGATGATGCCAGTTTTTGGATACTCACTACCTTGTGTTGCTAAGTTTTGCATTTCAAGTTGTCAACTTCATGGTTTTGTTGCAACACCATCAGATAAAATGCCTTGTAAAATCTTATATCTTTTCCTAGTGACTAGTAATCTGAAAGACCAATGTTCAGCATTTCTAATTACTGCTTTAAAGTGTTGCCATGTTACAGCTTAGAAACATGGACGTTTGATATGTCATTTTCCAGAGTTGTTGTCAATGATCATCTATACTTTTCTCCTCACCAGCCTTAATACAATTGGTTTGTTTTGGATGATACCATTTGGAGTTAGTGCTGCAGGAAGGTCAGTCTTTCATGCTGAAATGTACTGCTTATATTTTATTAGTATCAAAAAATTAATAACTTAGATAATACCTTTTTTTCATTTATTGAGGAACCTTATGTTTATCTTCATATGTGGTTGGCAGAAGCTTGGTGCATTTGTCAATCTAGGATCTTATTATCTTGTGGGAGTTCCTTTAGCAGTTGTATTTGCTTTTATCCTCCATATGAATGGATGGGTAAGATTTAACCATTGTGTTATCAAGTTTTTGTTCTGCCTAATTGTAAATGTGTTCAACTGGGGCTAATGCTTTTGAAATTATCTTGATTCTTCGTATTACACGGGTTATTTTTGGCAATTGTATTAGCACTTATAGTAAAAGTGGTGTGTTTTCTTCTAGTCATATTACGCACCAATTGGGAGAAAAAAGTAAGTTATCTTAACATCAACTCAATTTTGTTAGCAACTTTGACTCTACTATGTTATTATCTTCATTGTTCAGGTAACATGTTCACCAATTGGCAAGCGGCCTTTAACCATAACCCCCTTGAGGGATGTAGGTCTCTTCTGCGTAGAGACAAAATGGGCTACCACAGCAATAGATTGTATAGTTAGTCTTTTGTTTCCCTTATTTCCAAAAAAAAAAAAAAGAGAGTATGAGGCAATGGATTTTTACAAGAAGCAGCAGCTTCAGGAACTAACAATGCTCAATGGCACTCTTCGTGAGGAGGGTTCTCCTGTGTCTGGTTCTGTTTCACCTTTCCACATTAGCCTTGGTATAAAGAGGGCCAAGACCAGGGGGTAATGTGTGCTAAAGGGTGAGAGGGCTTTTGGAGCTTGCTTTAATTTTCTACAACAACATTTTATCAAGCCACAAGTGATGTGTTAAGCTAATGTCCTAAACTGCCATCGGGCCACTAGCACTATAGTAGCTAGTTTCTAACTTGTTGTATATGCAGTGTGTTTACATTCAGTTTGGGGGAGGTTTAAATATGGTAGCATGTAGTAAAGATCCACTTGAGTTTGGTGAATTTGCTTTTTGGTGTTGGTTTGGTTAGACTTCACCAAAACTGTTTATATTGTGGGTTATATCTTAAGCTTGCAATGACAACTTTGACATGGTTTTGGAATTCTATGTCCCAAAGAGATAAGCTAAGGATGAGATGACTGATGTTATGTAAAGGCATTGTATTATTATTTTTCCTTGTTATAGAGAGGAAAGTCTATGCAGAATTGATTTTAAATATATTAAACAACGAGCTTGATTTTCAATTGATGGTGAAGTCTTGTAAATTGTTTGAGAAATCAGCTTGAATATAATTGAATCTAAAAAGGTATAGTCGATATTGAATTATCATCAACGAAGGTGGATGAAGTGTCTACTGCTGAAGATTTCTTGTGTTTTAATTTCTGCCGCAGAATCAAGCTTACTTTCATTACCTCCTTTCTAATTTATGACAAAAACATGAAGAAAGGGAACCTATTTCACTCTCACAAATGCAAAACTTAGTTACTTGATTCAGTACTGATGTCTGTTACATATACTTTTCCTTACTTTAGATGTTGGAGGGGAGAGCTTATAAGTTAAAGTTTCCCTGGATCAATGTTGTCAATAGATCACAATTAGATATTAACAAGAATGTTGAAGATAATGTATGGTTTGTGATTGTGAGTGAGTAGGGTGTATCAAATCAATTAAGATATATGTAGCATTTTTTAAAAAAAAATACAACGGTGCTGCTGAAGTTCGAACCTATAATTTTATGCACACTTTTCAAATCCTTCACCATTAAATCAATTCTAAAGACTTGTTAAATGTAGCAGTTAGTAAAGCTTTATAAGAAATTTTCAATTACGGAGCAGATTGAGACGATAGAAATCAAATAATTACAGTGACAATTGTTTGTTTTAGTTATTATTTAACTGAATAACACTTTAAGTTAATTGGACACTTTCTATTTCTTAATAGCATAAAACATTTTATATTACAGCAAAGGATCAAATTTTAACTAAGAGACGCTAGATGATGCTTGTACTTTATCAAATGGTTATTCCAAATTTTGGTTAATTTATTTACGGGAAAACCATCGTAGTTTCTAAAAGCAACTCTTGATAATACACGGCCTACATGAGCAATTAAATAGTGTACAACATTTCCCTTGTATTGGAGTTCATGTTTCTGGTAAAAATGAATTGTTACTTTGCATTGATTCATTGATGTCTCTTATATACATTGTTACTCTACATCAGAAACAGAAGATTACAAATAAGAAGAGTAACTGAAAAACAAAACTCAACTAACTACTCTACAGCTGTAAAACAGAAAAGCCAGGTGGCATAAATAAGCTAACTATACCAAGTCTCGAGTAGCAGATGTGGGCTTGACTTGAGACTTGTGCGTTGATACCTTCCACAGAAGCAAAGAATCTATCTCATTTAATAATGATCATTCTGAAGTTCCACGCGTGTTGTCAAAAAATATTAACACATCAATATCATTCCAAAGTAATGTCATCCTAAAGTTCCACTAGCATTCTTGTAAAGTATTTTATTTTTTTGTAGATACCAACCGGTGTCCATGTTAAGGTATCAACACACAGATGCAAGAGACAACCAAACGAATAATCTACGAAAGTTTTTCTTTATTATCAAACTCTCTTTTCTTGCTCTGTACTTTCTATGACGATTACATCTCCTTATATGGTAGCTTGCTAAAAAATAACTTAAACACCTATTAAAAGCTATTAAACGCAATAAAACATAAACCGTAGAAAACTTACAGCCATTTAACAAATATCAAAACCAAACCCCCATAACACTTAACCAACATTAATTCCTAAACATAAAACTTCTAGAGACCCATTAATCTAAAAACCGTACATTTAAGTTTATCTAATAACACTCCTCCATAAACTTAAATGCTTCTTCCATCTTTCATCCCAAGCATCTTCTTGCAATTGTTGAGCAGCAACGTCGGCAGTGGCTTTGTGAAAATGTCCCCGACTTGCTCTTGACTGGTCACGTGTGTTAACTCCACATTTCCTTCCTTTACTTGATCCCGGATGAAGTGAAATCGGACGTCAATATGCTTGCTTCTCTCATGATTCACCGGGTTCTTGGCTAACTCTATAGCCGACTTGTTATCAACTCGAATCTCGGTTGGGCCGACTTGTTTTTCCTCCAACTTGCTTAGTAAATTCCTAAGCCATACTGCATGACAAACACACCAAGATGCTGCTACATATTCAGTTTCACAGGTAGACAAGGTTACAATGGGTTGCTTCTTCGAAATCCAAGTGAATGCCGTGTTGCCCATGAAAAACACATAACCAGCCGTGCTCTTTCGATCATCTACGTCTCCACACCAATCACTGTCAGAGTATCCAATCAACTTGTGTTTTGCTGAACTCGGGTAGTGTAACCCGTGTGAAATTGTACCTTGAACATACCTCAAAATTCTCTTTACCGCCTTCCAATGTGTGTATCTTGGCTCCTCCACGAACCGACTTACTATGCCGACACTCAACGAGATATCCGGCCTCGTGGATGTGAGATAGCGTAGGCTTCCCACCAAGCTTCTGTATTTGCTTGCATCAACTAGATCTCCACCATCATACTTTGAGAGTTTTGAACCGGGTTCCATAGGAGTTGAAACCGGCTTGCAATCTGCCATCTTAAATCTTTTGAGAATCTCCTTTGCATATGCCTCTTGAGAGACAAAGATACCCGAGTTGTCTTGTCTGACTTCCAGACCAAGAAAATATTTCATCAGACCAAGATCTGTCATTTCGAATTCTCTTGTCATTGTGCTCTTGAACTCTTGTATCATCTTGGCATTGTTTCCCATAAAAATGAGATCGTCAACATAAAGAGCTACAATTAACAAGTCTCCTCTATTTTTCTTAACATAAACAGCGTGTTCATATGGACATTGTTCAAGTCCATTCTCCTTGAAATATTTGTCAATACGAGCATTCCATGCCCGTGGTGCTTGCTTCAACCCGTAAAGTGCTTTCTTCAATCTCAGCACCTTCTTCTCTTCTCCTGCCTTCATGTAGCCCGGCGGTTGTTCCACATAGACTTCTTCTTCAAGAACACCATTCAGAAATGCCGACTTTACATCCATTTGATGTATTGGCCACCTGTATTGAGCAGCCTGTGAGATGAGTAGCCGAATTGTCTCCATCCTTGTAACAGGGGCAAACACCTCGTCATAGTCAATTCCAGCCTTCTGCTTACAACCTTTTGCAACTAGCCGAGCTTTATTTCGTTCTATCTCCCCTTTAGCATTCATCTTCTTCTTGAACACCCACTTCACTCCAATGGGCCGACTTCCGTTTGGTAGCTCGGCTAACTCCCATGTGTTATTTCGGTCAATGGCTTCTATCTCCTCATCCATGGCATCTTGCCATTTCTTATCTCGGATGGCTTCTTCAAAACTTATGTTTTCAGAGTCTGCAAGAAGACAAACAAAATGTACCTCACTTGTTGACTCATATATGTCCTGTATGCTCCGCATCCTGGGTTGTCGTACCTCGTCTTCATCATCAGAAACTTCAGGGCTTGCCGGGTTGATAATTTGTGTTGAGATTCTGCCTTCAAAATTCACCTCGGATGAATTGCTCCAGTCCCACTCATTTGCTTCATTAAACCTTACATCTCGGCTCACTACAACCTTCTCGTTGACGGGGTCAAACAGCTTATACCCCTTTGTTTTTCCATCATATCCCACAAAAACATATTTCCTGCTTTTGTCCTCGAGCTTAGTTCTGAGCTGGTCTGGTACGTGTGCATAGGCCACACTACCAAATACTCTAAGATGTTCCACTGATGGCTTTTGACCGCTCCAAGCTTCTTGTGGTGTTTTGTCATCTAAACTCGAATGTGGACATCGGTTCTGCACATACACAACACACTGCACAGCTTCCGCCCAAAACTCCTTCGGCATCTTCTTGTTTTTGAGCATTGACCGAACCATGTCAAGAATAGTTCGGTTCTTCCTTTCAGCCACACCGTTCTGTTGTGGTGAGTATGGTGCTGTTAGAAACCTCCTTATCCCATGTTCCTCACAAAATGTCAGAAATTCTGTCGAGGTATATTCCCCACCTCGGTCAGAACGCACCGATTTGATATAGCTTCCTGTTGCCTTCTCAATCATCACCTTGAACTTTTTGAACACATCAAACACCTCGGACTTCTCCTTCAGAAAATAGACCCAAGTTTTCCGTGAGAAATCATCAATAAAAGAGAGAAAATACTTCTTACCGCTAAAAGAACCCGGATTGATGGGTCCACACAAGTCGGTATGTATTAATTCCAGAGGTTGCTTAGCCCGAAACCTTGCCATCTTCTGAAACGTAGTCCTGGCATGCTTGCCAAGTACACAACTCTCACAAAATTTTCCTTCAAAGTTTATGTCAGGTAACCCGTCCACCATCTTTTTCTTTGCCAACTCGGTTAGACCACCATAATGTAGGTGACCAAACCGGAGATGCCACAGTGACGCCTTATCTTCTACCTCGGCTTGTAAACATTCAACCTGTACACATTTCAAATTCAGTTTATACATACGATTCTTACCCATTTGAACTCGGACTATCACCCGACCTCGCTCATCTTTCAAATACAATACCCGGTCTTTCATAATAACCGAGTAACCTTTCTCCATCAATTGACCCATGCTTAAAATATTGCTTTTTAGGTCGGGTACATAGTACACATCTCGAATTGAGCCAATTAACCCGTCCTTTTGTAAAAAACAGATCGTACCTCGGCCTTTTACCTCAACCTTCGAGGCATCCCCGAATGAAACATGTCTGGTTTCCACCTTTCTCATCTCCTTGAATAAGTGCTTATGTCCGCACATGTGGTTGCTCGCACCCGTGTCAAGATACCACTCCATGTCATCGTCTGACCTTCCTTCACTGTGTGTCATTAACAAGACACCATCCTTCATCTCGCCTTCTGTGGCTAGGTTAGATGTCTCCTCCACCCTTTTCTCTTCTCTGCATTTTCTTGCAAAATGTCCAACCTTGCCACAATTGTAACATTTGTCCGAGTTACAATCTTTTGAATAGTGACCATACTTGCCACACTTGTAGCATTCAATGTTTGAATAATGTGACCGACCTCCTCGACGACCCCGTCCTCTTCCACGCCAGTTCTGTTGACTTGATTGTCCTACCTCATCATTACAACCTTCTTGACTTCGGCCTCGGCCCCTACCACCACGGCTAGTACCTCGTCCACCGCGGCCACGTCCTCTACCTCGAAAGTTTTGAGAATAGAGAACCTTCTCATCTTTAATTGTTGCTTTGGTCTGAAGCGCTTGTTCAAGAGTCTCCTCCTTCTTCTTCTTTCTTTGTTCATGCGCTTCAAGAGAACCCGCCAACTCATCAATAGTGAGTGTAGACAGATCCTTGGACTCCTCTATCGCACAAACCACGTTTTCGAACTGGTCTGTCAAAGATCTCAGGATTTTCTCCACCACTCTGGTGTCAGGTATAACTTCTCCATTCCGTTTCAACTGGTTCACAACTCCCTGAACCCGGGCAACGAACCCGGATACTCCTTCCGTGTCCTTCATCTTTATTCCCTCCAACTCGGCACGAAGGGTTTGAAGCCGGACTTGTTTAACCCGGTCAGCTCCTCTATAGACATTTGCCAAGGTGTCCCAGGCTGCCTTTGAGGTCTCACAATTTGCTATCTTCTCGAACCCGGATTCGTCCACAGCTCGGAAGAGCATGAATAACGCCAGCTTGTCCTTTGCACGCGTCTCTTTCAACGTTTTAGTTTGAGCCGCCGAATAGCCTCCAGTGTCCTGTGGTTCTACAAAACCTGCTTGAACATTCTCCCAAGCGTCCTGGGATCCGAGAAGAGCCTTCATCTGGATGCACCAATTCTCGTAGTTCTCCTTCGTCAACTTAGGTAGTGCCATATCACTCCCCCTTTCCATAGCTCTGATACCAATTTGTTAAGGTATCAACACACAGATGCAAGAGACAACCAAACGAATAATCTACGAAAGTTTTTCTTTATTATCAAACTCTCTTTTCTTGCTCTGTACTTTCTATGACGATTACATCTCCTTATATGGTAGCTTGCTAAAAAATAACTTAAACACCTATTAAAAGCTATTAAACGCAATAAAACATAAACCGTAGAAAACTTACAGCCATTTAACAAATATCAAAACCAAACCCCCATAACACTTAACCAACATTAATTCCTAAACATAAAACTTCTAGAGACCCATTAATCTAAAAACCGTACATTTAAGTTTATCTAATAACAGTCCAATGTCCCAAAGGACCTGAGTAATTCCATTTCAGATTTGTGCAATGTTCTATGTACTTGGTAGCAGTAACATTAGGTGGAAAGAGAAGACACAAAAAACAGTGATACATCTAGACAAATACTATGTTTAATCATATTATCATTCATCCCCAACTACAAGAAGTCAGTTGTCTTTCTCAGCTTAGAACATTTGCATAAGGTTCAAGCACGAGAGAATTTCATAAATCATTATTGATACATAATAATTTCAACGATGCATATACCCACACTAAACTTATGAAATCCCTACAAGAACATAGTTCAGGAAAAAATTCTAGTTTAAAACTTGAGATCGAGAATCACATAATCTCAAACAAAAATTATGGGTTTCTAAGAGCCGCCAAATGCTTCTCAAGGTCATCAACGCCCGAGCTGCAATGGCATAAAATTTCAAAGGTCAAACAAACTTAAAAAGAAAGCAAACAACTAAATAAATTTTAACTTATTCATGCAATACTACTATACATATGGAGCCACATGAAATTCTTCATGACTTAACAAGTTACACAGAATTTCATATCTTCCTTTCTCTAAACTTTTATTTTTTTCTTTTTTCTTTAAAGTAAGACAGAACGAAACCAGTTCAAGTAGATAAATCAGTTCTGAATCGCTTTACCGATTTGGTTCTTTTGGTTCGTTTCAATTTCCAGACTGGTTTTATGGTTTATAAAACCAGTCAGCTTCTCAAAACTAGTTAAAAAAATGTGATTTGATAATTGGCCTACTATAGTCACAACCAACTGCAATTTAAAACCTTATGGGAACTAATTATGTGAACTGTGAAATACTTACTAGGTAAAATCCTCGCCCATGACATCAACTTGATGTCTTACTGTCAAGTGTCAAGGACTATGGTTAATAGAGTCAAAGTATAGTGAATTGCGAAGCTGATACCAGATTATCATTACCAAAATGATCATCGGCTATGTAAAATCGAAACTCAAGGGAAAATTCCAATTAATTTTCCAGATTCAGCCCCAATACCATAACCCATTTAAAAATTTACCCAAACAAATGAAAGATAAGTATAATAACTTCAACCCATTTCAAAAAATTCCTATTAAATTCCAAACAGGTTGAAAAATCGAAACTTTTCAATAATAAAACCCAAAAAAAGAAACAAAGCAGAAAATAAATGGCGAATCACCCACGTTAACAGATGAAAAACTCCAATCAAATTGCCTCACTCACAGGTCCTGTGATGGCAACAACAACACGCGCAGGTGGGAACGCCGACAGCAAGATCGACCACCGCGGCAGTAAAAGAGCACAAGGGCTGGCGCAACGATGGTGGGTCACAAACAGGGCTGAGACGGCAATGGCAGATGGTCGCGATGGAGTGACGTGGACTCAGACGACAATCTATGGAGGCTTGAGCGGAGAGGGTAAGAGAGCGGGAAAGTGAGGTAGACGTTCAGTAGTGACGTGAAATGGAGGAATTAAATCAGAACCGTCTATCAAATAATTAATCTAACGGTAATTATTTGTTTGTAAACGTTTGTAAACGTTTTACTTTGTCAATATATCTATTCCCTTACATAATAATTTCAATCCCCTTATTATAACTATATATAAGGAGCAAATGCTATGGATATTTTATTACTAAATAACAATTTTATTTTCTTTGTAACATTTTGATTCAGCAATTTTCAGCGCATAACGCCCAAGCCGCAATCAAGGGTGCTGGTACCCAAAAGTAGTGTCCGTGGGTTCAAGATCCAATAGCAGGCCTTCGGTGAACTCCACGTAAGGGAAAGCAAGTGGGTGATCATCTGCCTTGATTTTCCACCTATTGCAATATCAATATCAATATCAATATCAAATAACTTTTACCAAAATGCTTTTTGGACATTACAGGAAATCGAACCGTACACCTAATACACCCTAAACACACCCAACACCACTAGGCTATCCCTAGTGGTGCACTTTTACCAAAATGCTTATCATGGATATGATGTGGAGCTAAATTATAAATTAGGATCTAATTATAAGATTTATAATTGAAGGCTTTAATTAAGCTAAAAAATTGTTAGAGAATTTTAGAAGTTATTTTAGGATTAGTTTATCTATTTCCGTATTATAATTAGGATCTAATAATAAGATATTATAATTGCAGGATTTAATTGAGCTAAAAAAATTATTAGAGAAATCTTAAACTTATTATAGGATTAATTTCTCTATTTCCGTATTTTTTATTACTTTTATCTTTATTGTAGAATCCCTTATTTAGAATAATTAGGATCAAATTATAAGATATTATACTCACAGGAATTAATTAAGCTAAAAAAAATTGTTAGAGTCTTCTTCTTCTAGAAGATATTTTAGTATAAACTTTTTTTGTTTCCGTATATTTTATGATTTATTTCTTTAGTTTAAAATTCCCTATTCAATAAAAATAAGGATTAAAGTTTTTATCTTTAATAAGAGATGACATTATGTGAATATAGAATATTATTATATTTATTTTTCTCTTGACACTTCCTCCCTCTGTATCAAATACTATGTAATTTAACATATTGTACCTTGGTGTACAAGCATTATTGTGTGACATTTACATATTACTTTTAGTTATCGATATTATACTGATGATGGTGTAAAAATATATTTAACACTCAATCAAAGTACAACTAGCAATTTTCTATATATTATTAAGTATTAAGCCAATCATATGGATTCCCAATTGGGGTGCAAGAAGTTAATTTATTAATGTATCTATCCATGTTGATAACCATAACCAGTGCATGTTATTATTTCAGTGGGAAGTTTTGCCTAGTTTAGCTAATGTAATGAGTTAAGTACCTATAATTAAGGACAAGATGATGAAGGAAGAAAGCTATCTCCACTTTAGCTAGATCAGCCGCTGGACAGAGTCGTGGACCACCACCAAACGGTGCCACTTTTTTGCTTGTCGAATTGTCCTGCTAATAGAGACAAAAATAAATTAGATGTTCACTATTGTAGGGGTGACAAATGAACCAGGTGTTACTTGTGTGTTCATTCATACGTATGCAAAAACAATGATATGAAAAACTTTTACTCAATATGTAATTAAGAGTTTGTCAAATGAATTTTTAAAGCATTGATGACTATTTTTTCTTATTGAGCATATACTGCAACATACTTTCCACCGGAAGGGATTGAACTCCAAAGGGTTTTCAAAAAGAGTGTGATCCAAATGTCCAGCAGATAAGACAGGAAGAACTTTCCACCCTGCGGGTATCACAAACTCTGCAACAATTTTAATTATGTGTGAGAAATACTTCAGTTTAATAATGGGTACTCAAAGGAATTTTTCTGGGGTACATTTTCTATGTGAAAATCCTGCATCATTGATTATTGAACTCTGCATTAATATTTGTCTAACAATTATCCAACAGTAATTAATAATACTCTTATAAGGGCATGTTTGGATGTTTTTCCCTTCCAAAAGCCTTTTTTTTAACATAAAAGTGTTTTTCATTTTTTTTGTGTTTGGAATGGATGACAATGTGGGTAATCCCTCTCACTGCAATTTTGAAAGTAAATTAAAAATTTCAACTCATCTCATTTTATAGCAGATTGACAGGTCAATTCACCTATAATAATAATAATAATAATAATAATAATAATAATAATAAGAAGAAGGAGCGAAGAAGATTGATTATTGAACTCTGCATTAATATTTGTCTAACAATTATCCAACAGTAATTAATAATACTCTTAAGGGCATGTTTGGATGTTTTTTCCTTCCAAAAGCCTTTTTTTTAACATAAAAGTGTTTTTCATTTTTTTTGTGTTTGGAATGGATGACAATGTGGGTAATCCCTCTCACTGCAATTTTGAAAGTAAATTAAAAATTTCAACTCATCTCATTTTATAGCAGATTGACAGGTCAATTCACCTATAATTATAATAATAATAATAATAATAATAATAATAAGAAGGAGCGAAGAAGATTGAGTGAGATGTTCAAAAAATGATATTTTATTTAAATTATCCAATTAAGCAGGCGGGTTGTGATCACGTTGATTGGTGGGAAAATATAACCAAATCTAACAAAATTTAGGAGATCATTTTTCAGTTCATCTGTAGTAGATACATCTGTCATTCAATAAGTGACACTTGAATAAAAAAAATTTTCTTTCCTTTTCATACAAACATAACAGTCATTCCTCATTTTTATTAGACAGATGCACTGAATGAGTACCATAAATATTTTCAAAATTTAGACGTGTTAGGTGGTGTTAGGTGGATTGACTGGTGTTAGGTGGATTGACTTGACTGATTGAATCTATTTTGTCAGCTTTATTAATATACAATTTTTAAAAAAGTAAAAATTATTAAAAATAAATGCTAAATGATGTTTCTTTTGTAAGCCAAGATTTTCTACTTTTAAAGTTTTACTTAAAAATCCTTTTTAAATATTGATTTAAATGGAAAATAATTACGACTCAAAAAAACTTTCTAAAAAGCATTACATAAAAAGTTGTTTTTTTTTTTTGTATAAAGTCCATTCAATGCGAAAGGTTATATAAATTTATAAATACCTTTGAATTTGACATCCTGAGAAGCTTTCCTGTGCAGAAATTTGACTACATTCCCACATCTCATAGCTTCATTTATCACCTAATCAATATCAAGAATTTTGTTAGAAAATACAAAACCTTGAAAAGGAAATTGTTTCTTAGTTTCTTACATCCTGAGTAAACTCCATTTGCTTATAATCTTCCAAGTTCAGTAGTTCCCTCTCCATTTTGCTTTTCCTTATCACTTGGTGCTCTTCCTATAATGCTTTCAATTAGTTAATTTAATAAAGGAAAATATAGCTATGCTGTTGCTGAAAAAAAAAAAAAAAACTTTTGCAGCAACATATAGAAAAATCAGGATACGTTGATAGATCTTGATTTTTGTTTTTTTCTGAAAAAAAACAAAAAACAAATGGGTCTCACTATTTTTATGTCTGCTGCAAATAAAAATAATATGACGGCAGAAAAAATGAACCCTTTAATAAAATGACAAACAATTTTGAACATGTTACTTGTTTCAAATAGGTTAAAAGCTAGGTACCTTTAACCTTTCTAAAGCATTAGAGGCTCCCCCAAGGAAATAGACAATTAGGGACAAAAGTTTTGCAGTTGTCTCATAACCCCCAAACAAGAGGTCCAGTACAATGCTCACCATCTCTTCATCACATAGGTTCTGCTTTGACAAAATCACATTCAATAGGTCCCTTCCTTCCACAAACCCCACATTACCTTTACGCCTCTCCATTATAATATCTTTGATAATAGACGAGAGTCTTATTCTAGCCTGGTATAAGCCAAAATTCAGGATACCCCATATCAGAATTAAGACACTTATTTTGGCATTTGGATTAAATGGTTAATCTATATATATGATCATATTAGTACCTGCACAGCATTGGAATATGCAGTCCCTGGAATATTTAATGGTAATGAAACAAAACCCTTGATGTAGTTCTCAAAGTTTTCTAAAATCTTGTAGGCTAGTGGCTCATCAGGATTAATGTTCAATAGGTGCTTCAGCATAACATTGATGGAAAACTGTTTCACATTGAAGAAAAACACGTTTCAGTATGTAAAATACCATTATATTAAGACTTTATTCTTCTGCAATTTATCTTAAAATACAATAAGAGTAGAGGGCACTGATTATATAATTAAAGATGAAACACAAGCAGAACAAAACTAACAAATAAGTTGATGATACCATACCCTTTTAGCTTCTTTATAGAAAACAACTTGTTTACAGTTTAGATCCCATGAATTAATCCTTGAGAGTGCAAGCATTTCTACACAGTGAAGGAAGTTGGATTCGGACTTTGATGCACTGACAAAACTTATAATGGTGCTTCTTAGCTTCTTGTGAAGATGGCCAGTGACAAGAAGCACAGAGAACTTCCCCAAGATGTTATGCATTACCTTGGGGTAATCAACAGGGAATAGTTTCCCTTCATTCTGAAGAATAAACATGTTGAGCTCAAAGTCGCATGAAACTATGGTGGGAGCACCAAACAAATGAGACTTGAAAACTTTGCCATACCTGCATAACAAGAATATTTTGCTTAGTCATTTAGACCATATACATAAACCCCACAACCACCCTTTAAGATTTATCAATAGATTACAGAACAGAACTCATGTATATGTTGTTTTGAGGATATAATTATGTGACTATTATGATTGACAAAAAGCAGGAAAAAAAAGACTTAAAAGAATTAGAGGAGAAGACAGAAAATGGTATGAACTTGGTAAGTTACCTAGAACAATGTTCTTGTAAGAAGCTTCCCAATGAGTTTGATCTATGGGGCTTGAGAAAGCCAGGAGTCTCTCCAAACAAGGGCCACCCCATGCTTCCATGGGGCAATTTGTGTGGGGAATCTTGTTTGTTAAGACATTTGAGAATATAAGCAAAGGTAATGCATGTGAAGAAAGCTAATATGATGGCCAAAAGCTCAACCATAGTAGCTATAATATCTCTCGATATAAGAGAATGCTGCAAATTCTGCTTCTGTTTGTTGAAACTTTGCAGCACCCTTATGTGGTTATATCCCATGGCTTCTGTCCCCGGCAAAATATATAGATGTGAAAACAAATATTCCTGCTGATGTATTAATTGTTTCCTTATTTCAAAAATAAATAAATATTAAAGGGAAAAACAAATGTCATGTTGTAGGAAACATTCTTAGGTCATGTTCATAGAGACAATCAATCGTGGGGTCCACTATTTTTAAACAAAAGAAAATTAAAAAAGTTGATAGGCCCACTTTTATGTGTCTGTAGGAAAATTCTTCGTGTCATGTGAAAGGAGAAAAACATTACCCAATATTAAAATAATTTT
This sequence comes from Gastrolobium bilobum, assembly GCF_033153095.1. NCBI lineage: Eukaryota > Viridiplantae > Streptophyta > Magnoliopsida > Fabales > Fabaceae > Gastrolobium > Gastrolobium bilobum. Next base: position 159,564 of record NW_026899198.1, read on the forward strand.
ATTATTGTTATAAAACTAGAATATAGTAAAGGTAAAAGAACAAAGGAGAGATAAATTTAGAACAAAATAAAAGAAGGATAATTTTCCATTGTCTTGTGTTGTCTGTATACAAAGAGAAGAATTTCAGTAGTCTTGGACCACCATTTACTAGTGGTCCAGATCAATCAAAATCATACAACTAATAAGGAGAGAGGAGAGAGAAGAAATAAAAAACAACTTTTTGTCCAAGTGTCATCTCTTGAATGGAAGGACCACATGGGGCTTGGAGCACACAAAAAAATTCCGTATAGAAGACCTATACATGGTCTCTATTCATACACCATCTACTATAATGAGTTACAATTAGGGGTGGCAATATGGGTTGAGCCCGGCGGGTCAACCCGCCAAAACGGGGCGGGTTGGGTTGAGATTTTAAACCCACCAACCCACCTCAACCCGCCCCACCTAGAAGTGGGTCAAAACGGGTTCAACCCGCCGCGGGGCGGGTTGACCCGCCGAGTTTTAAATTTTTTTACTATTTTTTTACAATTAGGTAGTATTTCATTAGTACTTAAATTTTTGTGATATTCAATTTTTTTTTATCTTAGTACTTTCTAGAAAAAATAAAGAATAACAATTTTATTTATGACAAATGTTATCTATTTATAAATTCCTAAAGAATGTTTGACAAATATTAGTATACATTTAAGATTGAGACTAAAAAAAATATAGAGAAATGTGAAATAAAATAAAATAATATTAAAAAATTCATAAAATATAATTTATTTTTGAATTTTAATTAATTTTTTTTTAATTGGCGGGTTGGTGGGTTGACCCGCCAACCCGCCAACCCACCATAAAACGGGATGGGTTCATTTTTACAACCCATATTTTTTGGCGGGTCGGGGCGGGTCAACCCAAATTGCCACCCCTAGTTACAATAGAATAGTTGATAACATTGAGTCCTCCTAATTACATATTATTAACATATAATCGTAATTAGGATCTAATTATAAGATGGGAAATCATATTCTTCAGCAACAAGCAAATTGATCTCTCATGCAATAGATACATTTTTTTGAAGTGGGTCCCATTATTTAATAAAATAAAAAAAAAAACTGTTGACACGGTTCTCCATGGGTGTGCAAGAAGAACTGATGTCTTCTGCCGCAGGAGAAAATATAGGGCCTTATAAGATATTATAAAAAGAGTATACAATTCTCTTTTTTTGGATACAAGTGAGAATTGAACACATAATCTAATACAACCTACTCAAACCTCTCACCACTAGACCAATCTTAGTGGCTTAAAGAGTATACATTTCTAATAATATGTATCGCAAGCTGCCTCACTAAAAACCTTATTACAAAAATCCAATGGGACAAAACCTTGGCGAAGAAAAAAAGAGTGAAACATATGTTTTACTCCCTCTGATGATAACATCATTTAATGTCTCTGAGTCTACGAATCTCAGTCTTATATATCAGCTTCTCAAAACTTGAATTCAGTGATGTCTGTCAAATTATCTCTTAAACAAATTTGTTGAACGCCAAGAAATAGTTGTGCTTCCACTTGTGACCGAAATCTTATTTAAGATCTGCCTTTGTGTGGTTTAGGTAAATATTCCGCATTATTCTAGTATCTTCATATTGGAGAAGAATTAAACCCTGCTAATAGACTTACAAATAATAAAGATAAAATGAAAGAATAAGAGGGAGAAGATATAAGGTTTAAAAGTCAAACATCCACTTTAATAATTTTATAACGCCCCCTTGGATGTTCATCCTTTATTATATGCTAATAAGACTGCCTCGATTGAACTAACATATGGCACAAAGAAATTTTTCATTGGGGTTTAAATGAATATTTTATTTATGTCAATCGAGCTCACAAACATTGGGGGTATTCAATGGATGTGCTTTATCCATGTAAGATATCTTTAAAATCTTCTCTATATAATCGATTGATAAATAAATATTTTATTAAGGCAATTAAACCACATACGCCTTTATTTCTTTAATTCATTAAATTATATTTGTAACACCCCAAATTAATAATAATAATCATAATCATAATAAAATTAATAAAATAAAAACTAATAGTAATAAAAAAATAAAAAATATTAGAATATACATCATAATATTGAGTTAGCAATATCCTATGAGTCAGCAATATCCTATGAGTCAGCCATGGTCAGCAATATCCTATCTAATAAATACAAAAAGAAGAATTGTATATTGAATTGTGTAAAGTACAATCAGGATACAATATCATGAGCCCATAAGAAAACTAAAAAGAAAAAAATCCAAAAAAAAAGAAACAAATAATTGCATAAAGAAAAGGAAACAAATTATATAAGGAAAAAGGAAAATAATTCTACAAGGAAACAAATTCTATAAGGAAAAAGGAAAACAAATTTCATAAGGAAACAAATTCTATAAGGAAAAAGGAAAACAAATTCTATAAGGAAAAAAATTCAATTATTTATAACAAAGCCCATATCATGAGCCCATCTTGGGAAGGAAAAATTCAGCTATAAATAGGACCTTTATCTAATCAAATCAAATCACTTCCAATCCTCAGCACCTCTCTATTTCCCTTCTCCTCTTTCTTCTTATTTCCAATTTTTTTTACTTCCTAAAAGTGATGAATACAATCTTTGGCTTTATGCCTTCAAATTTATATGATGTGAAAAAGATGTTATTCATTTTTCCCAAAGTGGTACCTGGTGTGCACATTAGGATTAGATGATTTAATGATGGCCAAATTTGATTATACGAGGCTGGCAATAGGGTCTCTCGGGTCATGTGGATAGACTGGCAACGGGGACTCCACGGTTTACAATCGTTCTCTTCCCACTAAGTGAGCTAAAAGGAACTAATTAAGATTAATTATGGAAAATAAATGTTTCTTTTATTATGATGAGTATTTGAGTTATGATTATCTTTATTGTATTTTGGATTAGGATTAGCAGCTTTTGCTGACTATTTGTTGTTGTGTTTATGTGCTGCAATGATCCTTCGGAGGAGCAGAGACCCTCAGTAAAGTAAGTTGCAAAGGTTGGGGGCTTGAATTGAGCAGCGAGGTCGGCGTCTCAGATATTCTTTATTATGCTTGGGATTTAATGTATAAGACATCTTTTTACATTCGAAGTTTTAAGTTAGCCCTGCACTTGCCCCTGTTACAGGTGCGACGGTGATATTTCCACAAATTAATTTTATATTAGCTTTTGCAGTATTTATAAGATCCTGGTAAATAATGAAATGTGAATTTTGACAATTATATTATTATAAGAATATTTTAATATTGTTAAAAATTTGGGGGTGTTACAAAATGATATCAGAGCCCTTGGTTCGGCTTGGGTTCGGCTTGGGTTTGCTCTTGATACTGACTCAAGGGATTAAAGATCCTGGAGTAAAATAAGTACCCAAAAAATAAGAAAATTAGATAATAAGACAAAAAAATGATAAAAATAAAATAAATATTATGAGAGTTGGTTAGTTAAAGGGGTTTCTTATTATCTTTTAAATGTGCTTTAATTTTGAAAGACTTGATCATATGCTAGCAATTGCTGGCTTTTTGACCCTTTTGTCCTTAATTAAATAAAAAATAACAATTTTGCCTTCGCCCCAAATCTATACACCAGTCTGCCCCCTCTTAATCAATTAAACAAGATATGTAATCAATTAAATCATATTTAATCGATTAAATGATATACTTAATCGATTACAATAGACTCCATAAAGGCTTTTATGTTCCCTTTAACATATAAAACTCGGGATAACTATTTAGCACTATACTCCAAGAAAAATCTACTTGGGATGGATCATTGATTCATTGGACTCTTCCAAGAGGTTAATCTCCAATCAAGACCAAGTTGGAGGTTCCTTCCTAACTTCATCTCTAGCAATGATGTATCATAAGGAAAGTCAAAACTTTGCCATAAGTACTCTTCTGATTTTGTTTCTCCCTCATTTCTATCAACATCTATGTACAATACGATAATACAATAATTCAAAAGAGAAAATAAGCACAGTAGCAGCAAAACAAAAAAAAAAGAAATTGCTACAAGAAATGAATAGAGAAACTATTAAATTGCCATTAACATAAATATACTTGTACCAACAAAGATGCCTCAAAAGAAATGAAAAGGAAGTAAAAGAGCACACTCTCTACCCCACCCCCACCAAATATGAACAAATATAGGAGAGCAGAGATAGTAGAGTATCTTGTGACTTAGAGCCTGTTTGGACCCTCTTATTTTTAAGCTAGAAGCTACTTATAAGCTAAAGCTAAAAAAAAGAGCTTAAAAAATAAGCTAAAAGCTGTTTGGAAATTACATAAAAGTTTTAGCTTAAAAATTACTTAAAAGCACATATTTCAAGAAAATTATCTTTCTCTCTATCTTTATCACTCTTCATTTAAAAAAAAGCACACAATTCAAGAAAAACAGATAAGAGCTTAAAAAAAAGCTCCTCCTAGGAGCTTTTAATTTTCAGCTTTTTTCTTCATTATAAAAAAAAGAGCTTTTCGTTATAAGAGCTTTTCCCAAAATCTGTTTGGCCTAGCTTATTCTTATAAGTAGCTTCTAGCTTAAAAATAAGAGGATCCAAACAGGCACTTAGTGAGACGCAGAACAAAATACTGAGAAACGACTAAAAATGGCGTTAAGACTCATATGATCTCAAGCTTCAAACTTTCAAATAGCGAGAAAAGTAAAAATTTGAAAAAGGAGCAATGAATGAGAAGAAGAAGAAGGAGAAACGAATAGGTGAGAGAGAGAAACCCGTGAGGCTTGCAAGTAGAGGATAAAAGTAGGCTAAAAAACTCAGTCCGCCCCGCCCCGTTTGGCGGGTTGGGCGGGTTGGCCCGCCAGCCCGAGCCTATTTTACACTGACCGCCTCGGCCCGCCAAAAAATGAGCCCGCCCCGCCCCGCTTTTGAGATGGGTTGAAAAACTCAGCCCGCCTCGCCCCCTTTGGCGGGTTGGGTGGGTTGGCCCGCCGAGCCAAGCCCGTTTTGCCGGCTCTACTTGCAAGTGACTTCCCTAGTTAGAGCGGACACTTCCTCTTTCTACTTTTAAATTTTATTTTCTTTCATGAGTTTTATATGTTGAAGGTAATAGAAAAGCCTTTATGGAGTCTATTATAATCGATTAAGTATATCATTTAATCAATTAAATATCGTTTAATCGATTACATATCTCGTTTAATCGATTAACAGGGGCAAATTGGTGTATAGTGTTAGGAAAAAGGCAAAGTGATTATTTTTTTATTTAATTAAGGATAAAAAGGTCAAAAAGCCAGCAATTGCTTATATGTTATCTTTTATAATTTATTTTGTTGAAAAAGGAATAAGTAGTTTTTCTTGAAATTTTTAGAGTCAACAATTTATTAATATAGAAATACAAAAAAATAAAATAAAATATAGCATTTGTAGCGTCTTAAATTTTAGTATTCTATGTAGTCTCTTAAATTCATGGTATCGTATATTGTATTTTTTGGTTATTTATGTATAACTATTGTTTTTTGCTAACCTTTGTTTGTGATGGGTACAAACTTTTAAGTTTTGCGGACGAAACTTATTTTAAGGAGGGTAAAATATAATACCCAAAATAATAATAATAATAATAATAAATATAGTAATAATAAAATTAATAAAATAAAAATCAATAAAATTAAAAGTAATAATAAAATAAAAATAATAATATTAGTATATGCATCATAATATTGAGTCAGCAATATCTTATAAGTCAGCCATGCGTCAGCAATATCCTATGAGTCAGTAATATCCTATCTAATAAATACAATAAGAAAAATTGTATATTAAATCGTGTATAATACAATCAGGATACAATATCATGAGCCCATAAGAAATCTAAAAGAAAAGAAATCCTAAGAAGAAAAGAAACAAATAATCCTAAGAAAAAAGGAAATAAATAATTATAGGGAAAATAGGAAACAAATTCTATAAGGAAATGAATTCAATTATTTATAACAAAGCCCACATGAGCCCAACTTGGGAAGGAAAACTTCAGCTATAAATAAGGGCTTAATCTAACCAAACCAAATCACTTACAATCATCAGCACCTCACTTCTCTGTTTTCCTTCTCCTCTTCTCTTTTTTCTTCTTATTTTTATTTTTTTAATTTCTATTGTTATTATTTTTCTTTAGCTACGACATGCGCTTCCCTTCTCTATATATTCGCTCTTCTACCTAGAGAAGTCTTCAAATACGGAGTCCAAGTCATCTTAGTCTCTAAAGATTGATTAATTATATGAATACTATTAGGAACATTATTGGGTTTAATTTTTTTAGGTTAATTATATTGTTGGGAATTATATAACCTCTAGTAAATATATGAATTAAGTGTATACTTATTTATATTTGGATATTTGATATAGAAATTATGATACTCTTGAACAATTGATATGGAAATTATGAAAACTCTTTGAGAAATTTTTCCAAATATGTGGTTTATGACAAAATTGAATTTTCCTAATTGGGTATGATATTGATAAGATAATAGTGAGAAGATAGCTTTTACGATGGTACCTCCTGAAAGTTATGAACACAACCTTTGGGCTTTATGCCTTTGAATTTATGTAATGAGAAAATGATGTTATTTGTTCTTACCAAAGCGGTACCTAGCAACAGGGTCTATCGAGATACTGGTAGCAACTTTGGGAAGAAGTGTGCCCACTAGGATTTGGTGATGGCCAAATTTGACTATATGTGGCTGAAAACAGGGTCTCCCGGGTCAAGTTGGTAGACTGGCAACGGGGACTTCAAAGTCTATCATGATTCTTTTCCCACGAATGAACTAAATGAAATTAAATGAACTTAATAATGATAAATATAATGAACAATGTAATTGATACATGATTTGATTATTATGTTAATATTTGAGTTATATTTATTGTATTTTGGATTGGGATTACTAGTGTTTGCTGATTGATTGTTGTTGTGTTTGTGTGTTGCGATGATCTTTCGGGGAACAAAGACCCTCAGTAAAGCAGGTTGCAAAGGTTGGGGGTTAGAAGTGAGCATTAAGGATGGCGTCTCAGATATTTTCAAGCTAGTCATAAATATTACATTTTTCTTTATTATGCTTGGGACTTAATGTATAAGACATATTTTTAGATGCCAAGTTTTAACATTTATGATTGTAATATAGTTACCCTTGCATTTATAAGATCCTAATAAATAATTAAATGTAAATTTTGACAATTATATTATTATAAGAATATTTTATAATTGTTAGAAATTTTGGGTTGTTACAATATTTGAAGCTTTTTCAACAAATTTTCACAGGAATTTTTATATATTTTAAGCATTTTGAATCCTTGTGTGGTTTTCATATAAATTTTACTATCGATTGAATGAGCCATATAAATAGTCTATAATAACATCTACTAGACGCATGTCAATTTTTTATGTACTGCCTGACTAATAAGATATCTAAACATTATTGCATTCGCCACAAGAGAATATATTTGCTACAAGTCATATTTTATATCTTACGACTTCATTTTTCTTATTTTTGCACATTTGTAATTCACTGGCTTTACACTTATTATAGGTCCAAAAGCTTTAAATTGGAATTGCATATTTATATTTTGGCCAATTGTTTTTGTTTTTACATTCATCAACAAATCTAGCTTCAAGATCCCCCCGTCTTGTTTTATTATTTCATTATTTGCGAAAATATTATCGACAATTATATCTTTACGGTTCCAACTTTTTTGTGTAATGATATAACTAATAGAAATCTCTTCATTTTTATTATTTTCAGGCACCTGAACCTCCCTCGAGGTTTAATGAAAGTCATATCTTCATGATTAGCAATTGTTTCCTTATTATGATCATTTTCTCCTTTCCTCTTTTCGAGGATTTTCATCCTTGGAACCAATCATATTTCCATATTTTAAGTGTAGTTTAGTTTCATTTGAACTCATAGATTGTCCTGCTAGGACATCAATTTGAATTGGAATATTTACAGTTGGAAGAATATTAGACTTGGTCAGACAAACCATCTGACAGTCGATTTGTAATATATATTTTTTCTTTTATAATTGCTTTGTGTGAGTATCTATATGAGATAATGATAACGTATTGTAATTAATATATTTTTCCAATTGTTTATTATCTTCCCTTTATGTTGGATAGATTGATAACAATAAGCAAATATTAATTTAATTAAATCTCAAGTCATTATTTCAAGATATTATAGGAGATTTATATCCAACATATATTTTGTTTGAGACTTCTCTTTATGCATTGTGGTGGAGTAACTGGAACATAAATCGCACATCCAAAAATTATAAGATTAGAAATATTTGGCTCTTGACCATAAACCATTTGTAATGGAGAGAATTTGTGATAAATTATTGGTATGATGCATACAAGTGATGCTACATGTAGAATAGCATATCCCCACGCCGAAATGAGAACTTTGTTCTCAAATGCATTGATCTAGCTATTAATTGGAGATATTTAATAAATAATATGTTAAACCATTTCGGGTATGATTATTAGCAACAGGTTGTTCAACTGTGATTCCAGTTGACATACAATAATTATTAAAAGCCTGAGAGGTAAATTCACCACAATTATCAAGACGGTTTGTCTTTATTATATAATCTAGGAATTGTGCTCTTGATATTATCATTTGAGCAAACAATCTCGCAAATGTGAAGATGTGACTTGATAATAAACACACGTATAGACATTTTGTACATGCATCTATTACATTCATATAATATTTGAAAAGTCCACATGATGGGTGAATGTGCCCATATATTTCACCTTATTTGCATTTTAAAAATGTAAGAGATTGAATCTAAACTTTAGCTGGTGATAATTTCTCTTGAGAACAAGCAACATAAGAAAATTCAATAAATTGAAGAATCTTCTGATTCTTCAATGCATAATCATACAAATTTTCAATAATTTTTCGCATCATATTTGATCTGGGATGATCCAATCTATCATGCCAAATAATAAAGTTATTGTAGTCAATATTCTTTTGATTTACCAAGGCATGTTTTTCAACCAAGCTATACTAGTGGTATAAGTGTGTTAAAAAAATGAGAGAAAGAATTGTATTTGTATCTTAGGGAGATACCTCTAAATTATAAACTTACCATAAAGAACAAAGAGGCTAGTACTTATTAGGTTAAAACTTGTAATTTCAAAATTAACTTTTGATCATAATGTTAATGACATGTTCAAAACATTGATGATAGCCTTTTATGTAGATGATGGCCTTTTGCCCAGATCAATTACTAAAATTTCACTAAAATAATATACTTCAGTATAATCTCATAGTGTCATTTTGCATAGATTACATGCTAGTTTGACAAATATTTGTATGCTTTATTACTTTCATCAACAAGAGATTGAGAACCTTATCCCTTCTATACATAGAGTAAAATAAAACATTAATTACATACATTGTAAGCTTGTAAGTAAAATTCCAAAAAAAAAAATTATGCTTCTATATTTTTTTATGCATATATAATTAGGTTTTGTAACTTAGACTGATGGAAAGTAAATTTAACTTTATAATGCAAAATAACAAAGAAAGTACCTACTAGTTTCTTCACAACAAACACTTCAATTAAAACATTTTAGGAAAAATAATTTTAATTATTATAAAATTGAGTTAAAAATATTTAAGAGAAATGTTATAATTGAAAGACAATATGGGTATCGTGGAATTAGGGCTGTGCATAGGTCAGGTCGGGTCAGATTTTTGTGCCGACCCGACCCAACGTGGATTTTACAGGTCAGGTATTTTGACACGACCTGGCTTAATTTGATCCAAGTCAAGTCTAACCAGGTTTGAATTTTTTTGAACTCATTCAGAACTGGGTCAGATCTGACCTGACTTGGTTTCTGAAGTGGGTCTGACTTGGTTTCAAAATCGAGTCAAATCCGACCTAACCCGCTTTTGACTTGGTTTCAAAACTTGTTTTTGAATTTTTTTATAATTGTTGATTTAATTTTTAAACTCATGTAATTCAATTATTTATTTGTTTTAAAATAAATATAAACTATTTAATAAATTTGATATTTGTTGAATAAATAAAGGAATGTAATTTTTTTAACAAAAAAAAGTTATTTAACTTTAACAACATAGTTATTAAGACAACATGTCTTAAGGCATAAAGAAATGCATAAACTTATTCTAGCTATCAAAGAGAACACTAGTCCCTAACATTCATTAGAAGTAGCAAATGACTCTGAAGAACATTTATCTGCACAGTAATTAAATTTCACAATTGATGAATTGACACAGAAGCAAATATGAAAAGAAAAGTGTTACATTCACAAACTTCTTTTATTTTATTTTTTAATCTACACAAACACAAATTAATTTTTTTTATTCATTTACTATTTTTCTAATCAAAATGAACAAATATCAATTTATTACTTGTTCTTCAACACTAATCATTACAACCACACTTGCATTCCAATACCTAACTGAACTAAACGTTTTGCACTTCAAACCAATGCAACAATAATAATCTGAATAAACAAAGTCATGAATCAAAATCATAAGGAAACAGAAGAAGAAGAAATACTCACTTTCGAAGGTGTCGTTGGTCATGCACAGGTAGGTGATGCCATTGGATCGGAGAACCCTAAACCCCCAAATTGCCTTATCACCCACGGAGAGAAGAGATAATCCTAAAAATGAAAACTGCAATTATGATGTTTCATTTTCTTTTTTCACATAATGGGTGTGAGTCAAGTTTTGAGTGAGTGGATCAATTATTAAAATAAGTCAGGTATAAAACTAACCCAAATAAAAGTGAATCAGTATTTAAATCCAGTTCAAAAAAAATAGGTATTTATGGGTCAAGTCAAGGTCAGATCAAGGGTAGGGTAAGTGAACCAGTTTTTTTGCACACCCCTACGTGGAATTATGAGTGATTTGATATAACCTTAAGTGCCACTACATAAGCAAAGTTTTGATCAGCACAAACTTTAACCAAAAGGAAGAGCAACATGTGAAAAGACAAAGTGAGATCAAGAGATACATGTGAAAAATGAGAAGAATCATGAAGATCAAAGACTCACTTAAATATTGATGATGCTAATTTAAAGTCAAATTCAAATAGCAACAACTGAACAAATTGAAATTTAGCCTAACTATATAGACATATCTTTTAGACTTTGATGTAAAGAAATAGCATTGCATGTATGAGTATTAGGAGACAGCATGATGCCGAAAGCGCATAGAAAAGATGGCTAAACAGAAAATTGACATTTAACAAAAGAGTAAACCTCTGGTTCTCAATTTCTATTAACAAAGTAAAAAAATTCAACTCCTACAATAAGGGTCTTAGGCACATTTTTATAGACTAAGTACAAATTGATCCAAAATTCAAAATTCAAAATCTAAAATCCTAAAAATAAGAAAAATTCTTAAAATAAATATAATGGTAATTAAATTCTAAAAATAAATGAATAATTATAATTAAATCATTCAAAGCACGCCCAAAATCTTAGATCTCAAATCATGTCTAATGTGTTTCTTTCCTTTTCTTACCAAATAAATCACAATCATATCTACTGCTTCATTTGCACTTGGATTTTATTGTAATTTATTATATTTCAAATTACTTTCTCTTTTAACAATTGAACTATACTTATTGGGTTACAATTCTAATTGACTATGGGCTTCTTGAATTAATGGTTGTCCATGTACAATAAGTCAATTGTAAATGCATCACAACATTGAAGCTTACACATAAAAATGATTATAAAAAACTAGACATCTAATAGACTAGAAAAGAAATGACACACTACATGAATAGTTAAGCACTTTCGTAAGGTCACTTATAGGCTGGAAAAAGATATAAAACTCGTTAGAATTGAAACCAGTTGAATTTCGCACTAAAACCTATTTTTTAGATGCAAAATATCAAGATTTGGATCCCCAATAGATCTCAGACTCTACACAGTATATTTGGATCTATAATACATCATATTTAGATCTCAGAGCCTACACAGTATATTTTGACTTTAGATATCTAGGTCTCAGTTATAAAATAAATCCTTTATAATTTGTGACTGTTGTTTTTTATTAGGTATCAAATATAAGTCATTTCTATGTACGTTTTACTATCATTTACCACAAATTTCACAAAAGTTCAATGAATTTTTTTTTTTTTGATACAAGTGGAAATTAAATACATAACATAATACAACCTACTAAAACCCCTCACCACTAGACCAAACCTAATGACTTAAAATCATTTGTTGATAGGAAAAAGCTTCCAAATTGCTCTAGCTAGTAGAGGTGGCAAAGTGGGCGGCCCGCCCCGCGCCACCCCGCCATCAACTCGCCAAAAAATGAGCCAGCCCATCCCGTCCCGTTTGGCGGGTTGGGCAGGTTGGCCCGCCAGCCCGAGCCTATTTTACACTGACCCACCTCGGCCCGCCTATGCCCGCATCAACTCGCCAAAAAATGAGCCCGCCCCGCCTCGTTTAGCTGGTGGGGCGGGTTTGCCCGCCGAGTCGAGCCCATTTTGTCGGCTCTACTAGCTAGCTATGTGTATATACCATTAGGCCTTGAACTTCCGTACGCGTTAAAGTATTTTTTTTATTTTATATTATTGACATAAACCTTTCTTCTTCTTCTTTTTTTGGTAAATACATAAAACTTTCTTCTACTATGAAACATATATACAAAACTCTCTAGCTAGCTTGTATTTTTTTTAAAAAAAATACTACACTAATTGCAAAATTATATGAAACCTAACATGTTTTATAATTGAATTGTTAATTCATAAATATTTAGCTTTGAAACGTGGGGAGGGTTATATTTACAAACTTTTTGTTTACAAACTACACTATGTACTTCAGGGAGAACACTAGGTTACACTATATTTTTTCGGGAGTACATAGTGTAATTTGTAAAAATTTGTAAAAAAAGTTTGTAACGAATCCTTCCCCTTGAAACATTGTTTCTATTTTGTTTATTTTGTTTATATATTAAAAAATTGACAAAAATGAATGTACCCAAAAGAAATGAAAAGGTGCATTTGAATTAATTTTATTTGTTAATTATTATAATTAAATGTATTTTCTTAATTTTAAAATAGAAAGTTAAACTGATTAAGTGAGTGCATGACAACCATCCGAGAATCTTTTTTTTTAATTTCTGTTCCCCAGAACATAAACAGATAGAAACAGTATTTGGTAAAACCGATTTATTTTTTTGTTCCCAGGATAAATCAGTTTAATTTTTGTGCTGGGAAATAAAAAAAATAAACAATTTTTTTGCTTCTCCGATTCAGGGCACAAAAAGAGAATTACTTTTCTATTTTTCTTTTTTTATTTGCCACTCTTAACCTTTCTTTCAAAAACAAATTGAAACAAAATTGAAATACAAAAAATTAATTATTATTTTTTAGAAACCCAAATCCCTTCACCTTTTATCTTCTTCCATCGACTAGTAACCCCTATTATCTTTTACCTCTAACAATCATCGACCTTCATAACCACCATAGAAGTCAGCCATCACCTCCCATCTTCATTGGTGAACAACATATCCTTCACAGTGTCCAACCAAACCACCACTGACAAACCCCATTCTCGTTCGCATAACATCGCTCCACCTTTCATTGAAACCTCAAATATCATCTTCTCCGCCATAAACCTCTATGGCCACCACCAATTTTGTTCGACCAAAGCCCACCAAAACCCTAGCCCTTCGACTACTGCTGAATCTACAAAACACCCACACCGACCCACAAGCAAGTCTCTCACAACCAACCCAACCATCTCCCTTCTCTTTCTGTCAAAGTCATCACCGCCTTCCTCCATCATCCTGTCATTAACCCCGCCGACCAAACACCATCGCTTGCAAGCCACAACATCTCACTCGCCATTCATCTCTTTCTTTCTCTCTGGTCCATCGATGCCGACAGCCACTTTTACCGGCCAAGCACCTGCATGTATTGTGTTATCAAACGTAATTCGAGAAAAATTAAAATACTGATGTTTTAATAAATAATTATGAAAATATAGCTGTTTTAAACTAATTTATGGATCTATTGCACTCATTCATGCCCAATTTGGGCGTGACCATTCATGCTAAGTTAGGCGTGGCCCACGAGGCATTCACGCCCAAGTTAAGCGTGACTCATCTGGTGTTGACATGTGGCACAAAAATGTCAACAGTTTATCCATTTCACCTCATTTGACATATTTTATCTTTCACAAACACAATTCGAATTTGCAAAAATAGTACTATAAGAGCATTTAAACCTAGAAGCCTCCGAGTTTTTTCCTAACCAAAATAAGTCATAGAATTCTTTATTTAATGATCTAAAATACTAAAATAGTTTTGACGCTTCTATTAAAATCAGACCGGACTAGTCAATTCATCTAAGGAATACATACAACAACAATTACTAAATCACACGGCTATATATGTTTGTAATAATGCATTCTTCGACGTCTATAATAGTATAATTAACCTCAAACCCTCTTATCAAAGCATGTTTCAGAGCATAAAGTCCACCAGAAGAATCTAGGAGTCCCATGAAAAGCTTGCAATTAGATGCGACACAGTTGTAGTCATGAAGTTACAGAATGTTGGAAATTAAGAGAAACAGAACTTGGAGAGAAACTTTTATATATTTTAGTGCAATACATCAAAAGTTTTGTATTTTTTAATGCAACTTAAAGAACTTAGAATTTGGTTATAAAAAAAACATAGAACTCCCACCAATCTCTCTCACACATTATATGCATTAAGTATCCTTATTTATAGATAGATTAGCCCACTTTGGTGCCATCTTTAATTTCAGGCCACAACTTACAAGATAAGGTCTCAATTCACATTGATAAGAATATAGCCCATAGGATAGGGATGGGGAGATTCTAGTAGGCAGAATACTGTGTTTGGTGTTGATTCGGAAAAAACTCGGAGGCTTCTAGTTTAAACGATCTTATATTATCATTGTTGCAAATTCAAATTGTGTTTGTGAGAGATAAAATATGCCAAATGAGGTGTTATTGTGTAGATCACAAAAATTCATGTGGAATCAAAAAAATTACCTAATTTTGACACCTGAGTCAAAGTTATAGCCTTTTAAAGTTTTACGGTTAAACTGTTGACTTTTTTGTGCCACGTGTTAACATCAGATACATCACGTTTAACTTTGACGTGAATGCCTCGTGGGTCACGCCTAACATAGGCGTTAATGGTCATGCCCAAATTGAGCGTAAATGAGTGCAATAGATCCTTAAATTGGTACAAAACAACTATATTTTTGTAATTATTTATTAAATTAACAATATTTTAATTTTTTTCCCATCGTAATTCTGATTCTCGGAATAAAAATAAAATATGTTAACAAACGTAATATTTTTTATTCTCATAACTCTTCCAAGACACAAAATCAGAAAAACTATTTCATCTTAGAATCCGTGCTGGGGAACTGAGTGATTGTCATAACATTCGACGAAAACGTGTATATATTCTTTTATTAAATGGACGTAAAATAACGAAAACATATGTATCATTACCATTTTTTGTTCTAGAAGAAAATACGAGAAACGAAATTATTATGTTAAGGCAAAAGGAGGCTCACCGAACCCTCTCAAGACAAAAGCCATATAATTATTCGCTTCACTGCTTTCAAATAACCTTACAACTTTATTGTCCCTTTCATATGCCCTGTGATTAAGTATCTTCTTCGTGGCCCCTCTTTGTCTGATAAATATCCAATTTCTCAATCGAGTATGTAAACGTAGTGCTTCACCGTATACCAACGAGGTTAGTTCAACTAGTAAAGAAGAAAGTATTTTGCTTACAAAACTTAAAGGAAAAAATGTTTTGCAGTTACTGCAGATAAGTTATCTGCATTTATTTTCCAAACGACGTCGTTTTGGTATTAAAATCTTAGAAAATTATAAATATAAAGGCTATTATAACCCTAAAATAAATTAAAATTATAAAAATACTATGATTTCTGCCCCAAAATGACATCGTATTGGGCTTACTGCAGATAACTTATCTTCAGTAACGGTAGAAAAAATGAACCCAAACTTAAATTGATTTTTTAAACGAACGATTTTCTCTTGATAGATAATCTTTTTAGTATCATTTTTTTTTCTTTTTAGTTTCTTTTTAGTATCATTTTAACGCTAAAGATTGTATCATACATTTTTATTTTATTTTTTTAAGATTGTATCATACGTGAAAGAATATGTAACGCTTACGCTCCTTGAATTTTTAAATACCAATAAATAGAAATAAATTAAGCATTACAATATGGTAACGTGTTTCCTTCAAATTATTAAAACTTTCAATTTGCGAGAATTAATTTTTTTTCAAAAGTTTAATTTGTTGGGCGAAGAAATATAGAACAGATCGACTTCATATAATTTGCTTATAAAAACTTTCATATCATGTTAGGAACCAATTCTGAAAAAAAAAAAAAAAAAAACCTTGAACCATTGAGATTTACGAATGATTCTATTTTATTTGTAACGTACATCAATTTTTTACATAGTAGACGATATTTAAGTCATTGCCAAAGATTGTGAAGATGAAATCTCAACTATTAACAAAATGCTACCGCTTCTACTATATATGTTAAACTTTTTATCAAACAAAAAAAAACAAAAAGCGCCGGTTGAATTGATAGTGAATGCTCTACTATGAACACAAAAATTAGAATGCGGAAATTTGTTCTCCAAAAAGTGAGCAATAAGGTAACACCATCACTCAAATTTCAAATAGTAACACTTGCAAAGAGAAAAGTTTGAATATAGAGTTTCTTTTGCTTTTGCCTGGTTTTGATGCGTGTTGACATATTCGACCAAATTTGTTAGTGTTACGTTTTTACTAGGTCTGGAATCTGCTGTACATATATAACTTAATACTATACCAAATTAAGGTATTTGGTTCAAGTGATACATATTTAATTCTACTTAAGTAAGGTTTTGGGTTCAAGTCCTTGTGAATGTAAAAAATCTCTTTTAGAAGAGTTAGTCCTACTATAATGTGGATGTTCCCGACTCGAACTAAATTGCCTCAAGTAGAGGATATATGTGATTTACCTAAATAAATAAATAAATAATTTCATACTTTAGATTGCTTGTGCACAGTGGCGGAGCCAGCATGGCAGGTTAACAAATGCCAAAAAATTCAGCTAGTGCCCAAATAGCTACAGTTCTATGGCTACGACCTAAACGTGGCTAATTTTCAAAAAAATTAAAATAAGATTTGCTACGTTTCAAATGTAGCTAAATGAACGCGGCTAAATAAGCCAATGCCAAGACAACTGCTGGCTCTAACGTGGCTCCTTGTGCACGTGCAATGGGCGTAGGAACGTGGCAATTGCTGGATATCAATTATGCAATCATAGTATTACCTTAATCTTTTAATTCCCTCCTTCACAAGAACGCTCTTTGGGTTTGAAACTTATGCTTTATGAAGCTTATCAATTAATATATAACGCGTGAAGTTGCAGCCGATTTTATTAAAAGAATTTATTATTTTATCCAGTAAATTTCATAATTGAAACAGTAATGTTGAGTATCTTAATTATCATAAATTTATTACTAATATTTTTGGATACATAATTTATTACTAATATTGTTTCAAGAGAAAATGTGCAATGACTTTTGCATGGTTTAATTTCAATGTATATTTTTATTAGAAAAATTCTCATAATAATAGTAATTTGTTAAAGGACGCATGAAACTAAAAATAAAGATAGTTTTATCCAAAAAAAATAAAGATAGTGTTTAGTGTTTTATGACTTTATTATTCAACCTTCCATGATTCCAAATTCAATAGCTTTCATCCTTTTCTCCTTTATACATCGTCACTTGCGTTATTCATAGAAAGCTTTCGTTTTATATAATTTCTTTTAAATATTATAACATGGATTATATGTTAAAAAAAAAAACTACGTGTCCGATGAGTTAAACTCGATGAGTCATTTCTTACGCAAAATCGATGGGACTACGTGATATTGTTATGAGTTCAGCCTATTTTGAACAATTAAATTATGAGAATAATTACATTTAAATGGAAAGAATGAGAGTTATGATTTCAATCTCTCTATAAGAATAGCTTCCTTAAAATTCAAGCTCATTTTCTTATTCACAGAATAAAGGTTGCTTACTACTTGAATTCATGCATTCATTTGAATTTTTGTACGTTGATTTCGACTTCGCTAGAAAGGCAAAGGCTGGCTCATCATTGAGATATGGATCTATGTTGCTCCAATCAAGTCACTGTGATATATAACTTCAATTTTGGCTTAACATTTTGAACTGTGGCACCTACTATTCGTATAATACTAGGTTTACATATGATTCCAGAAACAAAAAACTAAAACTGTATTCTCACTAACAGTTTAAAATCTGAATTTTTAATATAAACGAAAAACGCCAATTCATATAAGTTAGAGTAAGACTCATGATTATCTTAAAACCAGATATTTTGTTTATTTATAACATTAGACATGCTTTTTTTTTTTGATACATAAAGAATAACATTAGACATCCTAATTAACCAGGCAAATGTGAATTTATGTTTAGTGTAAGAATTCGCACCGCTAGTTAAGGTATTTAATTAATTAATTACGAAAAAATAAGAAAGGATTCCATAATTGACCCTAATAATTATTTATGAGGCGTAATAATCGTAATAAGTGATTAAGAATGCTGAAAGTCGCTTTTCGGAAGAAAAGTACAGATACCGGTTCTGCTAGTCGGTATAAATGCGTGCCGAAAAAGTATCTCGGAAAATTAATGTAAGTGCATGATAATTACTAGAATAATATGTAGGACTTGTAAAACGAGTTTCAAGTCCAGATAATGAGAACTGGTGCTGGAAACCGGTACTGGCTTGGAAAAGCGCGTACCAGAAAAGTGCTCAGAAAATTATAAGAAAAATATGTAAATTCTTGGAAAATGTGTAGTTTCAGAATCCAGAGTTTGGGATTAAAATGCTAAGCGTAGCAATTAAAGTTAATACTGTGTGTTTAAGTGGCTTGGGCTTTAAATACCCATTTTAAGGGCACATAGCCCTAGAAAACAGAATTTCCAGTGTGAGTGTTGGTGGAGGCTGACCAGAATAGTGCTCCATTACTCTTCCCTTCATTTCTTGGCCAAGTTATCACCTTTGATGCTTGTTCCTTCTTTCTAAACACTTGGTGAGGGTGAGGGTGAGGGTGAGTGCTAGCTTTGAGACTGCTTTGTTGGTCCCTTTCTGAGTGTTGGTGGCTGTGTTGGGCTTGTGAGGGGGCTGAGTTAGTAGGTTGGAGTGTAGAGGTTTTGTTCTTGTTTGTTGAAGCTCCAAGTGGTCATCTTTGGGAAGAAAGGAACCACCTTGTTGTGCATTTTCGTGCACTCCTCCAAGTCAGAGTTTGGGAGCTGGTTGTGAGCTCCAAGAGCACCTCCAACCTCTGTTTTGAGCTTTGGTGAGTTGTACCTACCTTGAGCTTGTGTTTTGATGGGTTAAAGGTGTGATCTTTGCATGTTTAAAGGGTTAATCAAGTAACCAACTGGGGTGTGGACCTTAATCAGTATAAAGATGCATGCTTTAACGTAATTAAGTGTTAAAAATGGAACCTTGGAAGGATATCTTCACGAAATGCATTTTCTGCATTCTGTCGTGAAATATCCGGATATGTGCCCGATGAATATCCGGATATGTAATATCCGGATATGGGTTTTGAGTATCCGGATAATAGATATCCGGATATGGGATTTTGGATATCCGGATATTGCATATCTGGATATGTCCAGTGAGATATTCAGATATTGCATATCCGGATATTCTGGGATTTCGTAGAACAGTAGCTGTGATGTGTGTACAGTAGGCTATTGGGGGTTTGTGGACCCTAGATTGATGAAGTTGAACTTCTGTAATTAATGAACTAAGTCATAATTAAGTGATTAAGGACTTATGGCTTGGTATGGAGCCTTAAGACGTAAAACGTAAGGAAAGGCGTTGTCTTTAAGTTATATGCTTGTGTTGCATTATTTCTGATATAGTATTGGTCCATAACAGATTGTGAATCTGCTGTGTTTGGACTTTGAGTTGTGGACTCTTGGCTTTTGGAGTTAGCTTGCAAGGTAAGCTTTCGTGTCCTCGGTTTAGCCATGTTGTGGTTCCACCATGTCCCATGGGGGTATGGTTTATGCATGCTGTGTACATGCTTTTGGATATTTGATATGTTGAATGAACTTTACATGTAATGGCTTTTAATATGAATGTGTTGTTTCATCTTGACGGGAAGCCTGAGTATGTAGCGCCATACAAGACGGTGTACCGGGGTGAATGCAAGTGGTACTTGCACGGTGTGTAGGTGATAGACGTATACCTGCACTGTCTCTGGCCAGTAGATTAGTATTGACACACATGGCATGATTATCTGCTGCATTGCATTGTTTTTGAAATGATAAATGATAAACTGCTTTTGAACTTATATTGCACATGTAAGTGAGCTTGGGGTGGAAGATCCTTGAGGACTCACTGACTTACTGAGATTTCTAGATTAGAGATCTTACCCCACGTTTGGGGACTGCTTATTTCAGGATCAGGTAGTATGGGTACTGATGCCTCAGGCGGCAGGAGGCCGGAGCTTAGCTGATTATGTTGTTTTACTGCTTATGTTAGCATGACTGGATTTGGATGCTGTTTATGTTTTTCGTTATTTTTGATATGTTGTTGTTGAGACTGATGTTGGGCATGTTGCCTTATTTGAGTGAGAATGGGGATTGTCCATGACATTTTCTGTTAGTACTTGTAGTTTGGAGTTGTATAAACTGTTAGATGGTCCGGTCTGCATTGTTGTAGTTCCGTGACTAGAGCTACACTTATATTATCTATGTTATGAGGTATTTCAGTTAGCTGTTTTATTGCAATTACATACAGGCGACGTTTTATTAATTGATTATTAAGCAAGTTGGTAATGTTAATGACATCATAATTGAAAAGAAAAAGTAATTCCGCATTTTAATTAAGCGCAGCTTAATACGATATTATGATAACATTACCGGATATATACGGGGTGTTACATTTGGGCTCAGTCTAATAGAGATTGCACACAAATAATGGAGGTAATATATAGGATAGACGGGAACTTAAAGCCTAATATATTTTAACTCTCTTTGACTAACTTATTTAATAATAAGACAGACACAAACTCTTTAAAAATTATTTTATTAAGGTGAGATTTAAAGCTTTGAAAATGAATATTTGATCTACTAGGTTGGTTAATTATTATTTATTATTCTGATATATATATATATATATATATATATATATATATATATATATATATATATAATTACAAATTTATAATACTTACAAAATTGATTAAGTATATATTAATATAATTTATATTTATAAAAATATAACATTTTAAAGGTTATGCTAATTTCAAAATTAGAAAGTTCTACTTTTTAAACTTGTTTGAAGGCCTTCAAGTCGTATAGGCCTTTGAACAAGCTTTCAGGTCATATTAGACTTTTATGTCTTACAAAAAATGTTAGAACTAACAACAATAATAATAATATAATTATTATTATTATTATAATAATGTATTTATCGTCAAAGTAAAATCTTTTTATCAAGCAGTTTTATAATATTCATTGCAGGGGTACTCATGCATATTGCTCCATTAATTAAAATGGCACATAATATATGCAACTGCGTAACGGGTAAAACTGTACACTCCCTAGCTAGTTGCATGCACATCCATCTTCTCATCATAGTGTCAATTTGGGTAAGGAACAATTCCCATCTTCATGAGATAGAAACAATGATCTTGCCCCCTTAAAGCTAGGTTCAATTTTGGTTACAATAGAAGAATTTGAAGTAAACATTCTACCACTTGGTTTGCATGGACTATTCGATCTATATAAGCTTAAAGGGGGCCCTTCAATCCATTTCTTTCTTATTATTCATTTCGTTCTTTTAGAAAAGTAAATTAATTATGTTTGTGTTTTCGCAAGACTTTTGCCAAGAGTTGCACGTTTGAGAGGGCGAATAATTGCATGTTCTTGTGCTGTGTTTGAGGTTTGAGTTCGTGCTGCAGATCTATTAGTAATACCACACATGGGAAAGCATATGTCACTCCCTTTACCGAAAGTTAAACGCTATGATGACCCTGCCGGCAGCTACCAAAAGAGGAGTGAATATTTAGTGATCCCGGCACATGTGTGTCGGGGAGAGAGAGTGAGAGAGAAATAGAAGAGAAAGGAGAGAGGAAGGAGAAAAGAAGAGAGAGAGGGAAAAACAAGGGAGACTATTCAATATTTTTTCTCAAAAGAGATACTAGAATTAATATCTATGTCACTGAAAAAATAATAACAATTTTAATATTTTTTTTAAATAGTGACCCAGAATATTTGTAATAAAAAGTTTCATTTATCGCAAAATCTTGCTAAAAAAATTACAGCCAACAACAAAGCGAGTTGTTATAAATTAAAAAAAAATTAATAAAAGATAGGTTCAATTCCATAACTAATCAGTTTTTTAATGTCAAGCAAATAAAGTAAAAATTCAATAGACTGCGATATAAGCATAGTTAGTTCTCTTTACTCTTACAACACACTGAATTTAGTTGGGACGTAGAAACCAACACTATTATTGTAAAAAAAAAAGTTTGGCAATCATACATTAAGGTATATTGATATTTTGTTTGTTAGGTTATGATTTTGTCTAAATGTCAATTTTTTAAGCATCCTTCGAATATTTTCTTAAATGATTTTAGGCACATCCAGAGGCTGCTCAATTTCAACAGAAAAGATGTTAGCATTACAAGTTATTGAGGAATGATGATCATATTTAATAGAAGTACTACAACCATAGTACTTTATCATTCATCTACCTAAGACCCACCAAATACAAATGAAGAACAAGAACTTGAAAATTAATACCTTAATAATGGGGTTCAAATGATAACATACAAACAATTGAAGTTCTACAAAGAGGTTAACAAAAATTCAAGTAAAAGAGCATAAGCCCCCAATTAATCTAAAACATTTCAAATGTGAGATGTACTTCAAGCATAGGCTAAAACATCTAAAGCAAAAGCATAAGAGTCTTTAGCTAGGGCGAGAGGTATAGGGCCACTTCTTCAATTGTATTGCTTAACTATTCTATCGCAAAATGTTGGACAAATGACTTCTTTACCTAGGATGCGGAAGAACACCTAAAGGGAGGAGATGAATAGGTGTTTTCAAATTTTTCAAAAATTGTATCTTAGTAGATCTTTAAATCTGTAAAGTCTAGACAAAGTTGAACTTACAAATTCAATCACCACACCTACTCAACAAAATTGATAGATATCAATTTATTTTGCAAGTTCAATTCAGATAACAGTCACATAGCTATAACAATTTTACTAATTTTACCAGGTCCCTATATGCTCAAAATGATTGCTATATGATGTATATCAATAGAAAATGTACTTGGCTTTTTATTTTACATAGCAAACGCAACAACAAGCTTTCTTACAAAAACAAGAAAATGACCAATTTCCAAATATTAGAAAACATTTTAAGTGCTACAACAATTTTATCAGAACTAGTAAGGTGCTAAAGTACTTTAAAAATATAGTAGAAAATTGCTACAACAGAAACAATAACAAACCAGAAACAGTGTTACTTTTAGTCTCAAAATGGAATATTCAGAAATTAAATCAGAGAGACAAAGACACACGATATATTCTGGTTCACACCCACTAAGCCTAAATTGGATGCTTCGTCCAGACTGAATTCGCCGCAGATATTTTATTTATCATAAGTGTATCAATTTACAAACACGCATCACACAAGCAATCAAACAAAATACCAAAAACCTTCCTAGTGCCTACACCGCTCCAAGCTCTAAGAATACTCTCAAACTGAACCTATGGAGTTCACCAACTCCCCTGACACAAGACCTTCACTCTCCCTAGTGGATTCTTGAGACTCTAGGCCTTGAGACACACTCTCAAGCCAAGCACAAGGTCGCCAACCCACACGGTTGCACCCACCTATGACAAATTTTTCACACACGTGCACTTCACTTTAAACACACAATACCGAATTTTTCATATTTGTAACAAATGAAATTAATCAAAAATACCGTTTCTTATCACACCAAATATATCATAGTAAGATCAAACTAAGCTCCAAGAAATTATGATGTATGCAAAAAATTATTGCAAGGATATATGAATCAAAATCTCTAAAATTAACGCACCAAAGAGCTTGGATATTACAAAATTGATTCTCTAATCAATGTAAAACAACAAATCTGATTTTAAACAAAAGATATCACAATATAAATGGAAAAATCAGATTCAAAATTTTAACAGTAAATCTCTAAATCAATGAAAAACTCGAGATTTAATATTCAAATTATACCACTCAAAATCTTTAAAGCATATGAACTACTAGATCTGGAAATTTCACATTAAATGCTTCAAATCAAACATTCATAAAAGATTTACGTTGGTCAGAAAATACCACAATGAAGCCCTAAAAATTTGTTTCATCTGCTTCCTCAAGAAAAAATTTACAAACGGAACTTTAGAGAAAGAAAGTGTGTATTTCAGATCTGAATTTGTTTTGCTTTCCAAGAAGACTTCTCAAGAAGATGGTAAAATGAAGAGGACGCAAGGAGCTTCTGCAAATCAAGTGCAATGAAAAACATACAGTACAAAACACAAAAAATTGGAAAGATATTTTTGGGAATAAGGTTGTGGTGTATAACGCCTAACCGCTTTAAAAATCAATGACTATCCCCACACACTAACACGAGACTTTTCAGCGTGTTTTGTCCTCACTCGCACACTTCCCGAGAAAACTTCCCAAGAGGTCACCCATCCCCGAATTATTGCAAGTCAAGCACGCTTAACTATGGAGTTCTTCCATTCTAGCTACCGAAATTTAGATGCATCATGTTAGTATAAGTAGTACCAATTAATTCTTAGAAGCTATTCCCAATTGTACCGTTCCATACCAACACAGTCTCTGGAATCCCTCTCTTTCGGGTGCTGATTCGATTCATTCATATACCCCCACCGCTGGAAGCCTGCCAGGAGCCATTTTTTGTCTGTGCCCTTGCACACTGGTGATCACTCCCCACCCTCGTCAGCGCTCGGGATGTTACATGGTGCCTTTTCTTTGATTGCTAACAGTAATGCTTTCTTTTCAAAAGATGAAAATCTTTTTGAACGATTTATTGTACAAGAGAGAAACAATATAGCTTCTGGACGATGATGAGTAGCGAAAAAAAATAGCTTCTTGGATAATGATGAATAGTGAAAAATGAATAATTGCTTTTTGCAATGTTTTTCAATATATTGTTAAGAGCATTAAAAAAACTGGTACTATAAGTGTGGCACCTTTTTTATTGTAAAGATACCTTTTCAATTTTTTATTACTTTTTATATAGCTTTTTATTGATGAGCTTCTTATTACTTATATATTCTATTCAAGAGAACCCACGTGATATGATTGAAGTTCATATGCTGAACTTTCAAATTGAAAAAAATTATATGTTTATTTATTTATTAAAACTAATTTTTAACGATTCAGTTTTTCATTTTTTGAAAAACATATTTTTAACAAAATATTAATCATTGTTATCTATTATAAAATTAGCATGATATGCAATTATATGCATTGGAGCTTAAAGATATACTATATGATATAATATAGTGTGTAACAAAATTCTAAAAATCTAACCACTTGTGTCTTCAAGCTCCATCTTCAATTTGAGACTTATTGTAAATTATTTGTCATCATCAAACTATGTATTCCATAATGATTAGGAGGTCTTCAATCTCCCCCTTTTTGATGATGGCAACTTAAACTCAAATTGAGACAAGTAAGGGTTAGTGACGTAAGATATTAAAGTAATGTAATCATATACTCCCTCTAAACATATACATACTTAGAATTATTATGCTAATTAAAAGTAAGGTATACATATGTTCTCAAAACTCCCCCTTAAAATATGCATAAGCTCATAAGCTCAATTTGATGATATTCGTGTTTTCTCCCATTTGACATCATCAAAATCAATTATAGCATATGACAAGGATCAATGTTGGATAAGGCATATAACAAGCATATCATATATCCAAGGATTACCCAAGTTGTACCAAGTTTTGATTCTTTGCAACTTTTGAGCTTAGTGTAAGAGGTTCTTCAAATTGCCAACATCTTCAATGTGATCTTCATCTTTCATTCATTTTCATTTTCTCTCAAACACCTACAACATAATCTTCCACACTTGCCTTTCTCGGCACATCAGCAAGATCAAACATTTATCATATAAAACATGTAACTTTTTTTTCACAGCAATTTTATATTTCATCAAGGATTGCTAACAGTCATTTTATAAAGGAAGATGTTGCAAATGAGCTTATTGTCCTATTTGGACATAATTGAATAGAAGAGTAAAACAGAGAATTTTTCAACTATATAGGCATGTAGTGCATGAAATAAGCTTTTTATCCACATATAGATCATCTATATTGAACATGTATGATATGCCTCCAGCATATATATAAATCTAAGCCAAAAAGAGAAAGAATATTGATTAATCTTGAATAAAAAGGCAATATTTACTGTTGATTTGTTAAAATCTCAATCAAAGATTGTACAACTGATTTTCTTTTTGATTTTGTAGGAAAAACAGGACAATAAGGAGCCAAGTTTGGAAGTAAGAAATCGAAGTCCCACGCTACTAGTGTTAAACTCACGCTAGTAGCGCCTGAAGCAAAAATCAGCCAGAGACATCCACGCTCACAGCGTGAAACTCACGCTAGTTGCACCACAACCCATGCTCACAGCGTAGGAACCACGCTAGTTGCGTGGGCTTCCAGAATTGTGAACAAAACTCCCACGCTATCAGCGTGGGAGGTGCGGACAATCAGCATTAAATTCTGTTTGTATCAGAAAGAGATTAACCGGAGATTCACGATGAAGATTTAATCAAGATTTCTACACAAGAACACAAAGTCTATAAATAGAGGCTTAGACTCCCAGAGAAAAACATCTTTGGCTGGAGAGAATTCTTAGAGGTTCACGCTGGAGATCAGGATTCCGACGAAGTTGAAGACCGGAGATCATTGATTCTTCTTCTTCTTCTTCTTCTTCTTCTTCTTTATTGCTTTTATGAATTCTTTTTATTTTAATTTGTTTAAGCCAGCTATGTCTGGCTAGTTTGTTTTTGTAGTTGGGATCACAAACCCAATGTGAATCCTTTTATATTTTCTGTATTGCTATTTTATAATTTAAATTAGTTTGTTTGTTTTATTCTACCTGTGTTACTATTTTAATATCCTGTTTAGAATTGGCCACTCTAAATTATAGGGCTTTGAGGGTTAGAATTCACAATAGACATATTGGGGTTTTAATCTAGATAAGGGTAGAATAACAATTTGTGTATGATCTAGACATAGGTTTACATAAATTGCAGACTCATAATTCATTTGCTTAATGCTTAATTCAAAAGGGATTACTAAGACATTATAATTTTGATTGGGTTAAAGGGTTGAAATCACTAAGACATTAGGGTTCAACTATTTTATAGGAAAATAATGAATTGTCTGAACAAACAAATTAATTGATTATAAGATACAATATAGGAATATAAGGGAGAAACAGAGGTGAAGTGTATCCTGGCTACATACTTTTTATAATTTTTCATCAATATTTTCTTGCGTTCTTGATATCTTTTTGCATGCGTTCAAACTTAATTGTTTTTAATTTTCTATTTTAAATTTAATTATTTTTAAATTCTGTTTTGAAATTCCAAATTCAATTACTTTCTCAACTCAAACCAATTTTAATTTCCAACTTAAGGAGAATAGTTAAACTAGTACTTGGTGCATTAATCCTCGTGGGAACGATACTCTACTTATCACTTTATTACTTGAAACGAACGATATACTTGTCGATTTCGCAACAATGTATAACATAAGATATGTCAAAAATAGTTCATGCATGTTAGTATAGTTACTTACGCTAAAGCACAATAGTCCCAAGCATAAGTATTGCAATATTAAGCACAAATGAGCATTATACATGGGAAGATAACTAACACTATTGTTGTCCAAGTTGGACAGATTTGAGCATAAATGAATAATAGGGGATATTTCAACTTTAAAGGCAGTAAATGTAAGGTAGGAGAATGATACAATTAAGCACTATATTTATACTAAGAATGTGCATAAAAAATAATCTAAAACAATCCATACATGCTTTATTTATATCATTTAGTGACTAGGTATCATGTGTAAAAAGAATATTACAATAAAATAGTCAGTGGCACATGATACATACATGTAACTAAGTCTTCTTAGGAACATATATCATGTTCTTAACCTTAAGGCTAAAGAACATGCTAGATGCACTAGGTTGAGGTTTATGGGATGTTGAGACTTGAGACGATATTGCCCACATCAATAGTCCTCTTAGGAACCCACTTAAGATTAGTTCCTTTTAAGCCATATTTCTTAATATTGCATTGATATACAAGATGACCACTAATGCAACAATATGTATATTTCATAAAAGGTAGCTTAGACATGAACTTAGCGGCATAACAATTTGCCTTTCTTGGTTGAGCAAAAGGAGGTTTTTGAAAACCAAGTCCATATTTAGTATATTTGTAACAGCCCGTTACATACCGGTATTGTTAACATTGATTTTGATATTAAGCACAGTTACAATCACAACAATTCATTTATAAAAATGCGAGTAAACTTTTTCCTTTTCATCACGCGAGCATTTAAAATAATAATAAAGCGTAATGAATAAAAGTTGTGACCGTAATTGAAAATGAATTGCGGAATAATTAAAACAATTGCCTAAATATCATATTATACTCCTCTCAAGTCACTAAGGGGTTCCCATAAATTCACTTAGCCTAAATCTCACTTTTACGGTTTCTACCTATCCGAACATGGTTCAGTATTCTAGATACTGCAGAAAATCCGCATGTCGCGCACCTCTCATCTTTTAGTATGTTATTCTAGACTTATTATCTTTCCAACAAGCTATCACACGCTCCAAAAAGTTCCTGTTTGTTCCGGATATCACCATTTGAAGTTGGACAAGCAAATCCGCCAGCCAACCTCAAATAGGGCTCCAAACAGCCCTCACTCTTTGCAAGATTTCGGTCAAACCACTCCACCAATAACTCTCAAATTTTTATGCAGAAAAATAAACACCTTAAGCTTCAATTTGACATGTCATGCACCTAATTTGACCGAGAATTGTGGCGGGAATAATTTTCCCAAAAACAGACAGTGACAGACCCATGTGCAGGGGACTTTTGGGCAGTCTGTGTTCAACGACTTCTACAAGGTAGCATGCTACTCCTATGGTTCTAAAATTTTGACACAAGGTAGTTGACATCATTCATGAAGGCATGCATCATATCCTGATTTTTTTTCATCAGGTTCTCGGTCATGGTTCTATTGGCAACAGTCTCCTCCTGCAGAGCATTCAGAGCTGCAGTAATCGGATCTGGTGCTAGAGGACCTGCACCTCGAGTTCTACGGCGACCTCGAGCCCTACTCATGACATCTGTACATGTAACACAAAGGAATGAGCTGATCAGACCCACGCTGAGGAATCACATATACATAAATCATAAATAGTTCACAGATAGTTATGTGATGCTTCCCGGCAAGTATACCGATCGCACAAGTAATATAATAGTAAGTAAAGTTCGTCTCCACAGGGATTGTGATCGTTTATCAATTAATATTCCTTTCAAGAATGGAAGAGTTCAAAAGGGTTTGTTTGTGACAAATAATGTCGATTTGAGTAAAATTAAAAGTAAAGACTTGTTTTTGTATTTTTATATTGAAGAATAAAAATAAGAATAAGAATGAATTGATTTGTAAAAATGAGAAAAACATTGTAGCTAGGATACACTAACCATATGATCCCCACTTCTTACTCTGGATTGATTTACAATATTCATTTATAAAATTACTCGGATAAATTATTATCTAAAAAATATTAGTAGTTAACCCTCAATTCCTTGCAAGGTTAACCCTTTAAACCCAATTGGAACCCCAATTCCTTGCAATATTCCTCATGGTATTAAACAATGAACTCAATAATTTAGGCATCCGCAATTCAATACACATCTATTCCTAGCATGCATACAAACCGTTATCCTATCCCCTTTCAGAATGAAAACCCCAATATTCCTATCTAGGGTTCTAACCCTCAAACTATCCTCAACTATCAGATTGATCAATTCTAATAAAGAGAATATAAATACGCACAGGATAGAGATAAAGACAATTTATATAAACGAGTAAAAGTAAACCAATCCGTCGTAACAAGGGTTCACATATGGTTTGTGACCCTAACTACAATAAAAATAAACTAGCCAACCATAATCAAGGCTAAAAATCCAATATTCAATAAAAACATAAAATTAAAAGAGAAGATGAAGAAGAACTTGATCTGCAGAATGCTCTCGGAGCACCACTGTCGTCTCACTTCAATAGAATAGGTCTGGATACCTAATTCTGTCATAAGGATCCTATTTATAAGCCTCTTTTCTTTCTTCCAAAAATACCCTTCAGAAAACACGGTACTTCTTTCCCGCAACCTGGCGCCAGTTGGCGCCGGTTTGGCGCAAGTTTGCGCCGCGCTTCTGTCCAAATTGAAAAAGTCAGAACAATTTCCTCGGAAGGTGGCGCCAGTTGGCGCCACTAGGCGCCGTGATACTGACAAAATAATGGCGCCACTTTGCTTGGAGTTGGGCGCTAGTTGGCGTGGCACATTTGCTTCATTTTGGCGCCAAGTGGCGCCATGCTACTATGACTTTTTAATTCTTTCACGAAACCAACGCCGGTTGGCGCCAGTTGCCAAGTACCGCTGTGAAATTCGCAATCCGGCGCGGGTCTGCGTCAGTGTGGCACCGGTCCGCGCCATGTTTCTGTCCATTGTATTGTGACACATCCATGTGGAGTCGCGTCAACAGGCTTTTTATAATTTGTAACTTTCACTCCTTTACCTGTATAAACACAACCAATAGGTGAGAAATATTATTGACAAAGAAAGAATCAATATAATTAGCAAATATGTATTTAAATAGGCTCTTTTATGACTCAATTCTTATCAATTTTAACTTGAAAAACCACACTTGCCAGAGGCACATCACTATGCAACACAAAATACAGTCATACATAACCAGAGTTCCCTAGTAAAACTGCTCTGATACCATAAAATGTAACAACCCGTTGTACACTGGTATTGTTAACATTAATTATGCTATTAAACGCAGTTATAATCACAGCAATTCATTTATAAAAATGCAAGTAAACTTTTCCCGTTTATTACGCGAGCGTTTAAAATAATAATAAAGTGTAATAAATAAAAGATGTGATCGTAACTGTAAACTTTTTGCGGAATAATTATTTAAACTATCTATATATCATAAAATACTTCTCTCAAGTCACTAAGGGGTTCCCATAAACCCACTTAGCTAAAATCTCACTTTTACGTTTTCTACCTATCCGAACATGGTTCGGTCTTTTAATTTTCTGCAGACAAACTGCATTCTACAAGCCTCCCATCTTTTAGTATGTTATTCTAGACTTAATTAGCTTTCTAGGAAGCTATCACACGAGTCATAAGTTAACAATCTAACACTTCCACACATCATACAATCCTATTATTAACTCATACAAAAACCTCACAACTCAATTACACAATTTCATAATCATACCAATTCACAAAGTGTTGAATTCCCACATCAAATTTTGTCTAAGTTAACAATCCAATCCTCAATAATTTTAATAGTTTCTATCACTCTAAAATATTATTCTAAGCCACTTTCATCCTCAATTTCATAATCATAATTTCGCTTTAATATGTTATGCTCTTAGAAATTTATCCATCGGTTACAAATTCTTTTTCAGCAGCAAGACAAAAAACTATTCACAGGCATCGAAGACGTTGAAGACAAAAAACACAGGCAAGCACTACACAGCATCGAAGACGTTGAATACAGGCAAAAACTATTCACAGTAGCAAGAAACATTCCACCCTGAAAACAAAAAAAAGAGAATAAGTATACAGAATACAAAACAAACAAAAGAGAATTGGTATACAAAAAATGAAAACGAATTAAGATCATTTGTTTATAAAGGAACCAAAAAAATACAACATCAGCTACAAAAACGAACGAAGAAAGAAAACACGGGCAAAAACTATTCACTGTAGCAAGAAACCTTTCGCCCTGAAAAACGAAAAAAAAGAGAATCAGTATAAAAAACACAAAACGAACAAAAGAGTATAAACAACAATACCTACAAACACAAACGAAGAAACGAATCGGAGGTTCTTCCTTGATTTGCTGTTAGTGTTCGTCTCTTTGGGCAATTCACACAACTCTCCCCTTTTCTTCTCAGACAACCTCAACTTCCTTGTTTTGGAAGATGAAAAAGAAGAAAAGAAAGAAGCTATTTTTCTCAAGGAAACAATTAGCAAAAATTGTATACAGGACAGAAGAACGAAATAACAATGCACAACGTTTCTTTTTATAGACGACGCAGGCAACAAAAGAAAAGCAATCAGAAATTAAATGAGCTGTCTGCCATCCAAAACTTTCCAAATCTCTTCCCACCATCCATATTTTAAATTCAAAATTTCAAATCATTTCAAAATTCGAATTTTAAATCAGCTGAGTAATAATTTCAATGTAAAAAGCAATTAAATCAGCTGACTAATTTCAATGTGATGGGCAGTGAGACATTCAATGCCTTGTCTGCCACTACAAATGGTCATTTATTTTTCGATTTAAAAAAAAATTCAATTTTTAAAAGAAATTCTTTTTCCAATTTACCAAAGAAGGAAAGTTTTTATATGACATGTAGTGTGAACACAATTTTCAGAATTAAGCAGGGAGTGACACATCAGCAAAGTTTCCAACATTGAACTTTCATTTATATATATATATATATAGATAGATATTCGTAACAATTTTAATCTAATATGTTAAAGGATTAAATAAAGAAAACTTTGATATCTCTTTGCAAGGATTGTTTGTAAGACGCACGGAAGTTCGACCGGCATAATCACATTTGTTCCTTATACGATGTCGTTTAGTCTTACTGTTTTGCTCTCGAGTTGATTTCACTAGTGAATTACCCGTGCCGATGCACAGGAAAAAAATTGGTTTGTTTGGTATGGTGGGTCGGCCCTCCGGGCCGAACTCATTTTGTCAGTATTTCAAAGGTCCCAAACAGTCATTTTTTTAAATAACAAAACAGTCATTCATTGTTACATTAAAAATAGGAAAGAAAATAGGATAATAAAGGTCATATCTTTGAAGATAGATAAGGAAAAGAGACGTGAATAAATAGTCATTTTTTTTTGTCTTTACCTGTACCATACAACGAAGTTATATCTTTGAAGAAAGAACCCAATATACGATAGCAGTCTTTGAAATACTTCCTTGTAAACTATATTAAGGGTACTATTCGTAACGCAACCATTTTCATCAAGTATCAATATCTTCAATCCATGCTTACTCTTTACTCTAGACAGTGCCACATATAATTGCCCATGAGTGAAGACAGGCTTAGGGAGATAAATTGCAACATGTGAAAGTGATTGTCCTTGACTCTTGTTGATAGTCATGGCAAACGCTACAATCAGGGGGAATTGTCTTCTTTGGAAATTTACAGGAAATGTATGACTCGATGGGCTCATCGTCATTCTAGGGATTAACACAATTTCCCCTATATTGCTTCTTGTAAGTACAATTGCCTCAACAACATGATTCCCTAATTTTGTAATAAACAATCTCGTGCCATTGCATAAACCTCTCTCGACTGATCAATATTTCTTAATAGCATTACTGGAACTTTAACTTTCAACATTGAACTTTCATTTATATATATATATATAGATAGATATTCGTAACAATTTTAATCTAATATGTTAAAGGATTAAATAAAGAAAACTTTGATATCTCTTTGCAAGGATTGTTTGTAAGACGCACGGAAGTTCGACCGGCATAATCACATTTGTTCCTTATACGATGTCGTTATAGTCTTACTGTTTTGCTCTCGAGTTGATTTCATATGCGGACTCACTTTCGAAGCCACTAAAACCGACAATGTACGTTAATTCTGAGCTCGTGGACAACAAACTCGCGTATGATCTACGCGAAGTGAAGCAAAGATAACCAAACGCTTTCGCATGCGAGTGGGATAGTGAACGATGATCAAATAAACAAAGCGGGGCATGTCAGGAAATCTAAAAGATAACCGAGGATATTTCTGGAACAAAAAATTTGATTCTTGGGTATAAAATCCTCCAAACCCTAAAACTTTCACTCCACTCTTTTTTCAGATATCGCTCGGGCTCTGCATTGCGGCTGAGGGTTCCGAACGTCGTTTTTCTCTGAGGTATAATCTCAGATTCGATCTATACCTTCTGTTTTCTCTGCTTTCTTAGCTGATTATAAAGTCATTGTTTTGTTCATTCTATGTTTAATGATGATGTTTCATTGGTTTTATTTGTTTATATGTATTTGTATTTTTTTTTTCTTCTTCTATAGTTGTATCTGCTTGAATTCTTTCGGTCGTTTTTTAATTGAGTTTGTAACCTTTGATTCTTTCCCTTTTTGTGAAAGATTCTTAGATGGAAATTCTCGATTGCTTTGGTTTTTTGGCTCTGAATCTTTTTGTATCTTGTTCCTGTGTGCACGGATCTAATGGTTAAACGATGAAATCTTTGCTATAATGGTTGAGATATTTTAGTTTATGTTTTTACCTGGTGATTCTGGATCTGTGTTCTCGTAAGGGATTTTGTGCTGACTGGATTTTGGATTTTTGATATATTTGTGGTTCAGTTAAGCGATTTCCGCTTCTATTATTTTGGGATTGTGATTAGACATGCCTGGAATTTGTTGTTCTTCATTGATTTGTTTAAGAGATTGTTTTCTCCTCTATGAGTTTTGATAATATTTTTTTTTAGTGGTATCAAGGATTTGTTTTGCATGGATTACATGTCTCTTGTTAGAGATTTTGATATCGTTCTATTATTTTCTAACTTGTGATTAGTTTATTCATCTGCTTAATGTCAAGTAATATTTGTAATATACATGTTAACATAAATGTATTTATATGTGAGCAAAATGTTGTCAAATTTATATATTTAATAATGCTAGTGAAGTATTTGAAATTAAGTTAAAAAATTGTTTTCTTAATTGCTGATTTGTGTTCTTCTTGTTGAAAACACTCCTGGTGGAACTCTGCATGTTGTGGTGGAATTTTTTTTAATGTCGACTGATCATATTTGTGTGATTGACAAATTAAATGTGCTTGCCTTTTTTGTTTGGGGATTATATTTTGTTTTATAACCCTCTATTGTTTCTATCTACTCTTCTTCCCCAATAAATTAATTATTTTATTTTATGTGGTTTCTGACTTCAAAACCTTTGAATTGTGCTCCACAGTTTAAGAAATCATGGGTAAGGAAAAGGTTCACATTAACATTGTGGTCATTGGTCATGTCGACTCTGGGAAGTCAACCACCACTGGCCACTTGATCTACAAGCTTGGAGGTATTGACAAGCGTGTTATTGAGAGATTTGAGAAAGAAGCTGCTGAAATGAACAAAAGGTCATTCAAGTATGCTTGGGTGCTTGACAAGCTCAAGGCTGAGCGTGAAAGAGGGATTACCATTGATATTGCTTTGTGGAAGTTTGAGACCACCAAATACTACTGCACTGTTATTGATGCTCCTGGTCATCGTGATTTTATCAAGAACATGATTACAGGAACATCCCAGGCTGACTGTGCTGTCCTTATCATTGATTCCACTACTGGTGGTTTTGAAGCTGGAATTTCTAAGGATGGACAGACTCGTGAGCATGCTCTACTTGCTTTCACTCTTGGGGTCAAGCAAATGATCTGTTGCTGTAATAAGGTATAGTGCTGAGCTTTATCTGTCATATATTCCTTGCTCTGTATTTGAGGGTTTGTCAAGTTGCTTTTTCTGATGTAAGTTAAAAATTGTTAATAGATGGATGCCACTACCCCGAAGTACTCTAAGGCCAGGTATGATGAAATTGTGAAGGAAGTTTCTTCCTACTTGAAGAAGGTCGGTTACAACCCAGACAAGATTCCATTCGTTCCTATCTCTGGTTTTGAGGGTGACAACATGATTGAGAGGTCCACCAATCTTGATTGGTACAAGGGCCCAACTCTTCTTGAGGCTCTTGACCAGATCAATGAGCCCAAGAGACCCACAGACAAGCCTCTGAGGCTTCCATTGCAGGATGTCTACAAGATTGGTGGTATTGGGACTGTGCCAGTGGGACGAGTTGAAACTGGTGTCTTGAAGCCAGGTATGGTGGTGACTTTTGGTCCCACTGGTCTGACAACTGAAGTTAAGTCTGTGGAGATGCACCATGAGGCTCTCACAGAAGCCCTTCCAGGTGACAATGTTGGATTTAATGTGAAGAATGTTGCAGTCAAGGATCTCAAGCGTGGCTTTGTTGCCTCAAACTCTAAGGATGACCCTGCCAAGGAGGCTGCCAACTTCACATCCCAAGTTATCATCATGAACCATCCTGGCCAGATTGGAAATGGATATGCTCCAGTGCTTGACTGCCACACTTCTCACATCGCTGTGAAGTTTGCTGAACTTGTAACCAAGATTGACAGGCGATCTGGTAAGGAGCTTGAGAAGGAGCCCAAATTCTTGAAAAATGGAGATGCCGGTTATGTTAAGATGATTCCCACCAAGCCCATGGTGGTTGAAACTTTCTCTGAGTATCCTCCTCTTGGTCGTTTTGCTGTGAGGGACATGCGACAAACTGTGGCAGTGGGAGTCATCAAGAGTGTGGAGAAGAAGGACCCCAGTGGAGCCAAGGTCACCAAGGCTGCACAGAAGAAGAAGTGAATGCATTTTGGTATTTCTGAAATTACATGTGATCATAATTACAATTATGGTTACAGGAAACAGTGGTTTTTAATCATTACTTTATCCTTTGAGAGTCTAGGTGTTTTTACCTTTCATAGTTTTACGTGTCAGCAGTTTTCTTGCAGCCATACCTTTCAAAACTGGGTTCTTGATAGGCGATGGTGAGTTTTCATTCCAGTATGTGCTGAGTCTTGTTTTTATTTTGTGTCTAGTCTGTATGAGAACTCTTTTTGTCACAAGCAGCTATAGGGTTTAAGTTTGGCTCCTTTGCTGCCGAGGGATGTCTTATTTTAACTGTTGTTACATTTCTGAAGTTTTGTCTGACATTTTAGTTCTTCCTAAATTTGTTCAAATATTGTGTGAGCTGGACATCGATTTTGCGAGATCATTTTGTTGGTTACTGCTATTTGGGGAAATTTTTTAAAATTTAAAATAGATGTGAACTGCTTAGTAGTAATAAAAAATATCTTAACGTCAAATCTAGCGTAGTAATGTGGTTTGTAACCTGTCTTGACGTGGATTATTTGGACTTCATTACTTTTGAAGTAAAATAATAATAATAATAATAATAATAAAATGTTGCTTGCAAAAGTAGTTGCAAAAATGATTTTTGAAAAAGAGGTAAATTGAAGTTTTTTTTTGTGATGCTTGATTTTAATTTAAAAGATTTTAAATGCCAGAATGTGGTTCGCTTTTTTTTTTGGAGGGTAGATATTCTA
This sequence comes from Gastrolobium bilobum, assembly GCF_033153095.1. NCBI lineage: Eukaryota > Viridiplantae > Streptophyta > Magnoliopsida > Fabales > Fabaceae > Gastrolobium > Gastrolobium bilobum. Next base: position 197,231 of record NW_026899198.1, read on the forward strand.
ATTACCAAAAATTTTCACTACTAATTTACTATTCATCACATCATCATTAGATCCAAGAGAGAATGTTAAAAAACTTTTGAAGAGAGAGAAAATGTTAATCTAATGATAATTAGATAAGTAGTAAGTTGGTAGTGAAAAATTTTGGTAGTGAGAATATCCCTCTTTCTTTTGATATTGAATTGTCATTTTTCCATCAAATTTTGCAGCTCACTCAAAATAAAAAATAAATATTTTAGAATGATTATTTTGCACAATTTATTTGTCGGAAAACTAACTTTTAACAAAAATGTATTAATCAGAGTTAAATCTTCATGAGAGAGAATGTTAAAAAACTTTTGAAGAGAGAGAAAATGTTAATCTTTAGATAAGTAGTAAGTTGGTAGTGAAACATTTTGGTAGTGAGAATATCCCTTTTTCTTTTGATATTGAATTGTCATTTTTCCATCAAATTTTGCAGCTCATTCGAAATAAAAAAAATATTTTAGAACGATTATTTTGCACAATTTATTTGTCGGAAAATTAACTTTTAACAAAAATGTATTAATTAGAGTTAAATCTTCAAAAAAAAATGCAGTGGAAAATTGTGTAATCCGTATATGAATTATGGTAAATTATATGTGATTGTAATCTCATGCAGGGAGATATAAAAATTTGTGTTTTTTTTTTGAGAAAATTATTTAGAGTAAATATTCTTTTTTGTTCCTGACAATTTTCACGACCCTTTTGGGGTCCCCAACAATAAAAAGACTTATTCTGGTCCTTAATTTTACAAAAATAGGGTCATGTTTGTCCTTCCGTTAGTTGGCATCCAACGACCCAACTAACGGTGCACACGTGTAACGTTAGTTTGCTGAGTTACCGTTAAGTATGCCAGCGTGGGAGTAATACGACACCGTTTTGAACATGCCTTATGTCTTCTTGGAGTTTTGGACAACTGACCCTAGAATCGAAGGCCCTATTTGGTCCCTGATAAATTTATCGAGGCCCTATTTGGTCCTTAATACTAAAAAAATGGATATGAACACAGAAGTTAAGGCATATTGCAGTAAACCACCAACCACAAACCTTTCAAACCACCATTGGAGCAATCCAATGACCCTGTTGCAGCAATCTAATGGCCCTATTAATTTGAATCTCACCAGCAGGCAACAAAGATTTGGTCAAATCAACTACATATTCTTATGAATTTCATAAGTAACCTACTATACACACCTCTACTGCATGTGAAGCAATTCAACATTGTATAACTGGTAACGCTAAAAAATAAAAAAGTCAACTTATAGTAACCCGAGAGAATCATTGAAAGGTGTCAAAAGCACAACATCTTCTCGAGACTGAAATTTCTATGTTCGAGTCCTCAAAGAGTGAGTGAACTTTCTATCAAGTGCGTGACATGCAACTTCGTAAGATGTATAATGAGTCTTCATATATGACCACAAATGTACAACGAGAAACACCATTATGTGAATGTGCTCCACCCCTGAGACAGTCTCCATTTCCTATGCCAATAGATAGAAACTCTTGATCAAAATGGGAATCCAAAACCGTACTCCATTGCTTGATCAGCAAGTCCAGCCACTATCAAAGGCAACCAAATATATCTTGAGTCTCTCAGGTTACTTGGATTCCATCTATCTGCCATGAAAATGAATGAACCTAGGAACCTAGGTAAGGGAAGCACAAAAGTGCTCTGAGCAAGGAAGGTAGCAAGTCTAAACATTTTGTTTCCTCCAATGCATGGATTTCCCATAGTTTTCCAAGGCTCCAAGATTGAATCAGCTGCATGAATCAGTGCCTCATTTGGGGCCCATCCCGTGCAGCCTGATGTGATCATGTAATGGAGAGAGAGAGAATTCTTGTCACAGGGGTATGCAGCTGAGTAAATATGCATTGTTAGTTGAAAAAGATTATTACAGTAGGGCATATGCTCAAAACATGGCGATGACACCATTACTATAACAAAATAGTCTTGAAAAGAGTTGTCTGTAAATCTTCCAGTAAGCGAGAGTATGTTAATGTTGGAGAAACAAGTTTACTTCATGTCCATAAAGTTCAGGGAGAAAAGGCAAAAACACATATTGAAAAAAAATGAGGGCCAAAAACACTCTGCAAACAAACTCACTGGTCTTACCATCTTTGCTCATGACAAATAGAAAGTTGAAAATATAAAAGAAGATTGTCCAAGTTATTTGGATGCAGAAACAAAAGATTTTCCTATGCCACTCCATATATGAACATGCTACAGACCAGATGCCTTTCACTTAGCAGCAACACCAATTGAATTCTTGTAAAAGAATTTCCTTGATTCTTGGTACCTCTTAAAAGCCTTGGAAAGTGGATGAGGGAAGGCAACACCAAGTGGAGCTAAGATTTTCCCCCCCTTATTTTTGAATATATTGCCGTAATTTCTCCTCTGACTCGTGTAAGAATTTAAAGGGATTGTAGAATTTAGGAGAAATATTTGAGGGATTATCAGTGTTAAGTGATGAGAAATGTCCTGGAAGTAGAAACTTTGTTCAGTGATAAGAACTTATAATTGGTAGGTTTCTGAGCCTTATATGGGTGAATAAAAACTTTGCAAAAAAGTAATACATTTCAGTTAGCATAAACCTAACTTGAGGCTACGAGCATTAGGAACATGAATCTTCTCTGTTAATTGACTTATCAATGAATGAAGTTGATTGATAGATTACAAAGTTCTAGAAGCATTGAGGTTCCACTAAGTAGCTATCATACATTTAAAATAGGGCCAGCGGATTGCTGCAATGGTGGCTTGAAAGGTTTGTGGTTGGTGGTTTGCTGCAATATGCCTTGCAACTTCTGTGTTAATGTCTATTTTTTTAGTGTTAAGGACCAAATAGGGTCTCGATAAATTTGTCAGGGACCAATTCGATGCTAGGGTCAGCTGTCCAAAACTCCAAGAAGGCATAAGGCATGTTCAAAACAGCGTCGTATTACTTCCATGCTGGTGAACTTAACGATGACTCAGCAAATTAACGTTCCACGTGTGCTCCGTTAGTTGGGCCGTTGGATGCCAACTAACGGAAGGACAAACATGGCCCTATTTTTGTAAAATTAAGGACCAAAATGAGCCTTTTTTATTGTTGGAGACTAAAAAGGGCTTCGTGAAAATTGTGGGGGACGAAAAAAGGTATTTACTCAAACATTTATCATGTTGTGACTCTTCGATATGTGTGTAATTTTTTTTTCTTTTTTTAATAAACATGAGCTCCACAACTAGTTGATTCATAATATGAGAAAATAATTCTCTTACAACATGAGAAAATTAATTTTTTTTTTAGCAAGTGATGAGTTTCACTATTTGTTATTTTTATGGCATGAGAGATATTAGTAACATGAAAAAAGAGAAACCTATGAATGATATATAAAATCACTTGATTTCATTTTAGCTCTAAATTTTTAAGGGATTTGCATTTGTCATTTAACATGACACAACAAAGTTTCCTACACACATAACATTTTGTAGGGCCCACACTTTTTGAAGAAAAAAGAAAAAGAAAAAACTACGGCACGCAAAATGAATCTCTATAATATTACACAATCACTTTTCCTACAACATAACTCTTATAAAACCTAATTTTTAAAGGAAAAAATTAATAAATTTTGAAATTAGAAGTGTAATTTTTTTTTTGGTGGGTGGGGGGTGGGGATAAAGAAATGTAAGTAATTTTAACCTGAAATAAATCCTTGCAACGTTATAACTGTAGAAAAAAAACAAATAAATATCCTTGCAAACATAACATTGGTAGATTAAAAAGTAAAAGGGGTTTGCATTTGTCATTTAACATGACACAATAAATTTTTCTACACACACAACATTTTGTGGGGCTCACCTTTTTTGAAGAAAAAAGAAAAAAAGAAAATTACAGCACGTAAAATGAATTTTTATAACATTACACAATCATTTTTCCTACAATATAACTCTTATAAAACCCAAAGTAAAAAGCCATAGACTAAAAAATAAAATATGAATCACGGGTAAACTAAGGAAAGTGAGCATGCGGGCAATACGAGAAAAAAACGGCAGTACAAGGCGAGGACAATTTTAACAGGGGATATAATTTCTCACGAGATAATATTATCTTGTGAAATATACAAAAAGGTAGACAAGACTCATTAAAGAAAAAGAAAAAATATTTATTTATTTTATGTGCATAAGGGACTCACTAAATAGAAAAAGAAAGAAATAAAAAAGTTTACCAAAAGAAAAAGAGAAAGAAAAAAAACAAATGAGTTTATATGCATAAGATGATTTTATGTGAGACTATATTCTCATTTTAATATTAGTTGAGCCTTGAGGTGCACGTAAATTTCCGCTTAATATCTCCAGTTGACCTCGAATAGTATTTTCAGCTTCTAGAAATATTAATGTTGTGAATTTTGAGCCTTAATGTTTTTGTGAATTTTTTTTTTTCATTTTTATCTCAACGTACTTTTGGGTTTGTGTTGTGAGATTTGACATTTAATGTAACTGTGGTTAGTAACAGGGTATTGGTGGCATGCACCTATGGTTATTGTTAGATGTAAAGGTGCTCATAAATTGAGTAAATTAAAAAAAAAAAGTGAACAAAAAGTTAAATATTAAAAAATTAAAATCATTTTTTATTGATTAGACCAGTTTCCAATTCGGATTTCAAAACCGATCAAATTTATATTCAACCCAACTTTTATGTATGTAGATAATGAATTGAGAAAATATATTTTTATTTTTTGAGTTAGCTAATTGATCAGCTAATTTTTTTTTGAGCTGGTTATATCAGTATTTTCTAGTAGTGCACACGGTTGATCAAGTTCAATTCATAATTGTTGGGCTAGTTGCGCTGTCATTGATGTAGTCTCCCTCTAGGATGCAGCATAATCCTTCTTCGAGCTCTTCAATACATTTCAAGTGGGGTGATAAGCAAGACATTTCAATACTCAAGTGGCTAGTAGATTCACTGCATGAAAAGATATGTACCCTAATATTGAGTCCCTGTGTTTATATCAATGGAGGGACCTCTTTGGAGTTTGGGTGGCGCCCCTTAATGTGTTTGTGTCAGTTTCTTTGCGACAATAGTTTTTGTGTAAAACCCTCACCGGTTGAGTATTGGAAATTTCTTAACAGCAAGAGAAAAAAATGTCATATTATGCAAGAGAGAAAAAAAATGTCATAAAAAATTAATGAGCTTTCAACAAAACATATATGAGAGATTTAATCCCTTATTTATAAAGGGTCAAGGTGATTTAAGACTCGTTTTTCAAGATGGAACGGGCCAATTACATGAGTCTAAAATAATTTTCACTTAAACAAAAGCTCCATACATCCCTAAGTAAATAACCCTAATCTCTCATGCCAGACTTTGACTTTGTTAGGTCCGTGACCTTTGACCACTTTTTATTAGTGGTGGGGACCATTGGCCCATTGTAACATTTAAAAGTGTTGAAACATAGGTCATGAAGACTATGGTTAATGAAGTTTCAATGATAACAAAGTACCTACAAAGGTCCAACATAGCACAACAAGGATGGTGTCAATATAAGGCATGACAACAAGTTCAAAATGGTACAAGAAGCTTATATCAAAGTGCAAAATTGAAAAGAAGACTCAAATTAGCAAAGTCAAAGTTTTCAAGTCAAATCAAGTACTAGAAGAGTCAAACTATGAAGATATGAGAAGACAAAAGAAGACTCATGCACTTTCTGTTTGTTATGTGTATTTAGAGTCATAAAACTTATAGGATTGAGTTTATTGAGCTTTATATTAGGAAATGCATAATTAGACCATAAACTTATATAGGTGACACATATTCACTTTAATCATGCATATAAAGTTCACACACATCAAGAGTTGTTATGCAAGTTTGAAATATGATCATACATATGTTAGATGTAACTAGGAATCATTTAGAAGTCATTGGAAATCACTAAGATATCATGAAAACTGTCATATGCATAAAAGTAATCGAATACTTTCTGCTCTAAAAAAGTAATTGAACACTTGATGAACAGTAATTGAATACTTTATGGGTTTGCAAAAGTATTTGAATATTCTCCGAAAAGTAATCAAATACTTTCACTTAGAAGTGACTTAAACTTGGAAGTAATTCAAATATTTTGATGTCCAATGGCTATAAACGTCTATTAACTCCAGCTATAAACGTCTATTAACTCATTGGGCACCTATAAATACATGTTGTTAGTTCTGAACATAATAATTAACACTGAAAAACAAAAAAAATCAAAGAGAACTCAGAATTGAACCCAAATTGGCTTAGTTTTGCACATACTTGAGAAAAAGCTTAATTGCTCTCTCGTTTCTCAATCTTTTCTGATCTTTTTGATTGTAATGGACGTGGAATACTGATCTACATCTCTTTGGCAAGAATGAAATGTTGTAATTGATTTTGGTGAATTGGCGAGATCCTATAGGTGGTAAAGTGAGTGTGATCAAAGATTCGGTCATAGACTTGTAAAAGACTCCATTGTAAACGGGTTTTTTGGCACCGATGGGAAGCTAGAACATAGTGAAACGGATCAACCTCAGTCTACGTGTAGCTCTCAAGTGATTGGATAGTGAACATGATATATGCCGGTGTGATATTTCCTTACCCTATCTCTTTTAATTTTAATCATTTTGATTCTTTGTATATGTTATATTGAATCGGTTTGAGGGTTGGAAATCATTACTTTGATGTTTTAATTCGTTCTTGAATATTTTCTTGAATAGGGTTGCCATAAATATTAAAATTTCTATATTTTCCCATCCAATTTGAATCTGTTGTTATTGCCTCTGAATTTGTGTTATTAGAATTGCTTTAATTCTGTTTTGTGTTGGGAAAAGGGTTTATCATCTGCAAAATTAGTTTTGGTTGAAGTTGTGTTGAAAAGTGTTGAATTTTGAATTATTTCTTGCATTAGAAGTAATACACAATTTACCCCCCTCTTGTGTGATTGTTCAACCATATTTTCTTTTCAGAAATCAAAAGAAAAAAAAGATAAGCCGAGGAAGAGAGAAGCAGCAAAAGTGAGAAAGAAAAAAAAGAGAAAAACTGAGAGTGAGCGGCAGCGTGCAAGAGAGAGAAAAAAATAAAGAAATGGAGGTTTTCTTTGGCGAATCCAGCGACGAGACTTTGTAAAAATGAGCTCAGATTTTAAGAGAGTGTTCATGGTGTCTAGTAGCTCACATCCACTGGTCGTTTTGCGGTTTGGAGGTCTTTAGAGCCACAAATCTGATTTCTTTCTTTGAAGCTTCTTTGATGACTTTTCTCCTTGCTTTTTCTCTTGATTTTCATATATTTGATGATGTTGTTAGATTCCTCTAGTGTAATATAGACAGATAACATATTGTATGTGTATCTATTATTATTGATTGGTGATAGTGGAAGTTTAGGTGGACTCCGATAAAGGTCTCGTGATTTTTTTTCCAACATTGCATTTTTCCCGTAGAAAATTCTTGTGTGCCATTTCTGTCACTGCTGTTAGTTTTTCTGAGTTATAGGTTTACTTCAATTTGCACTTGGTTATTGTGTTTGACCCCCAACAAAGTGGTATCAAAAGCTTTGATTTTATAATTGTGGGTGTTTGAAGTGCAAATTGAAATGGAAGGTAGCTAAAGCTCCATGCTTAAACTTAATGGATCAAATTAGTTGATTTGGAAGCCTACGATGGAGGATTATTTATTCTGCAAAGACTTATATGAACCTGTTAAGCGTAATGCTACGCGACCATTGGAGATGTCAGATGCGGAATTGAATAAATTGAACAGAAAAATAGTTGACACAATTAGACAGTGGTTGGATATCAATGTTTGTCGTCATATTGCAAATGAGACATTGACAGAAGAACTTTGAAAAAACTTGGCAACTATGTATAAGAGGAAAACAACCGGGAACAAAGCATTCTTGATGAGAAAGCTTATAAACTTAAAGTACAAGGGTGATGTCACTATCAATGAACATTTGAATGAGTATCAAAGTATAGTGAATCAGTAAAGCACAATGAAGTTAACACTTGAGGATGAGCTGCAAGCTTTATTGTTGATGAGCTTTTTACCAGATTCTTGGTAGACCTTGGTGGTATATGTTAGTAATTCTGCTCGAGATGGTAAAATGTCAATGAGTATGGTTATCAGTGCATTGTTGAATGAAGAGAGCAAAAGATAGTCTACGGGTTAAAATGATGCACAAGCACTTGTCATAGAGAACATGGAAGGAGCAAAGAAAAATTTAATAAAGGTCATTACCGAGGCAAGAGTAATGGAAAGTCTAGAACATATCAAAATCTAGAGAAAGAGTCAAGTATTACCATTATGGCATAGAGGGGCATATGAAAAGGAATTGTCAAATTTGGAAGAGAGCAAAATGAATGTCGTAGCCAGAGGAAAGATAATGATAAGAAAATCATTGAACCACGCTCCCAGAAGACAACGACAACCCCTATTGCTCTTTGAAGAGAATCCGTAAGACCGGGTAGTAGAATGTGAGAAAGAGAGCTATTTTGCGCTGAGCAAAGCTGGTGATGTTCCACTGTATGGAGGGCTCAGAGAGAGTCAAAGTGCTTTCCTCACCACTGAGTACTCCGAACTGGTCTCCGCAAAGCCTTATACTTGGCTTGTTCTCTGTTTTTATTGATACCACTTTTTGAATGAATCTCCCACTCTCTTTCATTTATTCAGCAAAAAAACTACAAATAACAGAGGCCCTTCGCTATAGGTAGCATCTTCATCTACTTCTGGCCTGGCGGTCGGAGACTCTACTCCTAATTCATTGAACTGCTTTGCCCGGCTACGGCATCCCTAGCAGGAGCTACTCTCAGTTCAATCGGGATGAATCCAAAAGGGATAGCCCTAAAAAAGGGCGTTAGGATCAACCCATTGTTTTCACGTGTCAAAAATCAATTTGAGTGGGTGATTGATACAAGAGTTTCTTATCATGCTACTCTTACTAAGGATTCCTTCACTAGGTACAAGGCAAGAGACTTTGGAACTGTGAAGATGTGTAATACTAGTTTCTGCAACATTATGAGAATTGGTGATGCTTATATAACAATAAACATAGGTTACACACTGACACTGGAGGATGTACACAATGTTCCTGATTTGCACCTTAATTTGATATCAGGGATTGCTTTGGATAAAAAGGGCTTTGAGAGCACTTTTGGCAGTGGAAAGTGGAAGCTCACCAAAGGGTATTTGGTGGTTGCGAAAGGAGATGCTTGTTGCAATTTATACAAGACTACAATGAAGATATGTCAGAGTAAATTGAATGCATCAAATGATAATTCCTTACCTGACTTGTGGCATAGGAGATTGGCCACATGAGTGATAAGGGTTTGCAGGTACTGGAAAAGAAGTCTCTAATTCCCTTTGCCAAAGTTATGTAATTAAATACATATGATTATTGTGTTATTGACAAGCATCATAGAGTTTCATTCCAAAAGCATCATGATAGGAAATCTAATATATTAGACTTTGTGCATTATGATGTTTGTGGTCCATTTGACGTTCCATCATTATGAGGTAATAACTATTTTGTTACTTTCATTGATGATCCTTAACAAAAGATGTGGTTGTTTCCTATGAAATATAAAGACCAGGTGTTCCAGTATTTTCAGCAGTTATGGTAGAAAGAGAAATAGGAAAGCTCCTAAAATGTCTCTGTATTGATAATGGAGGCGAGTATACTTCAAGGGAGTTTAAAAATTACTACTCTAAATATGGCATTAGACATGAGAAGACAATTCCTGGAATCCCTCAACTTAATAGGGTAGCATAGAGGTACAATCGCACAGTTGTCAAGAAGATTAGATGCTTGTTGAAGATGGATGCATTGCCACAATCTTTTTAGGGAGAAGCTACTAGCACCGCCTGTTATTTGATGAACAGATCTCCCTCATCTCTGTTGAACTTAGATACTCTAGAAAGAGTATGGAGAGGGAAAGATGCCTTCTACTTTCATCTGAAGGTGTTTGGTTGCAAGACTTTTGCACATGTTTCAAAGAAGCAACGGTCAAAGTTTGATGACAATGCTATTCTTTGCATATTCCTAGGTTATGGCAATGAAAAGTTTGACTACAAATTATGGGATCCTGAAAAGAAGAAGATTTTCAGAAGCACAGATGTAGTATTCCATGAGACTGAGAATATTACACATTTAGAGAATACAATGGAGCCTACTAAGGGGAAAGAAATTATGTTTAATTGTACATCCATTCCTTCTTCTTCAAATGGTGCCATTGGAGGAGAAGATATTTATGAAGAGCATACTAATTGTGATGGTTCAGAGGCAGTGGGTGATGTTGATGATGAGATCATTGAGCAGAGGGAGCAACCCCCACAAGAAGAGGTTGTAGAACCATAGGTTAGGCAGTCTGTGAGAGATCGTCAGCCATCACCGAGATATCCCACTTCTGAGTATATCCTCCTTACTGATGAAGGGGAGCCTGAATATTTTCAGGAATCAGTTGATCATAGTGACAAAGACAGCTGGATGTAGGAGGAAATAAATTCCCTACATAAGAATCACACTTATGACTTGGTAAATCTTCTCAAGGGTAGGAAAGCATTGAAGAATAAATGGGTGTACAAGATTAAGAGGGATGCGAATGGAAAGCTAGCGAAACACAAGCCTCGATTAAGGTTTCGGGCAGAAGAAATGTATTGACTTTGATGAGATGTTCTCTCCAGTTGTCAAGATGACATCCATTCAAGCAATTTTGGGTTTGGCAGCTAGTTTGGATCTTGAGGTTGAACAGTTAGATGTGAAGACTTCATTTCTTCATGGTGATTTAGATGAAGAAATCTATATGATGCAACCTGAAGGTTATGAAGTCAAAGGAAAAGAACACATGGTATGCAGGTTGAAGCAAATCCTTTATGGGCTGAAGCAGGCACCACGACAATGGTACAAGAAGTTTGATTCGCTCATGGCGGAGCTTGGATATAAAAGAACTAATGCAGATACTTGTGTATACTTCAGCAAGTTTTGGGCATGGAAATTATTCGTGATAAGAAAGTTAGGAAGCTATGGTTGTGACATGAAAAATATGTTGAGCGCGTGCTTGGAAGGTTCAACATGAAGAGTGCTAAACCAGTTAGCACACCTCTTGCCAATCACTTTAAATTGAGTAAGTAGTCACGCCTATCTACCAAGGAAGAAAAAGAAGATATGTTAACTATTCCATACTTATCTGCGATTGGTAGTCTTATGTATGCTATGATTTTTACACGACCTGATATAGCATAAGCAGTTAGTGTTGTGATCAGGTTTCTTGATAATCCAAGTGGATATTATTGGGAAGCTGTGAAGTGGATCTTCAGATTATTGGGAGGAAACTCTGAGCAGTGCTTATATTTTGAAGGTGCAAACCCAATCTTGCAAGGGTACATAAATTCTGATATGGCGGGTGACCTTGATTGTAGAAAGTCTACCTCTGGGGAACTTGTTTACCTTTTCAGGGGGAGCTGTGTCTTGGCAGTCCAAACTGTAGAAATATGTTGCATTATCTACAACTGAGGCTGAGTACATCGCCATCACAGAAGCTGGAAATGAGATGCTATAGTTGAAAAGATTTTTCCTAGTCTTGAGTTTCAAGTGGGATGAATATGTGATTTACTGTGATGATCATAATGCTATTGACTTGAGCAAGAACTCAACTTATCATTCTCGCACAAAGCATATTGATGTGAGATACCACTGGCTACGTGAAGTAGTGGAGGATGAGTTGTTGAAGATTAAGAAGTTTCACACAGACAAGAATGCCTCGGACATGTTGACAAAAGTTGTTACTCGAGAGAAGTTTGAGTTGTGCAAGGAGTTTGCACACATGGACTCCAAGTGAAGAGTTAGATTGTTGATAAACCTTTAGTTTATCTTGTTTTATAGACTAAAATTACATGCAAAATCAAGTTAAATAAGTGAAAACTAGGGTTTATTAGTGTAAAAATATGAACTATGTGAATTATGAATTAAATGATTGATATTTGTTTATTTTGAAGGTAATTGATATTAAATGAAAGCAAATATGAAGCTTAAAGAATTGGAGATCAAAAACTTGAAGATCATGAAGATTCCAAGTGTAAATAGAAGAAATTACAGTTCTTAAAGAGGAGGCTTAAGCTCCCATTTCGAAGCTTAAGCTTCCAAGTTACTAAAAAGTTTTTGGACGAGAGGGTTAAGCCCTCAAAACAGAGCTTAAGCTCGCTACCAGGAAAAAAGTTCCTCTTCGAAGAGAGGGCTTAAGCGCCCAAAACGGGGCTTAAGCGCCCTCATATAAAAATTGCCACTGTGTCAGAAGGCTTAAGTGCCCAAATGGGGGCTTAAGCGCCCCAAGGACCCAACTTAGGCCCACTTGAATTATCCACCTAGGGCACGAACTCTTTGCCCTTAAAAACACAATTTGGGGGCAGAATTACATACTTTTTGATATTCTTAAAGAATTCTTGGCACTTGGAGGCAGAGGGAAAGCGGAGGAAACACCAGTTCATTTCGTGAGAGGCGGAGACGGATCGGAATCAAGTCTGCACTGGAGTTATTGAAGAATTCCCCTTCTAATATGGGATTTGGGGAAACTTTCTTAATTCTTTTCGTTCTTGATTTTGCTATGTCCGACTAAATCTTTTAAGTAGTTAGGGTTAGATGAAATTTAATCAATTTATTATGCTTTGAATAATTCTTTACATTAATTTTTCTTTTTATCATGAATGGAATTGTCTTTGCTTAATGCTTTATATGAGCTTGAACTTATATATTGATCTTAGGTAAATGCATGACAATAAAAATGTTGGTGCGTGATCCTTATCTGACAATTTCGTCGTAAACCTTATGATTCTAGGGATAGACATAGGGTTTTGCGCAATCTTATGATTCTTGAACTTAATGCTTATTTTCTTGGGGAATAACTGGGGAACTAGGGTTCTTACAAGATTATAAAGATTTAGGGTAATAAGGAATTGAGCCTTAATTAACTTAGAAAGAATCGATTGAATTGATATTAAGGACGATTAACTTAAAGAAGGAACTCAAACATAATAGAGAGATTGAGGGAAATCGAAGCCCTAACTACGCTCTTTTTTGTCAATTAATTCAATTCTTTAAATTCTTATTTTTAATTCTTGCTTTTAATTAGTTTTAATATTTTAAATTCCAAAGCAAATCCTGATACAAATACAATTTTGATTGTCCAACTTAAGTTGAAGTAGTGAATTAGTGTTTGAATTATAATCCTCATAGGAACGATCTCTTACTCAAACATTATATTACTTGTACGACCGGTGCACTTGCAGTGAGCGCAACAATTGTGGTTTCTTCCCTCTTGGTCACGAAGGGGGAGATTTGTTAGGTTTGTGACCTTTGACCACTTTTTATTAGTAGTGGGGCCCATTGGCCCTTTTGTAACATTTGAAAGAAAAAAAAAGCCGAGGAAGATAGAAGCAACGAAAGTGAGAAAGAAAAAAAAAAGAGGAAAACTGAGAGTGAGCGGCAAAGTGCGAGGGAGAGAAAAAAAGAAAGAAGGGGATGTTTTCTTTGGCAGATCCAACGGCGGGACTTCGTCGGAACGAGCTCAGATTTTAGGAGAGTGTTCATGGTGTGTAGTAGCTCACATCCATCAGTCATTTTGCGGTTTGGAGGTCTTTTGAGCCACATATCTGGTTTCCCCCTTTTGAAGCTTCTTTGGTGACTTTTTTCCTTTCTTTTTCTCTTGATTTCCATATATTTGATGATGTTGTTAGATTCCTCTATTGTTATATAGAGAGACAACATATTGTATGTGTATCCATTATTGTTGATTGATGAGTGAAAGTTTGGGTGAACTCCGATAAAGGTCCTAATTTTTTTTCCACATAGAAAATTTTTGTGTGGCAATTTTGTTATTGCTGTTGTTAATTTTTCTGAGTTATAAGTTTACTCGTGTTTTCCCCCAACAGGTTCCATGCCGTAGCATCCTTGCATCTGTTAATATATTGTCACCAGTGACCACTTTGTCCAGAGGTGATCGCCAACTCATAGGTACATTGAATACGACCCCAGCAAGACCGAACATATATTAATACAAGTCATACTTTTCATTGATGGGAAATTATTTAGGAGATTTATTTTTGAATATTATTTTTAAAAAATTGAATTTTATGTTTGAAAATGTTAGCTTAAATATAATTTAAAATTCAGAAAAGTTATAGTTACTACCTATTTTTCTTACTACCAAATCTTAACCGTTGATTTCCGTCAATCTAACGATTACAATTTATTGCAAATTAATAATTAATTAATAAGTATGACCTCATAAATTATAACCGTTAGATTGACGGAAATCAACGGTTAAGATTTGGTAATAACAAGTAGTAAGAAAAATAGATAGTAACTATAACTTCTCCCTTTAAAATTTAATCTTTTTATTGATAAAAATAGAATTTATCTTATCAGTATTAGGTAAATTAATTTTTTGGTGTAAAAATATTTAAAAGTGATGTTAAAATGATATTTAATATTATAATTAAGAAGCATATATTCCCACTGTCATTCTAATATAAAAGATTATTTTAAAAAAATTAAACAAATAAGAAGGACAATAAATTAAAAAATGACAATAACTAATATATAATGGAGGAAAATTTATTAAGTTCAAGGCCTTTTTGTCTTCTCGAGGCATATCTCATTTTATAGGAATAAATCTTTAAAATTTATATAATTTAATTATGTGAAAATTTTATATCCATCTCTTTACTCATAAATAATAATTGGATCTTACCTATTTAATGCATATGAAGAAAGAAATGGAGACAAAAATTTCACATGACCATATTATGTGAAATTTTAACATAAGATAATCTACTCCTTCTTGCCAAAGGGCCTGATTGATTTCAGTTTTGTAAAACAATTTTTTAATTTTAAAAACAAAAAACATGATTGATACTCGCTGTTTTGTTTAAAAAAAATTTAAAAACCGTTTTTAAATTTTAATTTTAAAAACAGAAATTACAGAACACCATTGAGGTGTTTTTGTTCTAATTTTTTACTTTTTGTTATGAAAACACCAAAAACACGGAAAAAAGGTGTTTTCATTAATGGCAAAGCTGTGATTAATCTATATTCTCACTCTTGGTATATGAACTCTGCAAATGTGACCAGTGCAACGCTTCCTCTTTCGTTTTCTTTCTCCTCCTTCAATGGTGTTTGTGCTATCTCCCTCTTCCTCGTTCTGACACAAATCTCTCCACGTGAAAGGAAAAAAAGCTAGCATCTAAAATCGAAAATCCTTAACAGTGTTGTCACTTGACCAGAGGATTGAAACGAAGATCTCTCTCTCTCTCTCTCTCTCTCTTGGTGAATAAATAATGCTACTGAGAAGAAAGAAGTTGGAGCAGCGCTGCACCTTCTTCTCCTCTTGATTTCAAGGCCTCCACCCAGTCCCAACATCACTATGTTTTCGGTATCTCTCCTTCCTCGTGGTTTCTTCTATACTTTTCTAATTATTATGTGTTTCGTTGCTAAGAAATGATGGGTAGTAATGAAAAATCAAAAAATTTGTTAAACAAATGTCATATTTATCTTCAGGGTGTATTCAACTTTCAAGTCCAACCAAGAGTAACATAATATTATATGTTTATTTGAAATTAGTTTAAATGGAAGTCCAAAACTTTGTCCGGGGTAAAATGAAAGTAAGCTAACAAAAGATAAAGAATTCTTGGTGGAAATCAATTTTGGAAGATGTCTCTTAAAGCTCTTAACATTTTTATCTGAAATTAGTTTAAATGAAAGTCCAAAACTTTGTCAGGGGTAAAATGAAAGTAAGCTAAAAAAAGAAAAAAGCATTCTTGGTTGAAATCAATTTCGAAAGATGTCTCTTAAGGCCCTTAACATTTTTATCTGAATTTAACCAATAACCACAACGTTACATAAATCTTTGACTCAGGAAATAATTGTAAATTGGTTCACACTGAAACATAACTGCTTTTTCTGCGCTAAAACACAAAGGATGGAGTCCACCATCTTACATGTTTATTGTTTTGGTAAATACCATTTACTACTTATTTATTACACAAAACAGTCTAAGATTTTCTTTTATTTGAGTCAACCATATTATATATTCCTGCATGTCCTTAATTACCACCACCTTGATCGTAACCCTCTCCATGACCATAGCCTTCACCATGACCATAGCCCTGCCCAGAGCTTGAGCCACCACCTATAAAGAAAAATCTTAGATTGTTTTGTGTAACTTGGATGAAGGAAGCAGAGGCAGCTGAACGTGTTGGGTCAATTGCAACTTGCCAAGCAATTATCCACAATACAATTGGAATTGGAGTTGAAGAAGAAGATAGGAAGATGACATGGGTTGCTGATGCAGAGGAATGCTAGAAGAGAGGTTCTATTGAGATAGCCAGAGCTATATATGCTCATGTTTTGACTGTCTTCTTAACAAACAAGAGCATATGGCTTAAAGCAGCACAACTTGAAAAAAATTCATGGAACCAAGGAATCTCTTGATGCATTACTTCATAAAGCAGTTACCTACAGACCACACGCTGAAGTTCTTTAGCTTATGGGTGCCAAAGAGAAGTGGCTTGCTAGAGATGTGCCTACAACTCGCGCTATCCTCCAAGAAGCTTATGCTGCCATTCCCAATTCTGAGGAAATATGGCTTGCGGCTTTAAAGCTAGAATTTGAAAACCATGAACCTGAGAGAGAACGGATGTTATTGGCTAAAGCCAAAGAGAGTGGAGGTACAAAAATAGTCTGGATGAAATCAGCAATTGTTGAGAGAGAACTCGAAAACATTGAAGAGGAGATGAGATTGTTAAATGAAGGGCTGAAGCAATTCCCATCATTCTTTAAATTGTGGTTGATGCTTGGCCAGCTTGAGGTTAGGCTTGCTGAGAATGTGAAGCTGCTTGATCAGCCCGAGAATCGGCTTGATCACAATAAATAAGTAGTAAATGGTTTGAAAAACCTTTCATTCACTTGCATGCAACACTAATTAACTTCATTGAACACCCCAATCTTACCAACATTTCCCACATCTTCCTTATCCACCACTTATTCTCTATGCAGTAAGCTCACTCTCGTCATTTTATTTTATTTCTATTTGTTCGTGGATCATTCAAATCCAAAGAAAACATCTATTATTCCCTGGATGGTAAAAACATCAATCGATGGAGCATATTAAAAATAATTCTCATAAGTGTTTACTTCATTTAATTTTGCTCCTGTTAGAATTTTGCTAAAAAATACAAAATGCCAAATCCTACAATGCTGAACTTATTGTGTCTCTAATATACAAGTTTTTTTTTTAACTATCTTAGTACTCACCTCCTAAGTTGTATGACAGGTTATAACTACCATGGATATTGATAATTTTTCATCAGAAAATGATGCTTGTAGCTTTGATCTCCATACGATACAAGCGATGATGAATTAGCTGAACTATGCATTATCGGTATGGTTTACGATTATAACGAGAAATTTTTAAATAATAAGGTTCGAACATCTGCATTAACTGGTGGTGATTTTATTACTAAGATTGAATGGCTCCGGAATAGTTTGCTTCGAGTTATTTCGAATGGAAAAAGCATGTTTTATTAATTTTTGCAATGAGTCGAGAGGGAAAAGTTACTTAAGTGACTCAAGGGATGTGCTTCTGGAAGAAAATGTTGCTATGTTTTTATTCATAATTGGGCATAATGTTCGCCATAGAGTGGTTGCAGATCGCTTTCAGCATTCTACAGAAATTATCTCTCGTTATTTTAAGGAAGTATTAATAGCAGTATGTCAATTCGAAAAAGAGCTGATAAAGCAAGAGTCAAAAGAATTGCCCGATAGAATAAAAAATAATCCCATATATTGTTCAAGGTATGTAACATTATTACTTATGATATTTATTCGTGTTGTCTTTTATTTTAGATCTAATTTTTAATTGCTTATATTTGGGTTATTTTATTACAGAATTGTTTAGGTTCAGTTGATGGCACACATATAAGTGCATGGGTTCCTGCTGAGAAACAAACATCATGCAGAGGTAGAATGACAATCGTCACACAAAATGTCATGTGTATTTGTGATTTTAATATGAATTTCACATATGTGTATTCAGGATGGGAAGGAAGTGCACACGATGCAAAAGTTTTCGTTGATTCACTAACCAATCCAAATGCACAATTTCCATGGCCATCTATAGGTGAATATCATATTGTTGAATTTGTCTTCTGTAAATGAAGTAAATAATTTATATTTAAAGCTAATGCAGGTATGTTTTATCTTGTGGATTCTGGCTATCCTTGCACCAGAGGTTTTCTTCCCCCTTTTAGAGGCGAGAGATATCATGCACAAGAATATACTGGTCGCGGTAGACAACCAAGGAGTTGTGAAGAGTTATTCAATTATAGGCATTCATCTTTAAGAATGACAATTGAACGATGCTTTGGAGTCTTGAAGAACAGATTTCCTATTTTGAAGCTAATGCCTCTATATAAACCTTCTAGGCAGCGACTCATAGTGATAGCATGTTGTGCTATTCATAATTATATACGCAGGTGGAATTTACGCGATGATTTGTTTAGAATGTGGGAAGACATGGATCCTACAGAAATAAAGGGTATGAATGAGACTTCTAACCTTGAGGGAACAAGCTTGAATGATGATAACTTGTCTAGGTTATCTGATGAAGGTGTAGCGGAAATGGCAGCATATCGTGATCATATTGCAAATTGGATGTGGGCACAACGTAACAATTCTGCAGTGTAGTTTATTTGATTTGTTAAATAATAGGTTTTACTTTTGGATAATTAATTTTCAAGTGACTCAATGTTTGTATGGGCTTATTATGAGTGCACTAAACCCTAACTTATGTTTGTATGTTTTGCTTATTAAATATATTGGACTTTGATTAGATTAACTTTGGTTCGTTACAATTATAATATATTGACTGATAGTAATTTATATAGTAATCTCGTGGAATATATTGAACTTAAAATATTTGTTATGGTTTGCATTGGTCTTATAAAAGATTTATAATATGATTTTTTTATCTTAAAAATACATATAAGTTTTTAGATATAATAATAGAAATTATTTAAAAAAAATAGCAATTAAACGAGTTTTTTATTTTGTTGTTCTGAAAACATGTTCTTAGAACAAATTTACTAAGCAGATTTTTTTATTTTTTTACTTTTAAAATTGTTTTCAAAACAAATTTATCAAACTGATTTTTTCCTTTTTTTATTCTGAAAATCAATTCTTAAAAACTATTCTACAAAACAGTTTTAAAAACAAAAAAATCAAAACATAATCAAACACACTCTTTGTTTCCAATACCCTATCCTCTTTTTTTTTTTTTTTTATTTCTGGGTTACTTATTGATTAATCAACTAATCCAATCAAATTGAGTAGAACTATGACAACAAAGTTCTTCATGCTAATTTTTTAACAATACTGCATAATCACGACTTAAATTCATAACCATCACTTAAACAACTCTTTTACAATTAATCCATGTAGTTAGAGGTATACGCTTCTTTCATAAAAGCTAAATTTCCCCAAATAGTGCGAAAGACCGAAAGCCTAAGGCAAATTCTTCCCAAGGACCACCGACGAGCCCTCTTCAATATGAAATATTTTTGCGTAGGGGCACAAGTGCATCTAAGGCCTATGCAAGAAAAATTCGTCTAGTGAATGTGCCAAAACAAGCATAAATAATAATAATAACAATAATAAAAACATCATAGTTCAAAGTTCAAATAAAATAAATCATGCACCCGCAATGAAGTTTCCAAAAGAAAGTTGTTGCTTGGTTGAAACACTAGAAACCCATGACCATGACCCAGTCAAGCACAGTTCTTTCTCTCTAGAAACATTGTAACCAATCAACCACGTTAGATGAACTATTTTTTTTTTTTTTTGTCTGCCGTGCGTTAGATGAAGTATTTTTTTGTCTGCCGTGCTCATCACTCCCTTTCAATTTCAACTATATATATATATATATATATATATATATATATATATATATATATATATATATAGAGGTAGAATCTTTTGACACCGGTGTCAAATTTTAATTTTGACACTTCATTTGAGAGCCGTTAGATCAAAAAAGATCAACGTCTCTGATTTGCAAGCATGTGACACCATTGATCTTTTTAATTAATTATTAATTCCTAATAAATGATAATCGTTGATTGACGAAAATTAACGGTTAAGATTTAGTGTCAAATTTCAAAGTTTGACACCGGTGTCAAATGATCCTGGCCCATATAGGGATAAGATCATTTGACACCGGTGTCAAACTTTAAAATTTGACTCCAAATCCTAACCGTTGATTTCCGCTAATCAACGATTATCATTTATTGAGAATCAAACTTATTAATTAATTATTAATTCCTAATAAATGATAATCGTTGATTGACGAAAATCAACGGTTATGATTTGGTGTCAAATTTCAAAGTTTGACATCGGTGTCAAATGATCCTGGCCCATATAGGGATATGATCCTTTGACACCGGTCTCAAACTTTAAAATTTGACTCCAAATCCTAACCGTTGATTTCCGCTAATCAACGATTATCATTTATTGAGAATCAAACTTATTAATTAATTATTAATTCCTAATAAATGATAATCGTTGATTGACGAAAATCAACGGTTAAGATTTGGTGTCAAATTTCAAAGTTTGACACCGGTGTCAAACTTTAAAATTTGACTCCAAATCCTAACCGTTGATTTCCGCTAATCAACGATTATCATTTATTGAGAATCAAACTTATTAATTAATTATTAATTCCTAATAAATGATAATCGTTGATTGACAAGATTTGGTGTCAAATTTTAAAGTTTGACACCGGTGTCAAATGATCCTGGCCATATATAGAGGTAGGATCTTTTGACTCCAAATCCTAACCGTTGATTTCCGCTAATCAACGATTATCATTTATTGAGAATCAAACTTATTAATTAATTATTAATTCCTAATAAATGATAATCGTTGATTGACGAAAATCAACGATTAAGATTTGGTGTCAAATTTCAAAGTTTGACACCGGTGTCAAATGATCCTATCCCTGTATGAGCCAGGATCATTAATTAATTTTTAATTCCCAATAAATCTCAATCGTTGGATGCACGGAAATCAATGATTACGATTTGGTATAAGACTTATCATTCTTACACCGGTGTAAGATGATCTTGTCTATATATATATATATATATAGGAATAGAATCCTTTAACACTGGTGTCAAATTTTGAAATTTGACACCAAATCCCAACCATTGATTTCCGCCAATCAACAATTATCATTTATTGGGAATTACACTTACTTATTAATTCCAATAAATGATAACCAATAAATGATAACCGTTGATTGACGGAAATCAACGGTTGAGATTTGATGTCAAATATAAAATTTGACACTGACATAAAAAGATTCTGCCCCATTTATATATATATATATATATATATATATATATATATATATATATATATATATGTTTCTCACTCATTCACCATTCACAACTCCTTCAAAATTCACTTTCTCTTCTTTCATTCTCCTATAGGAATAACATGGAACGTAAACCTTTTTCGCTCCAACTCACTGATCCGAATACAAAACCCGAATCCAGATCCGTTTCAAAGATGGACACGGACAGCTTCGACTTCGAGTTCCCCACTGTTATTTCTAGTTCTGCTGTTCCAAACGACGTCGTTTTCTGGGGCAAGGTCATAACTCGCGAAACCCAGCCTGTAGGGAAAAACCAAAGCCCATTCCTATTGAGATCGGAATCTTCTTCCTGTCGGCCCAACCGAGCTGCTGGCCCTGTCCGGTCGGTGTCGACCGGGGAGAACCGGTGGCGGAGAAGCGACAGTAACAGCAGTAGCCGGAAGCATCGCAACGGTTTGTTTGGAATGGTGAAGTTCCCGTTACAGATGGATTTGAGTGACATAAAGACGAGGCAAGAGAGGAGGAAGCAGCCGCCGCGGCTGCCTCTGCCGATGTCGGCTGTGGAGGATGAGGGTGGATCGTTCAGCGGCGGAGAGAGTTGTTGGGACTTGGTCCGACCGGTGAGGCGGAGGAGCCAGCTAATGAAGGCCTTGTTTGGATGCATTCCGATTGTTTAATCTAATCTATTTATTTATTTATTACTGTTTTTTTTTTTTTTTTTTTAACTTTCTTCTTCTTCTTCTGGGATAAAAGCGTAAAACATTTTATCTACTATATAAAATGAGAAAGATTATACTTACAACTTTTTTTTACAACCTCTTACAACTATATTTTAACACTGTTAATTTTCGTCAATCAATGTTTATCATTTATTGTGAATTAATAATTAATTAATGAGTTTAATGTGCAAAAATAATAATCGTTGATTGGCGAAAATCAATGGTCTTAAAATATAATTGTAAGAGGTTGTAAAAAAAAAATTATAAATATAATCTCTCTGATCTAAAATAGTTAATCTTAGAGGAATTTAATTGGAGAAAATTTTAATTTTATTTGAGTATTGTATAGTAAAATCATTTTAAAATATCAATGGGCTAATTTTAAAACTTAGAGAATAGCGTTACATATCTTGACTTTACAAGTGGGTCATCCAGTACAGAAGCCATAGACTCCCGACGCTATGTAGGGCTCTATAATCAGAACGGACCAACGAGAGGAGAAAGAGATAAGGAAGGAAAGAAAGAGAATAGAATAATACTTCATATCTATTTCATTCGTCAGCTATGGATATATATCACCAAGTGATTACCGTTCTAACAGAATTGTAGCAAAGCATAACAAACGCGTACTGAATTGACAGAAAAGCAACTAAACTTCTAGAAGGTCTTAATGACTGAAGTATCCCTGATCTAATTAATTAGACATAGTCCTTTAGGTACTTAGGAGTCTGGATAGTGCGCATGGGCCTAGTAGATGGCCCAACATTCGCCCGTTCTGGAAAACGAACATCGTCCGCGATGTTGGGTTGCACTGCTTCCAAGGGCCCACATCGAACAAGGGGAAGCTGAGCTGTATGAGGTGATAGGAGCAAACGCTCTGACCGAGGAGCCATAAGTGGTGGCACATGCTGAGAGGACAAGGGCGTAGAATATGGATGGTCATGATCCAACGATTCAGAACGCACGGTGATGATGTTGTTAGCGTGAGAAGGTGTCTTAACAACAGCAGGACTTTCATCAGAATTTGAAGACAACTCATTGGAACCTGGTCTGGCCATAGTGAAAGAACTTTGCATCGTAGGATCCAGTAAGGCCATATCTTCCCATGTCGACTCTTCCGGTGGAAGATCACTCCATTGAAGCAGCACCTGAGGCACATCACGACCATTACGGCGGATGGTTCGATGATCAAGGGCCATCGTAGGGACATGGGCTGGTGGAAGTTGTGCGGTCGTCGGAGGTAGCTGATGTAGAGTGAAATGGCGGTCACTATAGAATGGTTTTAAAAGAGAAATATGAAACACTGGGTGGACTCATGATTCAGGTGGCAGTTGTAAGCGGTACGCTACCTCACCAATACAAGCTTGAACGGGAAAGGGTCCATAGAAGCGTAAAGCTAGTTTCTGGGATGAGCGTCGATGAACTGACAGCTGACGGTACGGTTGAAGACGGAGTAAAACCAAGTCACCAACAGTAAAGGTGAGGTTTTTCCAGTTTTTATCTTCCTGGTTCTTCATACAAAGTTGAGCTTTCTGTAAATTAGTCTTGAGTACTGCTAATATACCTTCTCTGGTTCGCAGATCATCATCCACTGCTTCGACTGGTGATGCTCCCAAGGTATATTCCAGGAGACATGGTGGTAGACGGCCAAACATAGCCTGAAAGGGAGTCATGCCTATGCTTCTGTTAAAAGCCGTGTTGTAGTGATACTCGGCCAAGGTAAGGAAGCGACCCCATCTGTTTGGTTTTGCGTGTGTGAAACCCCTCAAATATTGTTCAATTTCTCTGTTAACTCGTTCTGTTTGCCCATCAGATTGAGGGTGATATGCACTGTTATAGTTCAGTGTAGTCCCTTGTAGCTGAAACAGAGATTGCCAGAATCGGCTCAGGAATATCGGATCTCTATCCGAAATAATGGACTTGGGTAACCCATGAAGTTTACCGATGTTGTCCCAGAACGCAGTAGCCACCCTTGCTGCTGTGTAGTGAGCTGGTAAGGGAACAAAATGAGCACCTTTGGAGAGGCGATCAACTACTACGAAGATAGTAGTAAAACCCTGTGAAGAAGGCAAATGTGTGATGAAGTCCATAGTGAGATCTGTCCAGATATGTTGAGGAATGGGTAAGGGTTGCAGCAGACCATAAGGTGCGTGATTTGAGTCCTTAATCTTCTGACATACTTCACAATTCCTTATGTACTTCTTCACCTGTTGACTAATACCCTTCCATGTATAATGTTGTCCTAAGCGTCTCAAAGTACGTCGGATGCCCCCATGTCCCCCTACTGGAGATGAGTGGAATTCCTGAAGTAATTGCGGGATGAGGCTAGAATTAGCTGGAAGGAACAATCGGCCACGATGGAAGAGTAGCTGACCTTGTAGACGCCACTGGGACACCGTGTTGGGGTTCAACTTTAATTCACTTAAAATGTGCTGTGTAAATTTGTCATTTTGCAATTCCTGGATGACTGTAATTAAGTAATCACTAGTGGGAACTGATAATAGTAGTATAGAAGAAGGAGATCCGGCTTCTTCGATCGGCCTGGACAAGGCGTCTGCCACGACGTTGGTCTTGCCAGCCTTGTACGAAATAGAGTACTGAAATCCCAACAATTTCGAAAGGAATTGTTGTTGCTCGGGCGACTGAATCACTTGAGTTGACATATTCACTAGACTCTTGTGATCTGTCTTAATAATGAATGGTGCCCCCAATAAGTAATGGCGCCATTTACTCACACAAGATGTGACCGCAAACATCTCTCGAATATACGTGGATTTACCTTGCATGGTCGGTGAGAGCTTTCGACTAAAGTAGGCAATAGGGTGAGCATTCTGCATTAGTACGGCGCCCACACCAGTGCCTGAGGCATCGGTCTCAATCACAAAGGGCTTTGAAAAATCTGGAAGGGCCAATACTGGGGCTGTGGTGAGAAGGGTTTTAAGCTTGGCAAAGGCATCTTCAGCCTTCGGAGACCAGTAGAATCCACCTTTTGTAAGCAAGTCTGTAAGAGGTGAAGCCACAGACGCATAGGATGCAATAAAACGGCGATAGTAACCTACCAAGCCTAAAAATCCTCTTAACTGCGTTACTGATTGAGGTGTAGGCCACTCTGAGATTGCAGTAATTTTTGAAGGGTCAGGTGAAAGCCCCTTAGCTGAAATAATGTGACCCAAGAAATGAATGCTCTCCACTCCAAAGGTGCATTTGCTGCGCTTAGCAAACAAAGAATGTGTGCGCAGGATAGTAAAAACCGCATGAAGATGGGTCATGTGATCCTGCAAATTGTTACTGTAAACTAAAATATCATCAAAAAAAATTACCACAAATTTCCTCAACAGAGGTCCAAAAACCTCGTTCATTGTTGTTTGAAATGTAGAGGGTGCATTGGATAGGCCAAAAGGCATAACCAAGAACTCAAAGTGACCATGATGTGTCCTGAAGGCTGTTTTGTTGATGTCCTCAGTATGCATCCTAATTTGATGGTACCTCGATCGTAAGTCCAATTTGGAAAAAATGATGGAACCATGTAACTCATCCAACAATTCATCCACAGTGGGTATCGGGAACTTGTCTTGCACCGTGACGGCATTCAAGGCGTGGTAATCCACACAAAAACGCCACGTACCATCTTTTTTTCGGACAAGTAGCACCGGGGAACTAAATGGAGAGTGACTAGGCCGAATATGACCCAATTGTAAAAGTTCTGTGACCAGTCTTTCGATTTCTTGTTTTTGGAAATGGGGGTAGCGATAAGGACGTACCTGCACAGGTTTGGCGTTGGGAAGGAGTGTGATGTGATGATTGTGGGGTCTATCTTGTGGTAGTTGGTTAGGTGTATCGAAAATGTCTTGGAATTTCTCCAAGAGGGAAAGGAGGGCCGCATGGTGGGATGGTGGGGTTATGCTGGTGTTGGTGTTATCAGCTGTTAAACACATGAGGCAGGATGAAATACTATTCTGGGCAATGAGTTTATGTAATTGAGGTGTAATAGTATCTGGTGTGCTAGGCTTAGAACCATGTAAGGTAATGGGGTTGTGATTGAAGGTGAACGTCATTGTAAGATGGTTATAGTCTGTAGTTACTGGGCCCAAAGTGGCTAACCATTGAATGCCCAACACCACATCTGCACCCTATAAAGCTAATACATATAGGTCTGAACAAACCATGTGAGATCGCAATTGCAGGGAAACAGAACGACATACAGATTCACATGAAAGGGTATCACCATTACCTACGTGAACCTTGAAATGGGGTATGGTATGGACCAGTAGATTCAAATGTGTGGCCATGCGAGCCGTAATGAAATTATGAGTGCTCCCGCTGTCTATCAACACTTGGATAGGTTGATGGGAAATGGTGCCCTGAATACGAAATGAATGGGAAGAAGGATGCCCAAATAGTGCATTGAAGCTGATTTCAGGGTTGGGGTCCATCTCTGGGGTTTGATCCGGAGGTTCCTCTAGGGGTATGGGGGGAGGTTCCCCCTGTTGTGCCTCTTCCAATCCTTCGAGAAGAAGGAGAGTGGAACGGCCCTTGCATTTGTGGCCAGGTATAAACCGTTCATCGCAGTTGTAACATAGACCACGTTCGCGTCGTTGTTGACGTTCTGTTGCTGATAACAGCTTAATTGGAATAGGTGGAATGGTATTTAGGGGCCGTGGATTTAAAGGTGTGGGCGATGGCAGTAACTGCGAAGTGGGCTTGGGGGTCCATGGACGTGGCGGTCTCTCATCGGATTGTTGGTCCTCAAAGACGCGAGCTAAAGCAAAGGCCTCATTGCAATCATGAGGGCGCAGAGGTAACACCGAACGGCGAATGCGGGGTTTGAGACCACTAATGAACATGCTCTTAATAATGTCCGCATGTAAGCCGGGAACGCGGCTGCTCAGTGCTTCGAATGTGGTTTGATAGTCCAAAACTGAACCAGTCTGTGTCAGTTTGGATAAAGCTCCTGCCGGATCGTCAAACTCGGTGGGTCCGAAGCGGCGCCGTAATGCAAAGGAAAAAGAAGCCCAATCGGTTACAGCACCGTCTCGAAGGAGTCCTTGGAACCAGCACGAAGCGGGTTGATCAAGATGAAATGAAGCCAACATCAAATGATCGGTCATAGGGATCTGATTGTAAAGGCAGTACTGCTCCACCTGAAACAACCAGTCAGTGGGATCCCCGGAAGCAAAACGAGGGAAAAGCAGACGCAAACGTTGTGGGTTATTTTGAGATCCATTAGGACCAGAACCCAAGATGCTTTGACAGTGTTGGGTTGTGAGGGTGAGGGTCTCTTGACGGAGTTCCGTACGCAAAGTCTCAATTTGTGTGTGGATGAGCTCTGGAAGCTGCAATTGCTGTGCTTGCAACTCCTCCACGCGTGCTGTGAGGTCACGCAATCTTGTGTTTTCTGCCATGGAAGGAAGAGTACAGCAACGAAAGCACCAAAATGTAGGGCTCTATAATCAGAACGGACCAACGAGAGGAGAAAGAGATAAGGAAGGAAAGAAAAAGAGAATAGAATAATACTTCATATCTATTTCATTCGTCAGCTATGGATATATATCACCAAGTGATTACCGTTCTAACAGAATTGTAGCAAAGCATAACAAACGCATAACAAACGCGTACTGAATTGACAGAAAAACAACTAAACTTCTAGAAGGTCTTAATGACTGAAGTATCCCTGATCTAATTAATTAGACATAGTCCTTTAGGTACTTAGGAGTCTGGATAGTGCGCATGGGCCTAGTAGATGGCCCAACACGCTATCTTATAAGTTGAGTTTTAATTCATATGTATAATTAGCCTATAGCCTTATTTTGTAGTTCATTCATTAATAGTTTCTTTAGAAGTGTATTTAAAGGATTTTAAAATGTTGCAATTTACAAAAAATAAGGTTTTTAAAAATATTCAGGAATGTAATGTAATTAATTGAGCATAAAGTTGAGTGCAATTAGTTACGCACAATATTGTATGTAATAACCACATGTGCATGAGTTGTGTTTGCATACAATGTTGTATATGAAAGAAAAAAAAAAGTCTCGAGCAGGGATTAGAATCACACAAGTTAAGGGAAAATTGTTAATAAAGAAACACAATAAAAGAGGGATATTATTTTTTCTCGGGTTACCATGGTTGCACACTGGAACGAAAATGAAATGGAAAGGGGAAAACAATTGTTATACTTTCCTTCCGTGTACTATTTCAGTGATTGTTTCTTCTGCAACCCCAAATGCTGAGTTGAACTTCCTTCCTCCACCTCCACGTGCACAACTTTCAAAAAAATTTAGGCACGAAACAAGTTGTGTATAAAATTGGGGGCACAATTACAACAAAGAAACGAAAATGGTTGCACAATGGAATGAAAATATAATGGAAAGAGATAACAATTGTTGTACAACAAAGAAAAGAAAATGGGCTTCCCAACTGTCAAGAGCAATTATGCACGATGTTGTATGCAATTAGCGCCCCATTTTTATTTCTTTTGTCGTAGTTAAAGCTCTTTCCAGTAATACAATTTAAGTTCATTTTTCCTTTTATATGTTTATTGTTGCTTTACTTGATAGTATGTGCCTTATTTTTATTTTTATTTTTATTTTTGTATAAATAGTATGTGCCTTATTACCTACAGTTTTTTTTAGTGAGTGACATAAGGTGTAATTTAGAAAGTTAGATTCCCACTCCACTCCGATTAAAGAAATCAATTTCTGGAATCTCATAGGCCTTATCTTGCTACATTTAATTTTAAGATAAGGATATTTCCATTTGGAAACACAGTAACAAAACATAGAGAAAAATAACAAATAATAATTTCCGCAAAATCAATCATTCCAAACACGCATAATGTATTTCTCTCTTTGAAATGTTATCAGTCTCCCTTGGTAAATTTGATACTGGTATAGTGCTAATTATGAAGTTTTCATTTTTTAAAATTAGCGGACTTAAAACTATAAAGTCATCATTAGGTCACTTCCTCTTAATGTGATTATCAGGTGATATGAATTCTTGGTAGTTTCACACAAATAAGTTTTCAATGGTCCCCAAGACACATTTGGTGCCGTTTGCAACATAGCCTATAGAGATCAGAGTTGGATGTCCAAATTCTTATGCAAATGAGAACTAAGATTTGTCAATGATAATTAATTCTCTTTTTATTTCGATTGAAAGGTCATTTATTCAATTCTTACGTAAGGTTCATGATTTTATTCTAATATCTATCTATTTGAGATGGTTTATGATGGACTCAATTTGCTAAAGAGATTCAAGGCCAGTTGGCCACAACAGTGGCAGTTTAAAAAAGACTCTAATGTCAATGGTGAAAAGTTATAATAATAAAGCATATGAGGGAAAAAAGAGAACTTGTGATTTGTGGAGATACCTGCCTTATATAGTAGCTCAAGGATGCCTTACATATGGTGGATTCGAAAGATTCTTTCTATCTTTTAATTGGTTTCCGGGTGATAATTTTCAACACGACCTACTATCATGCAACAAATATGACATGAAAAATTTGTTTTTGGACTGACCCATTTTCAAATTCATATTGTGTTTGTGTTGACAAAATATAATTTGAAAAAAATTTGTGTCGTGTCGCATGTCAACCAGCAAATCGGAAATTGACAAGCGTTAATCTTCTTAAGGTTATTTGCATCCTTATGGTGTCGTGTTGACATGTATCATAAGTAACACAGTTTAGGGTTGACAGGTTATTCGTGTCATACTGTGTCGTGTCAACTCACAAAATAAGTTGGTTATGTTTGTGTCGAACGTTTTAACCTGGTTTCAAATTCATGTCATGTTCATATTAAATGTATTCGTGTTCGTGTCGAATTCATATCGTATCGACCCGAATTGCCACCTCTAGACGAGATATGCGTTATTTGATAATAAAGTATCTATAAGTTTTACGCCTCATATTGGAGTATATTTTCGATAGAACGAGGGTAGATAGCCTGCTACTAAAAAGGGAAAAAAATAGGAATAGAAAGGAAATAACCATAAATAAAAGAATAGTGTAAATATGTTATTTTTTTTCATATTTGGTAACGGATATACAGAGTTGTCGATATATCCATGGTATTGAAAATATTTTGCTCATGTAGATTGGTTCGGTTCGATTTGATAGATTGGCTCAAGCTTTGTAGCTTAGATATATATCTAGTGCCTCGAGAAGTACGGAGTGTGGGTCAAGTCACAGCTATATACCTGGATTAAGTGGCATTGGATTTTATACCCGTTTGTTTGCACTTTAAAAAAAAATATTTTTTATCTCTTCTTTATTTTAGAAGTCTTTTTAACAAAAGTTAAAGCTATTTATATTTTTATAAAAATATTTAGATTTTAAAAAAATATTTGACTTTTGATTTCTGTTTTTTTTAGAAGTTAAAAATTTTTAGCTTCAGAAAAAAGTAGGTTTTTGACTATTTTTGTGACTTCTGCTTTTTTTAAAATCAGATATCCAAACGAACTAAAAATGAAAAGTGTTTTTTTTCAAAAAAAAAAAAAAAACTTCTGGAGAAAAAAAAGCCCATCCAAATGGACCCTTTGTCTCATAGGTATAATAAAGTCCTTTTTCTTTTTGGTAAAATATAGTTCATGTCTTCGTTACTAGTTTTTGGGATATTTTATACATACACTTAAATCTATTGATTAATTGCTAAGTAAATGATATAATAGGCTCTTTGACTCATTTGGGGTTTTTATCCCTTTAATTTTTCAATCTGGTATTTGATTCATGGTATTTACAAATGAGGGTCATTAAGTGACACGAAGGGGACCCTCCGTGCCGCGACCCTCCCACCTCGTCACTCACACATTCTTTTATTTTTATTTTTTTCAATTGAGTGACGTCCCTCCTCCCCTGGGGCACTCACAGGATTGTGCCAAGTGGTATAATCTCGTTAGTCCCGTTACCGTAAAACTTCGAAAAACCATAACTTTTGACTCGGGTATCCAAATCAGATGATTTTTTTTATTTCACATAACTTTTCGAGATCTATAAAATGACACCTCATTTGGCATATTTTATCTCTCACAAACATAGTTTGAATTTGTAAAAAAAAGGAACTATTGTTGCAAATTTGAACTATGTTAATGGAAGATAAAATATGTCAAATGAGGTGTCATTGCGTAGATATCAAAAAAATCATCTGATTTGGATACCCGAGCTAAAAGTTATGGTCTTCCGAAGTTTTACGATAACGAGATTGTGTCTTCCTGAAAACCGGCCGGGTCTGACCGGGTCACACCGGTTCTGATGCATGGCCGGTCCGTTTCTTCAACCGGACCGGTTATATGACCGGTTTACCGGTTCTCGGGTCGACCCGACCGGGTCGGTCCGGTTTTAATAACACTGGGTCAAAAAGCCTGATATAATATGTTATTTAGAAATTTTAATATAGAAAAATTTTATTCTCACTAAATAAATTTTTTAAATTTTAAATTGAACGTCAATATTGGTGGTTAGTGACTAGTGACAATGACTAGTGGTGATGGCTAGTGTGATGGTGGCATGCAGGGGTGGCCAATTGAAGCGGTGGTAATGGTGGTAGTGGAGGCTGGTGGCGACAGATGATGGTGACGATGCCAACAATTATCATTGATTATTATGATGGATGACTGATGGCAGCAACGATGGTAGCTAGTGGTGGCAGTGGTGGTTAGGGGGTGGTGTTGGTGGGGGCAAATGATGACAATGGAGATTGGTGGTGTGTGGCAAGTAGTTGTGGTTGATGTGGTGGTGGGGGGTTGCCAGTGGAAGTTATGGTGGTGACGACACCGTTGGTGACCGATGGCAATTGTGGGGGTTGATGAATGGCGATAGTGGTGACAGTGGTGGTTATGTCTGGTGGTTGGGGTGGCGGTAGTCTGTGACGGTGGTGGTGGCTAGTAGCTCATAATGATGGCTAATATTGATAGAGGTGGTTGGCTAAAGGTTGGTGGTGACGATAGTGGGTGGTAGAGGTGACTACTGGGCTGCTGACGGCACGCCCAACAAATAGGATTTGGGTTTGGGTTGAGAGATTTATCATTTGTAGTCTATTCAAATTAAAAATATTCTAAAGAACCTTTGCTTTTATAAATGGGAATTGCTTTTGTTATGTAACATAACCTAAAAGCAAATTTCCTACTCTCACAAAAGGAGGAGAGAGAATAAGAAAAAGAGAAAAAATTTAAAGTGGATCCCATATAAATTTGTGTGTGTAGGAAGATGATTTTAGGTTATGTTACATGATAAAAATAATTCCCTTTATAAATTGGTCCTAAAGAAATGGATCCCAATAAATATAAGCCTTTACATTTATTTTCATTGTTATGAAGTTTTTTTTATGTTGGACAATATTAAGCATCAAAGGCTCAAAGATACAAATGGGCCGAGCCCAAAACAAAGCAACTCTGCAGTCCAATCAAGTACATCAAACAAAACATGGGACACTTGCATAGTTAGGAAGTTTGCTATACATGTAGACTACACTATGGATCAACCAATACAAATTTAATTTCATTTTGGGCCCACAAAAAAAAAAAATTGAAAAAGTTCTATATGCTTTCACAACCATTGATTGGTTATCCACAAGAATATATGTGATATTAATTATAAACAAAATTAGAGTTTGGTTTTGATTGACTCAAAGTTCATGTCCACTTTTTACCACAAACAGCAACTCCTAACTCCTAACTATGCAAACCAATCTCCAATTCATCTCTGCACCCCTTACCAAAACTCCAATCAAAATTGTTAACACTTCAAATGAAAACTACCAAACCAATCAACAATCCTCTGCCGGCAAAATTAAACGCCTTGTTCTCACCCAAGAAGGTAGAACCAAACTTAACATATACCCAGATAAAGAGTTCTATGCATATCCACGCTTGGTGACCCATGTAGATGATGGCTTCATTTCTACACTGACCAATCTTTACAGAGAAAGGTTGATACCCAACACAGAGATTCTTGATCTCACGAGCTCTTGGATTAGCCACCTACCCAACGATGTAAACTACAAAAGAGTGGTGGGGCATGGTTTGAATGCACAAGAGCTTGCAAAGAATCCAAGGCTGGATTACTTTTTTGTGAAGGATCTCAACATGGATCAACAGTTTGAATTTGAGAGTTGTTGTTTTGATGCAGTGTTATGCACAGTTAGTGTGCAATATCTCCAACAACCAGAGAAGGTTAGATATTCTATGACCTTACATGCATTATTTCCCAAAGCTCATGTATTCAATCTTGAATTTATACTTATAGTAATGTAGAGATTTTATAGGTATTTGCTGAGGTGTTCCGGGTGCTAAAGCCAGGAGGGGTGTTCATTGTGAGTTTTAGCAACAGAATGTTTTATGAGAAAGCCATAAGTGCATGGAGAGAAGGGACTGCTTATAGTAGGGTAAGACTTGTGGTTCAGTACTTCCAATCTGTGGAAGGTTTCACAGAGCCAGAGGTTGTTAGAAAGTTACCAGCTACTAATGATGCTCAAGGGAACAAGTCACCAATTGGTTGGATCATGAGGCTTTTTGGATTGATGTCAGGGTCAGATCCCTTTTATGCAGTGATTACTTATAGGAATTTTAAACCCATAGAAAAATGATTGAAATGTCACGAGTTTGAATATATTAAACAGTCTCTTTGCAAAAAAATATAATGGTAAGGTTGTGTGAAAAGATTTGCCTCATCCTAGCACTTGCAAGTCGGGATTTGTGGTTTTTTACCGGATGATTAAATTGGAGGGTTGCTGTGAAAGCCGAAGTGTGCTAATATCTGTATGTAAAAATGTGCTATGCTGTTTGTATTTGTCACTATTCACTTGTGAAGTTGAAATTAGTGTTAATAGACTTCCTTTTATTACTTTCTTAAGCAAATTGTTCATAGAAATGGACAATTTGTTTAGGGGGAAGAATTCGTTTATAATTTTTGTTTTACAAATTATATTAAGTGCCTGTTTGGATCCTCTTATTTTTAAGCTAGAAGCTACTTATAAGAATAAGCTAGGCCAAACAGATTTTGGGAAAAGCTCTTATAACGAAAAGCTCTTTTTTTTATAATGAAGAAAAAAGCTGAAAATTAAAAGCTCCTAGGAGGAGCTTTTTTTTAAGCTCTTATCTGTTTTTCTTGAATTGTGTGCTTTTTTTTTAAATGAAGAGTGATAAAGATAGAGAGAAAGATAATTTTCTTGAAATATGTGCTTTTAAGTAATTTTTAAGCTAAAACTTTTATGTAATTTCCAAACAGCTTTTAGCTTATTTTTTTAAGCTCTTTTTTTAGCTTTAGCTTATAAGTAGCTTCTAGCTTAAAAATAAGAGGATCGATTGATTGAAGTGTGATCGATTAGATATAGTGTAGTTTGTAAGAGTTTATAAACAAAATATTTGCAAATATAATCTTCCCCTTTGTTTATATGTGGTAAATGACATTAAGGCATAAAATTCAGCGTCTAGCCAAAACTATCATTCAACTCACTAGTAAGGATTAAAGAGTGTGAGAATATCACCCATTGGGTGTGCAGTGATTAAAAGTGGCAGTGTAAACCTCGAGATCGAAAGTTCAATGCTTGGAGAAACACTTCTAAAGCGAACTTTGACCTTTACCACACACCTGGGTTGACAAAAAAAAAGAAAAAAGTGAGAGATGTGCCGAAGAATGGTGATGTACATTTCCGTATAATATATAAGTGTTACATTACTCTAAAGGAGATCATATTCAGTTCATAACAAGTCTTCTATGCTTTTTCTTTTTTCTTCCAAGCAACAAAGAAACTTGATTGAAAGTTTACCAAGTAAGAATGAAAGGAATAAGAAAAAGCAAGCAAGCCAGCAGCTGCAATATGCATTTGAAACCTCTTGATACACATTACAACAATAAGCACCTCAACCTAGGAGTTTATAACAGTGTTTAAAAATCCGGCCCGGCTATCGACTCGGCCGAGGTTAGGAGTCACGGGATTAGGGGTTCAATCGGAGGGTTACGGGGTCACTACGCTGACCCGGTTTTATATATTAAAAAAATATAAATATATATATCCTATATGAAAATATTAAAAAAAAAACATCAATAATCAAAGGTTCAAAATATACTTAACATAATTCACCAATTACAACCACAAGTCAATATTACATAACCTAATTAAAGTATCAAGATACCAAAGTACAAAACTCATATTCTAATGGGGTCATTACGTTGACCCGGTTCTGCCTCTTTTGAGAAGGTCTCTGACAAAGGAAAATTTAAACAAAGTAAGAATGAATTTTTGTTTTCCATCGACGACCGTAAAGATTTCATTTGAATGGGTAAAATTCTTACCTTTTCTAGAAGATTCACGGCAGCGAGATGAAGATTGAAAACGTCTAGGACGCTAGGAGAGAAGAAAACCATTAAATTTAGGTTTGCAAGTATTTTTATTTTATTTTTTTAATAAAACAATGTTGTTTCATGGAATTTTTTATAAAAAAAAAAAACATGCAGTGACCCCTTTGACTCATCTAACCCGGGAGTCACCGAAACCCGACCGAGTTTTGGGGGTTGGAGAGATTGATATACATATAGGGTCAAACTTGTGACCCCAACCCTCAAAGGAGAGGAGTCAAGGTTGACCCGAGTCAACCCGGAAGCCGGAACGGAGTTTTAGAACACTGGTTTATAGTTGAATCAAATCTTCAGTTTCATTTCCATGTCCCTTTCTCTATCACTTTGATTGAATACTGATAACTTAGCAAAAACATGACTCTTGACTTTTAGGTTTTTCCTAAGTCATTAGCATTTAATTGAGGGTACAAAAGATGAAGCATGAAATAGGCTTGACAATGCGGCAATTTATTGTTGAACTCAACTTCACCCCAGACTCCTAAGATCAAAACCATAACCCGTCTCGCAAGAAAAATATTAAAACTCACATTCTATCCATCTTATTGTGCACTTATGATTATTTTAAATATTTATACAATAATTAATCACAATCTTAAAATCAATCCAACATCTCGTACAAATTAAAATGCATGTTTATAACAAGTGTTTAAACCGATAATAATAAGTCAGGTTTTACACAAACAAATTAGCTAATATGAATTACCATGCAAATTTAATGTATAAAATATAAAACAAATGAAAAAAAAAAACAATATATTTCCATCTTAACATTAACATTTTCTTCCTCCTATTCTTTATTTTAATTTATCATGCTAAATAGTATATTAGTGTATAATAATTGACTATGTTATTAACTATAAAGTGAACATAATATTTTTTTGTTAAGTGAATTGGATATCTGACGCGAAATGAGTTGATTCCAAACCCGCATCCCACCCATCTCCCAACTAGGCTTGTTTTTGCCCTAGCTCGCATGGGATGGGGCATGGTAGGTTCCATGGAGATTGAGGTGAGATTGCCATGCCTAAAAATAATAAAAATAAAAAATTGAATCCCTCCTTAATTATATAACAATGAGATTCTTCTCAAACAAGCTATTCTTATAATGTTAGATGTTAAAAGTATAATATAAAATCATTCGCTTGCTTTTATCTAATAGCTTAAGTTTTTTGGAATAACATATTGAAATCTTATTTACAAATATAGATTTTTTTTAATATTAAGTGTATATTTTAGGAACTAAAATAAGGTTTTATGCTAAATTTAAATTTTAACAATCAAATTTTTATCGATGTAAATTAAATATACATAATGCTAATCAAAATTTTATCCTAAGTAAATAAGAAAGGAATAAAATGAATTATTTTCTAATTTCCTCTTTGCTTTATGTTTTGTTCGCTACTTTCAATTCTAATCCATTAAAGAAAAAATATGTATTGATTTAAAAGAAAAAAATTTAATACGATTTTTTTATTACCAAAATTATGTTCGACATTACTATTTATACATGATTCTTTTTGCCTAATTTATTTATTGGAATGTATGGATAAAATTTCAATTTATTAATATACTTTAGGAACTGTAACTAAAGTTTGTTGCAATTGAAAGGTCATTACGATAGAGCTTTTGAAGTAGATGAGCAATCGAATAATTTTAAATGACTTTGATTGATAACTTGATATACCTAATGCTTAATTATTTTAATTTCTTTTTTTTCAGTTATTTTTTAAATATTTTTTCATAAACAGTTGTTGGATTTTTATATGTATTCATATTTTAATTAACAATAAAACATAAGAAAATTAGAAGGTGACAACTAATTCAGCTGTAAAGTCTTTTACGCCTAATAATGTAATTACTAAACAGTTCACTTAGAATACATTTTTACTTTGAAGTTAATAACAGTTAGTCAAAGACAAAAAATGAAATGACGTCTAATTTATGGTGAGAGATTGGAGTTTAATATTACTTTTTAACAAATATCAAAATAGTAGAGTGCAATTTACCCTTATTAAATAAAAGACAAAAAAAAAAACCAGGATTAGCCTAGTGGTGTGGGTGTGTGTAATAGGGTGTGTAGTTGTATTTTGTTTTCCTATAATTCAAAAAAATAAAATAAAATGAATACGTGTCTACAAATAACTAGTCCAAGAGCTAAGTTAAAAACTGTGAAAATGTTAATAGTTTATAAATTGGGAAAATATTTTCTCATGTCGTAGGAGAGTTGTTTTTTCTACCACTGATCCTTCGATTTTTGTACAATATTTTCTTTTATTTTTTAATAGATGTGACCCACATAAGATGTGTCTATAACATGAGAAAATTTTCTCCTACCACATGAGAAAATCGAAACCCTTATAAATTATAAAACTGCTGGCGGCGCAACCAACTTTGGATATTGGGCTTTGGGACAATTAGGCCTTCAATATATATATTCTATGCAATAAGATAAGAACCGTGTCAACAATTACCATTATCAAAGAGGAGGAAAGTAAAAACATGCATTTACACATATTTTTATCTGATCAGTGTACATGGTGAGTTTCACTAAACATCCTCATGGAGCTGCAGGAATTATGATGGAAATCATAAAATTGATGGAGCCTGTAGTCAACTCTTGATGAAGCTTGTCACTTAATTGTGATAGAACCACTTCACTGTATGATAATTTATACTTAACTTAAAAGATACATTATTATGTAAAAAAAAAAAATTTGGAGATATTCCAATCGATTCATCACTTCGTGAATAGTCTGATTCGGGATGGATCCCAAGATTAAAGTTTTAAACCTCTCCCAAAAATAATATTATGTAATATATGATAATCAATATAGTTTAAGCATTAAACCATTAAGAAATGCCTGTGCAGTGAAGAAGACTAGTGCAGTTACCTACATAGATGATAAGGGTAGAGCTTCAACAACGAATTGTTTATTAAATCGTTTGTCACCTGTTACCCCCCTATAAAATATAAACCTTTCCAGCTTAGTCTCAATTCAAGTGCAGTGAACTTGAATAACCTCTGTAGGTTTAAATTTATAACCTCATGCATTATCCAAATCCTTTACCACTAATTCACTCTTAGTGACTTTAAAGTAATACAGAGCACTAAATATTTATCTCGGAGATTATATATTTAGTGACTTTCTCAAAATATGCACATCGAAAAGGAACAAAGACAACCAACAAATGATAAAGAGCTTGTTTTACAAAATTAGAGGTCTCAAATTCAAGTTATGTGAGTGTCACGAGTCTAATCGTGTTCGATAGAATGATACTTCATTTTTATAAGTAGTGCCTGCTATTGTTCAAGGATTGTAAGTTGTTCATGAAAAAGTAATCTAAAAAGTATAGACATTCTTATGTTTTGGTACAAGTTAGTAAAAAAATATTTTTGAGCAATATTAATTCAAAAGAAAAGAGGGTGAATTTTGAAATAGCGGTAAAATTGCTCGTTGTGATAAGAAAATCATGAATACGAATCCAGAGAACAACTTATTTGTAAAAAAAAAAAGGATAAAATTGCGTACAATCAATCCTTACTCCATCCTTGTAAGTCGAAAAACCTTGTACACAGATTTGTCCATTAATTCCAAAGAAAGTAATATTCTCATGTTTTAATTGATTTTTATTCCCATACCACGAATGGAGTAGTTTCTCCTAGCATGGAAATAGAACTTATATTGAAACCCATTATTAACTTCCACTTTCACACTGTCACTTCTTTCTCCCATCATTTAAATCTTGAAAAATATTCCCAAAAATATTAAATGGTAACCAACTATATAATAACCCTAACATGTGAATTGTGAATTTGTGAATTGATTAAGGAATTAATCATAGATTAGAATGATTAATTACATGAGATTTAATTAAAGGAATTAAAGTCACTTTTGAGCAAAAGTGTAAATAATGTAAGTTTTGGAATAAAAATGCAATTAGGCAAAAGATACCCCGAACTTAAAAATAATGTGGTGTGACATTATTAAATGATGTTAGTAGATGTTGAAAATCATAAGATGACTAAAAACATGTCTTGATGTTAAATTCGATGAAGGGACATGGAAGAAATTAAGGCAAATGTTACTTTTGACTTTTACTAAGTTGATTAATGCTTTAAGTTAGTCATTTCCACTAAGTTTCCTATCCATCTTTGTGCTTCTTCTTCCTCTAACTCAAGATCCCATTGTTGTCTAGCTTGAATATACAACTTTTGATTAAACCACTAAATCAACAAACTTTTATCATGAAAAATGTTAAGGATCTCTTGGTGATCACAACCTAGTAAATAAAGCCTTGTGAAAACCATTGAGTGGAGAGTTATCTTCAAGGGAAAGTGGTGCTAGGTTGGTTGGAGGGAAGCTTGGAGGGTTGTTTGACCTTGTCTTAAGCTTGGGAACTACTCCTACAAGTGTTCTAGGAAGTTTTATGGTGAGTAATCCTAACTTTGATCAAGATTCTTGTTCATTGAATAACATAGTATTTTATGAAATATGTTGTATTAGTAGTGGTGGTTATGGCTTGACTTGTACCTAAGTTATGTTGGAAAGAATGTTTAGGGAATGATTTAATTAGTGGAAAAGTGTTAAAATATCCTTTTGGAACACTTTCATGATTTTTGAAATTTTAGCATATGAAAAGTGTGAGATTCCGTTCATTTTAAGTAATATGCATAGATGTTTATTGAAGTCTATGTTAGTTTGATTTAGTAGTTAGGATTCCATTGGCGTTCAAGTAGAAAACCAGACATTTGACCAAGTTATGGATCAAACTTCAAAGTTCTTATTCTTGAGAAATTTCAAGAATAGTGGTAAGTTTACAACCTTGAACTCTTGATAGGATGATGGTTATTAGCTTGAGGTTTAATATATAAAATGTATTTTGGATCACACACATGTCTTTGAATAGGTGATATTAGTACTACCTAGTGGTGTTGTTTGCGTATAAAGTGTGATGCACACTTGGCTTTAGGTAAAGCTTGATTAGAAGCTTCGAGAGGTAAGCTTTCAGTCCTTAGGGTTAATCATGTGTCTGTTCCACTATGCCTAGAAGGGGTAGTTGTTTTATATATGGTGTATGTGATTGCGTTGGAAATTGATATAATGCATTGTATGTATTGCTTTTGTGTGCCACACAAGACGATTAATTCCTTGCGTAATGCATACATTGTTCTCTGGCCACTAATTCTTTATTGCACCCATTGCATTGATATATGATATATTATATTGATTATATTGCTATTATACCTGAAGTGAACTTAAGGCTGGAGGAATCTTCCAAAGACCCTTAGTTTACTGAAATATTTATCTCGCCCCGTGTGAGGACTGTAACGCCAGTCCGCTTTAAGAATCAATGACTATCCCCACATACTAACACGAGACTTTTCAATGTGCTTTTTCCTCACTCGCACACTTCCTGGAAAAACTTCCCAGGAGGTCACCCATCTTGAAATTGCTCCAAGTCAAGCACGCTTAACTATGGAGTTCTTCTGTTCTGGGCTACCGAAAAGTAGATGCATCTTGTTAGTATAGGTAGTACTAATTAATTCTTATAAACTATCCCAAACTGTGCAGTCTCATACCTGCACAGTCTTTGGAATCCCTCTCTTTCGAGTGTCGATTCGATTCATTCATGCATGTAACCCCCCACTGGAAGCCTGTCAGGAGCCGCTCCTTGTCCATGCCCTTTCGCATCGGCGATCACTCCTCGCCCTCGTCAGCGCTCGGGATGTTACAAGGACCATATTTCAGGGACAAGAATTGATGGTGCATGAGCATCATTTGACACGAGGCCAAGCTAGCATGTGTAGTGGGATGATATTTTGATGTACATACATATATCTCACATATTGTCTATGTATTTTGAGAGCATAGAAGATGTCTATTCCAGTGTTTTAAAATTCGGCTCGAACCGGCCGGATCGACCCGAGACCCGGTGGGTTCCCCGGTCCGAGTGGGTAGTTGGACCGCTTCTGCAGTCAACCCGGATCGGACCGGTTGACCCAGCCGAAACCCGGCGACCCGGTTGACCCGAGTTAGACCGGTTATTCTTTTTTTTTTTTTTGGTAAATTTTTTTTGTTGATAAAAACTCTTGAATTAAATCATATTCATATTTTATGATGAATATGATTAAAAGTAAGGTAAAAATAATAAGGTATTTTAGATTAGTGCAGTTCGTTTATGTAATTTAGCTGCATCTTATAATGATCTCATGAAGTTAAGTGGTGATAAACACTGATGGTCTCATGATCTCATCTCAACGGTGGATATTTTTTTTAGTGTATATTTCATGCATGCTATTTGTTATCATGATAACAGTGACACTTTTTTCTTAATGTATATTTCATGCATAGTTGCATACTATTTGTTATCATGATTTAATTTATTCGTATCATGTCAAGCACAAAAAGTGCATTTAACTTATATTGCAATTTTAATCCAATATTAGGATATGGTCTAGAGCTAAAAGCTTAGAAGTATATAATATTTGCTATCATTGAAAATCAATTTATTTTTTGAAGCTCATTGATAGTTTTCTTATGTGAATTTTTATTAATATAAGTAATATTTTTATATTTTTAATATGTGAACAGTAAATCCGGTTCAACCCGGTTGAACCAGTGACCCAGTACCTCGAACGGTTCGATGACTGGTCCGAGTTTTTAAACACTGGTCTATTCCATTTCGAATATACCTATGTGTATACGTTTAGAGAACATGTATAAGTTGATATCACTTATGTATTTATTTTACCAAATGATGTAATGATGTGTTATTCATTTGGACTTTGTCATTTTGAGATATATGTATACGAAATGCATGAGTATGTATGGGAATTGATTCATGGATGGATCCATGTAACAAGCCTTGAATTGGTTAGATATATGCATGATAAATGTATGACAAAGTCTATTAGGTGAGACAAGGCTTTGGGAAGGTTTCCCTAATCTCAAAGTGCAGCAAAATGTTGCCAAAATGGTTTTTTCCAGTAGGGTAATCGATTACCCTAGCATAGTAATCGATTAACTAAAACATGGAAGGCAATTTCCAGTTTCTGTATGAGCTTTCAGTAATCAATTATCACCATGAAAGTAATCGATTAACTTGGAACAGGGGAAATGTTGAACTATTGCCAAGTGTTTTTTATGGCATGGTAATGGATTACTACTTTGGTAGTAATCGATTACTTAACACAGTAATTGATTACCATCTGGTGGGTAATTGATTACCTCACATGGTATTATCTAAGGTGTTGTAAATGAAATGTAAACACTTCCGGATAGAGTATGATTAACATTTAAGAGTGTTTTAATTAATTGGTCACATAAATTATTATTGGTTATAATAAAAGAACAAGTTTATCTGTAATTCTAAATTCAATTACCTTCATTGTAACTGTGCTTTAATATCATATGTAATGATAACAAACTAATCCAGTATCTGGGTGTTACAACCTATGTTTCTTCTGAAAATGTAATCATATGCCTTGAAACAAATGCCTCCATACATGTCAGCACTTTGAAAATCGGCCCACTCTATAGTTAGAAAGATTAGAAAAATCTATTAATGAGTTTTAATGAACTAGAATTACAGCTCAGACTTTCAAAATCATTTAGAAAACTAGGCCTCTTGATTACAAGAAAGACTTTTGGCTTTCTCAACAGCTTCAACATAGTAATACAGTCTCCAGAGTGTAGAATTATCCTGCAGAAAGCCAATATCGTAAGAATCTTATACTTCTAATCAAGTTCGTATACCATAGACCTAATCAGACTCCGCAATTAATAATGCTAATCAACTTCGTATATCATCCCCGATTAGAGTACTACCTCTTTTTCCAAATCAACAAATATGTTGTCACAACTTTGTTCTTCTACTGGCCTACTTCGACAAATTATCTCCACCACACGGTCAAGGTTTCTTGCTGGTAGCTTCTGAATTAACCTCTGTAGCAGTTGTTTCTCACCAAGGGTCATGGGCCTGTAAAGAAATGTCAGAATTTTAGACTCTTGTAAGTGTGAGAAAGCTGTGATCCTATCATCTATTGGTGATTGAGTCAACCTATCATATGTAACTAGACAAAAGGTGATAGAGCAACACTGCCATATGTAATTAGTCAAAGGTGCCAACAACTCTAGGAATGAATCTTCTCATTCTCATGTCACATGATATCGTGAGACTCGTCTATAGACAAATCAACAACGACAAGAGAGAGAGAGAGCAAGGATAAAGCATAGCCACTTATTTGTCCATATTCTTTTTACCTCTTTTGTATTGATTTCTGTTGTAATTGTTATTTCCTTATTTATGTCATATTAAGTGAAATTAGAACTTTGCCTTCCTTTTTTTTATATGATATCAGGGCTCTCTCCTGAGTGCCAGGTCCAAAACCAAAATTCATCCTATGTTTTGTA
This sequence comes from Gastrolobium bilobum, assembly GCF_033153095.1. Classification (NCBI taxonomy): domain Eukaryota; kingdom Viridiplantae; phylum Streptophyta; class Magnoliopsida; order Fabales; family Fabaceae; genus Gastrolobium; species Gastrolobium bilobum. Next base: position 241,135 of record NW_026899198.1, read on the forward strand.
AATCCGATGGAACATTGTCCACCACCTCCCAACCAACACTTGTCGCAAACAATCGGGGGACCATCACTCCAACCATGGCAGCCAAAAGTCCCTCTCTCTCATGATCACTGGACATCGTTTCGATAAGGTCTAATTATCTAATGTGATCCCAAAGCGTTATGATGTTCATTTGTGGCCATAGAAAGGAAAATTATCTCACTAGAGATGCCTAATAACCAGACAAGTCAGACCCATGATATAAATTTGGAAGGCTGAGAACAACCTGGTCATGTCCTGACTCGTGAACTCCAAGATGACTGAAATTGGAGAAACCTACAGGTTGTGCTCAACTGTACAAGAAATCTAGAATGCCATGAAAGAATCCTACTAAAAAATTGACAACACTGCTGCCTTGTTCTAGATTGTAAAGAACCAATTCAACCCAAAAGCTTAAGCTATTGGGTGAGGCTACATTAATGGTTTTTATATATCTCAACACACCCCCTCACACGAGAGCCCACTAGGCTTGAAGAGTGGACAATGCACAGGCCCGCATATCTGTGGGAAGAAAGAAATTCCACTTGAAAGAAAGTGGGAGGCGGCGAGGACCGAACCCGGGACACGAGGCTCTGATACCATGTAAAGAACCAATTCAACCCAAAAGCTTAAGCTATTGGGTGAGGCTACATTAATGGTTTTTATATATCTCAACATAGATAAATGGTGTCTAAAATGACCTAAAACGAGGATAAGAGCATCACTCAATACTACAGCACACTGGTAAAGTATTGGCAAAAACTTGATCTCTATGAAGATCACAAATGGACCACCAAAGCTGACGCTGACACCTACAAAACATTGTGGAAAAGGAAAGAATTTATAATTTTCTCTTGGCACTTAACCCTATCTATGATGCAGCTAGGAGTGAAAGTATTGCCACACGTCCATTACCTCTAATCCATAAGGAGTTTGCTCAGATAAAATGGGAGGAGAGCAGGCAATAATTAACCCTTGGATTCCAGAACACATATCAGAATCCTGAAGGCAATGCCTTTACTGTAGGGAGATACAATACTACAAAAGCCAAGGAGGAATGGAAAACCATGGTGTGAGCATAACCACAAAATAGGCTATACCAAGGATGTGTGATTAAAATTACATGCGAAACCTGCAAATTGGAAACCCATGGAGTCAAGGGATAACCGAGGGATCGTGGTATCCTCTGAAGAACCTAAACATGTAGTAACACTTCGATTGTTCCTTGAATAGGACATATGTTGTCATCATGACCTTGAATTTCCACTGGAAGGATGTGGTTGATGCACTGCTGTCTTCTTGACTACAACTTGATTTCTATCTGTAGTGGAAGCAGTTCAGGTTGGAATCTCAGGTTCAGGTTCTTGGCGGGTTTGGTCATTGTTAGTGTTTGTTGCAAGTGCAGGAGATGGGATGATGTCAAGTTCTAGTTCAGGTTCAATCCAAAACATCCATTCCTTGGTTGATTCGACAGTGGTTGGTGTGTTTCTCTCCCCTTGAATGGGTGTTTGGTGGTAATAAGGTGACATTCATGGCGGTATAGGTGTATTTGGTGGTGGGAGAGTAACATTTATAACTCTTCTGGGCAGAAGAGTAGTCAAGGAAGATACACTTGGTAGCATGTGCATCTAATTTGCCACCACTGTCAATGTGAACATATGCTGAACAGCGGAAGACTTTAGAAGAAAGGGTGGACACAACATGAAAGTTTGGGTAGGTGGCTGAATGACTTTAGAAGAAAAGGTGGACACGACATGAAAGTTTGGGTAGGTGGTTGAATGTTTATGATATAGGGATAGGAAGTTTATAGAGGGAATTCTACTAATCAAGTATGTGGATGTGAGTATAGCTTTTCCCCAATAACATTTAGGTGCATTGGTGGTAAGGATGAGAGATTTGGCCACTTCTATAAGGTATCTATTTTTTCTTTCAGCAATCCCATAATTTTGAGGGGTATTTTACACAAGGGCTTTAATGGAGGATGCCATTTCTATGCAGGTCAGAGGTGTTGGATCGAGCTTTTACCACTAGGCCAAATGCTATAACTATTGATCAAGGTACAGCTCTTTCTACTTGTCCTATCAGCCCAAGCTCCGTAGTTCGATATGACTCCGACCCCACATGGGTCTTGCCAAGACAGGATGTTGACTACACCCACAGGAGATAAGTTCAGAATTGAAATAATCTTGGGAATTATCAGATCGCAAGATCTGTTTTTGAGTTTGGAATTGAGTTTTCACCATCATTTGGAAAATTTTGACAACCTTAAGGACCTCAGATTTTACATGTAATAGGTACAACAAAGTTAGCCTAGTGTGATCATTTATGAAGGTCACCTACCACCATGCTCCGTTAATTTTGTTAATATTGCTTGGCCCCAAACGTCACTAAGTATAAGGGAATGGTTTAGAGGGGTGATATCCTTGCAGGCGGTATGTGGACTTCACATGATTGGATAGTTGACCATGTCCAGCATGCTGTCTCTACCCCTTCTCTCTTATCCTTTTCCTCTAGTCCTTCTTCCTCTTCTAAATATCTTTCTTCATCCTCTCTTAGCCCTCTCTTTCGCATTCCATAACCACCGGGTCAAAATCCTTTGCCCCTTCTGCCCTTCTTTCTCATGTGGAGCCAACCTCAGTCAAAATGTTTCAAGGAAATGCAAGATGAGTTTGCAGCCTTGCAAGCTAATGGGACTTGGTCCCTTGTTCCCTTGCCATCCTCTAGGCAAGTCATTGGCAGCAAATGAGTATTTCAAATTAAGGAAAATCCTAATAGCTCCTAAGAAATATAAAACCATTAATGTAACCTAACCTAACAACTTAAGTTTTTCAATTGAATTAGTTCTTTACATAGCATCAGAGCTGACATTGCTAAGTGGTCATGAGTTCGATCCTCACCATCCCATTCTACTAATAAAAATAATTAAATATTGCGAAGTTTCTTAATACAGGTAGGTTGGACCTGATACATCACCACCTTTCAAGTCCAATGGGCTTTCGTATGAGGGGGTGTGTTAAAGAAATATAAAATCATTAATGTAGCTTCACCCAACAACTTAAGCTTTTGAGTTGAATTTGTTCTTTACAATTAATAACTACAAGGCTAGGTTGGTTGCCAAGGAATTCAATCAACAACTATGTTTAAATTACAATGAAACCTTTTTCTCCAGTGATAAAACCCATTACAATCCGAACTACTCTCACTTTGGTATTCACTTATCAGTGGCCTTCGCAGCAATTGAATGTTTATAGTGCGTTTTTAAATGAGGTGCTTCATGAAGATGTCTCAACCTTCTCAATTTGAATCCCTCGACAAACACTTAGTTTCCAAGCTTCACAAAGTTTTGTATGGGCTCAAACAAGCCCTAAAACATATTTGATAAATTTGGTCAAACTCTTCCACATAGTCGATTCAAATCCAACAAGTGTAACACTTCCCTTTTTGTTCTTTCATGTTGGTGACCACTGCATTTATGTCTTAGTTTAAGTTGATGATATTATTATTACTAGTATTGCTACACAATTGATTTAATAGCTTATCACTATACTCAACTCCACCTTTGCACTTAGGAAGCTTGGCAGTTTGGATTACTTCATTTGTGTTTGATGGGCCTTTAATAAAAGTATCCAAGCCCATTAGTTAGGAATTAGTATATATAGATATTTAGGGTGAGATTTCTTTATGCTGAATATCATTTGTAATTTACGGAGTAGGATGGGGAATTGGGAGAGGAAATAGGGAAGCTCTCAAGGCTAGGGATGTTGTCTTAGAGTGGAGTTTTTCCTCTTGTTCTTTGCATCTCTGTATATTTTATGATGTTTTTTGTATCACTCTTATCTTTGCATCTCTGTCATATTGTCATTTAATTACTGTTTAATCAATATCAGTGTTATAATTTTCTGGTTCCATCAATTTGGTATCAGAGAACTTCCGACCTAGGGGAGTGCTTTCTATTCTAGATCTATAAAAGAAAAAAAAAACAAAAACAAAAATGGAAGAAATCAATGATATAGAGCTTAAGGAAAATTTGAAAAAAATTGTGAAAGCGTTCGATGAGGCAATAGAGAAGATGGAGTTACAGAGGTTTGAATACGAGAAGATGAAGTTTGAGAGTTTCAAAAAAATCAAAGAAAAAAATGCATAAGCAGTAAAGGAGAAAGAAGAAGACGATGAGGAAGGTGAAGAAGAAGCAGAATCGAACAAAGAAAAAGAAGATGAAGAAGAACCAAAGAAAGAAGAGGCAAGAGCGGAAGAATACAAAGAAGAAGAAGGAGGAAACGAAGAAGAAGAAATCAGCAAAAAAGAAGAGGAAGAAATCAGCAACGAAGAAGATGCATCGGTTGCAGAAAAAGAAGATGAAATAGAGAATAAGGAAGAAAAAGACGAAGAAGGAAGAGGCGGCGGATCCTCCACTACTTGAACCATCAGTTCAAGACGCTTGTACAGTGGTTGAGAGATACCTTCCGCTCTATCACATAACCTCTACGACGAAGACGTTGTTGGAAAAGGTGGCCGCTTTGGGAAACAGCGACATCAAGGGGACTACCAGGTTAGTGATGAAATCATTAAAATTAGGTCATATGTTGACTAGAGGCAAGGCGCCAAGTCTTCACCCGGATTTGGTGACAAGTAGGTCAAGGTCTTAACACGCAGATGGGCGAGCGTGGCGGGTAAGTACAGCCTAGTGGTTAAGGATGCGATTGGGAAGTTGGAACATAGGAACTTTAACGGGTAAATTAAGTGAATTAGCCGATGTTTTTGCTAGAAGGAAAGTGAATATTGTGCTTGCAAAAAACTAAGTGGGTTGGAGAAAAAGTCAAGGAAGTGGATGGTACAGGTTTCAAGTTGTAGTACACAGGTATAAACAAAAATCAAAATAGTGTTGGAATTATGATCGATAAAAGTTTTAGAAATAAAGTTGTTGGCGTGAAAAAGAAAGGCGACAGGATTATTCTGGTTAAGCTTGTAGTATGTGACTTAATTTTGAATATCCTCAATGTGTATGCACCCTGATATAGACCAGGATATTGGGTCCATATCCTAACAACCCAACAAATGGATAAGCTCACTAGCAGTGATGGATAGAAGAACTCAAGTCAAAATCCTAACAAAAGGATAAGACATAATAACAACCTCACAACAAACTAAATGGAGGCCCAACAGGTACCCCATTATAAATAGGGGTCCCAAGTTGGATTGTGTTAGAGATATATAAACCATTAAAGAGGCATTCACTTAACAACTTAAATTTTTTGGTTGAATTGATTCTTTACATGGTATCAAAACCTCGTTGTCACGGGTTTGAACCTCACCGCCCCCTATTTTCTCTTGTGGAATTTTTTAGCACGGGTAGGTGGGCCTGTGCATTGCCCACCCTTCAAGCCCAGCGGGCTCTCATGTGAGAGGGTGTGTTAGAGATATATAAAAACCATTAATATAGCCTCACTTACCAACTTATGTTTTTGGGTTGAATTGGTTCTTTATAGATTGCAATCAAACGATAAAGATAAAATTTTGGGAAGATTTGGAAGAGGTTTTGATGGGAATATCACGAGAGGAGAAGATTTTCTTAGGAAAAGACCTAAATAGTCATATTGATCAATCACCCATCGGGTTGAATTGATTCTTTACATAGTATCAGAGCCTCAGTATTACAAGTTCGATCATCACCGCCCCCTATTTAATAATTAATTAATTAAGTCTTGTGGAGTTTCTTAGTACAGGTAGGTGGACCTGTACATTGTTCACCCTTCAAATGTATGGGGGCGTGTTAGAGATATATAAAATCATTAATGTAACCTCATCCAAAAGCTTAAGCTTGGGTTGAACTGTTTCTTTACAGGAATCTATGGAGGTTTTGGCTATGGGATGAGAAATGAGATTGGAGAAGATATCTTGAACGTTGCACTAGCCTACGATTATGCCAGCGAACACAGTTTTTCGAAAAAGGGAGTCACATCTAATCACATATCATAGTGGCCAAAATCATAGTCAGATTGATTTCTTTATGAGTAGAAGAGAAGATAGAACTTCTTGTGTCGACTATAAAGTCTATCCTGGAGAGTGTGTCGCTACGCAACATAAGCTGGTTGTCGTAGAGGTTCGGTTCACCAAAATACTTAAAATGAGGAAAATGGCTCAGAACCCAAGGATAAAATGATGGAAGCTAAAGGAGGAAAAACAGATAGAATTCAAGGAAAGAATGTTGCGTGAAGGACCATGAGAGGTTGATGGAGGAGCAATAAAATATGGAATCAGATGGCTATATATATCCAAAATGTGGGAAGGAGGGTGTTGGGATAAAGCAAAGGAAATGGATTTCACAAAAAGGAAATATTGTGGTGGAATAGAGAGGTGCAATAGGCAATTAAACAGAAAAATGAATGCTTTAGATCTTTGCATAAAAGTCCCAATAATGGAAATTTCAAAAGTTTAGATTGGCGAGAAAAAATGCAAAGAAAGCAATGCGAAAAGTTAGAGGCAATGTGTTCGCCGATTTTTATAAAAATCTTGGGAGCAAAGATGGTGAAAAAGATATATATAAACTTGCAAAAATAAGGGATAAAAAAAGGAAAGACCTCACCCAAGTTAGATACATCAAGGATGAAAATAAAAAAAATTAGTGAGATAAAGATGTAAATGAAAGATGGATGAACTACTTTAACATGGGATGGCGATAAAAGCGAGGTGGACTTGGAGGACGCTTATGATAATTAAATAGAAGATTTGTGCACAGAATCAATACTCATAAAGTTAAGGAGGCTTTAAAGAGGATGAAGACTAATAAAGCCTACGCGATGGTGCCCTTATTGAAGTGAGGAGAGGCCTAAGGGATGTGGCAATAAAATGGTTGACCAATCTTTTCAATAAGATTCTTCAGACAAATAAGATGCCTAATGCATAGAAGAAAAGTATGCTTGTGCCTATTTACAAAAACAAGGGAGATATTCAGAATTATTCTAACTATAGAGGCATTAAGCTAATGAGCCATACTATGAAGTTGTGGGAGAGAGATATTGAACATCGCTTGAAGAGAAAGACCAAGGTTTCTATAAATCAATTTGGATTTATGCCAGGACGATGTACCATGAAAGCTATTTTCTTAATGCGACAATTAATGGAAAGATATCGAGAAAAGAAGGACTTACATATGGTATTCATAGATCTTGAGAGAGCATACGATAGGGTCCTAAGAAAAGTTTTATGATGGGTTCTTGAGAAGAAAAAAGTACCATCGAAGTATGTAGATGCAATCAAGGATATGTATGATGGGGCTACTTCATGTGCGAAAGCTTGTAATAGAACATCAAGTTATTTTCTTATCATAGTAGGTGTACACCAAGGTTCTACTCTAAATCCTTATATTTTTACCTTAGTTATGGATGAACTAACAAAAGATATTCAAGAGGAAGTGCCATGGTATAAGCTTTTTGTTGATGATAGTGTGCTTATTGATAAGACCAAAGACGGTGTTAATAAAAATCTTGAATTGTGGAGAAGCACGTTGGAGTTTAAAGAATTCACGTTAAGCTAAAAGGAAAATTTTATAGAACAGCAGTCGGACCTGCATATGGAGCTGAATGTTGGCCAACACATACGCAACGTGAGCATAAAATGAGAGTAGCATAAATGAGAATGTTAAGGTGGATGTGTGGTTATACGAGGATAGATAAGATAAGAAATGAAGATATTCGATGAAAGGTGGGAGTAGTACCGATGGCTGAAAAAATAAGAGAACATAGATTCAGGTGGTTTGGGCACTTAATGAAAAGGCCCCTGAATGCTCCCATAAGAACAAAAATTTGTTACCAAGAGCTCGACACAAAGAGATATAGAGATAGACCGAAACTTACTTGGAGGACAATGTGTGATATTGATTGGCGGACGATGTGTTTTAGGACGGAATGGAGAAAAGCTATAAGAATGGTGGAGTGTTAGACTCGTTGTTATTCCTATGTTCCAGATGGTCCCTGTTTAGTTATTTTCCTCTTCATCTCCCCCCTCTCCTTATTTTTCCCTTCTTTTCCTTTACATGAACTCTTGGTGGTCCAAGGAGCAAACTTTGGTGGCCAGATCTAGCACAGAGGCAAAGTATAAGAGTCTTCGCTAGTTCAGCATGTACCAACTCCGGTTTTGTGAGTTTTCTGACAAACTCAAGGTGTTGGATCATCTTCAGCTGCTCCATCGTCCTTAAGTTTGTGGAGGATGTGTTATAACGACAATTATTATTCAGTAATCTCTTATTGTATTAGTTTTGTTCAGCTACTATATTTGCAGCAGAATGTAGCCTTTGTATTAGACTATTAGTGTATTAGTTAGTGCGTTAGTGCAGCCATATAGTATTGTTGTACTCAGGGTAACATTAGTTACTCCAAAGATGATGAGAGTTTGTTATATTGAGCTGGTAAGTCAGTCGACAATTGTAATAGTTCATAACAGCTTTCTAGATCTGTTAGCTTGCTCTGCAAACATTCTGTAACTCTATAAATTGAGCTCTTTGTGATACAGAACTCTGTTCAATAGTATCTGAAATATTCAGATCAAATTTAATTCTCTCTCTCTAGTTACCTCTTTGTCTTCAACTTTCTGCGTGAATCTTTTAAGGAAAAACAAGTTTCGAGCCAATGTTTAGCTAAGGAATTTGAAATCAAAGCAATAGGGAGGTTAAACAATTATTTGGGAATTGAAGTAGCTCATTCTAGACAGGAAAGCAACATGCAAACCAGCTAGTGCCTCCATTGATCCAAACTTGAGGCTTGGACCAGCACAGGAAGACGCTGCAATAGACAGGGCAAGGTATCAATGACTTATGGGGAGACTTATTTATCTATCCCACTTAAGGCCAGACATAGCTTATGCAGTATGTGAACTAGTCAATAAGGCATTTTATTTAAAAGAAATGGAGTCGTACTAAGGGCATATACTGATGCAAACTATGTCAGGTCACGAAGTGATAGAAGATCAACTACGGGGGTACTGTGCCTTCCTTGGGGTAAATCTGGTAATTTGAAGAAGCTAAAAAAATAACGTGATGGCATAACCCAGTGCTGTGGCAGAATTTAGAGTAATGACTCAAGGTGTTTGAGAACTACTTTGGTTAAAGAGTATCCTTAAAGGCTTGAATATTCAGTGGGAGAGACCAATGGAAAGCATGCACAGGCCAGTCCCCTTAGAAAACAACATGTCCAGCTCTGGAGCACCATAAGTTGACCATTCATCCGAAATTTTGAATCCTGGTAAATATTGCGTTTGGGATAATACAAGGCTTTATGAGCATGATCTACATAATCGGAGATTTCAAACCAACAGTGGATTTTTGAGGAAGAAATATGCCATAAAAAGTTCATTAATGGTATAAAACTTATTATTACAACACTAGTATCAATGGATTCCAACCAATATAACAAGCTAGGCAGAACCATAAGCATGCCATAATCAATCTCTATTCCCATATTCACTCAAATGTATCACAACATACCTGTACTTCGACATTACAGCATCAAGAAGCAACTCCAGCTGTCGTTCCATGTATCCTAGCTAAAAGCCAATATTAAACACCAATTAGTATATATATCATTGCATATATATCATATAAAACAAATGCTTCAATCTCACTGATTCCTAAGGACAAGAATCACAAACCAATTACTATCCATGATTTCGATACAAACATGCAAGATATTACAGAAGATGATCATGGCTTTGAACACACAGAAGTTTTGAAAATTACTGTTCCAGATAGTTCATCGGAATGTTTGTTCACCATCTCCTCAACCTCCACAGTATCATTCTCCAATAGAAACCGAAGATCATCATTCACCTAAAAATTATGAAGAAGGGATGAAGTATGAAAATCAGTTTGTTGTAATTTTTAAGCACATTTTTGCGAATGTAGTAACACTACATGCATTAGAAATACAACCAGACATCTAAGTGTCTTCTGCCCATATTTTTACTTTCTTCTTCCTCATGTGATTTTCTGAAGTTATAATCTTTCCACTTCTTTTTACACCACCCATGTTTGTCTCAAATTTTAGGAGAAACAGTTTTAACCTCTTCAATAAAAATATCGGTATAACTGATGTAATAAAAAAATCTGAAGTTCATATATTCCATCTAAATCAACTAAAGTGGGGAAAACCCTAAGTTATACAAGTTTCCTACTGATATGCATGCAAGTCCTGATTCAGTCCATTTTAAGAGTAAATAGATTGATTTGGACGGTACTTGGGATAACTCAGGTGATTTAACATGACAAGATGTTTATCTAACATTCTATTCAACCTCCAGAATATGCCATTTGCTATTTGCCAATGCTAGGTAAAGAGAAAAAAGATTCTTTACAAGGCTTTGCAAGGCTATGGCTTTTCTCATTTCTTTTTTCCCTATGAAGAATTAATCATCCATTTAAAGCATAAGCTGCTAGGTGGAGACACGTAAATAATCAGAACTCAAGAGGAATGTGTTGAAATTCATGTCTTAATTACATAGGGGAGGCTCTATTATATAACTGAATATAAAGAATTACAAAGGAAAAAATACACAATGTGGAACTTCGTCCCGCAACCTCAAGCTAGTGCATATAAATTATATGCGCCAAGCTTGATACATATGTAATCTATATAAAAACCTCACAAAGACTTTGTGAAGACATTCGCCAGTTGATTATTTGAATTAACGAAATAAGTGATTATCTCTCCTTACAGGATGTTTCTTGAAAAGATTTTGCCCTCAAATTCTCACCATCTCTATCAGAAGTAGTTTAAAACGCCTTTGTAGTTCATTTGTCTCGTTGGGATTAGTTTGGTTGGTTGTTTGGTTTGGAGTTCAATTCCTCAAATAGGTGGTAAACAATTTAAAATTTTCCCGAGAATGAAATCATTAAACTCCTTTGTGCAGAAATTTTCATTTATCTTTTTTGTCAAATCTCTTCTTCTTTTTCCTCTTTCTGGACTGCCATTCTGGTTTCGTCCTTGGTTAAGGTTTGGGCTGTCATTCCCTCAAAGTCAATTTGAGCATAGATAAGATTGCAAAACCCATTTTCTCTTATGCCTCACCTTCTTTTAGACCAAGATTAGTTTACAGCCAATGCAGTATAGTTTTCTTCCCCTAATTCTCTATTTATGTTACCATCTTATAACTAACAAAATAAGGAAAATACAGTCCCCCTCCAGAACTCACCTTTTCCTCAAGGTGAAGAAAAAGGATAAGTGATGAGATAGAACTGCCACCGGGATCCCATTGCTTAAAGCACCTAGACCACATTGGAAGCTTCAATTCAATTTTCTTTCCATGAATCTCACCCAACCTCTGTAGCCATTCATGACCGAAGATCACGTAAAGATCTTGTACCACAGACAAAAGATGCAACTCCAAAATAACCCCCTTGCACACCCCTGGGCTTGTAGACTGATAGCCATCTCCTACTTCAACAAAGACGTTCTTCCTAGTTTCCTTGGGCAGCTGTAGCGCTTCAGCAACTTTGTAAACAAGAAAATTATGAGTGTTGATTTAGCCCTCTTTGGGCTGTATTACTGGGCCCAACTCGCCCTATTTGGTTAGTGAGAGATAACCCATTTCTAATCTCTCTAATAGTGAGCTATGTGCCGACATCGGGTTAGCTATGAGAGACCAAGTTCGTGTTCGTTCTAATTCCAGGATTAGGCTTCCTGTTCCTTGGACTCCTCCTCCAAGGGGGTGGTGGAAAATCAACGTTGATGTAAGAATTTTTTGTAACCTAGTGTAATGGGCCTTAGCCCATGTAGCTTTTGTTGTTTCCTTTTTTTACCTTCTTACCTTTGTTATATATTGTAAAATCTCATTCCATTTGAATATATGAATGAAACATTCAGTTCTAACGTGGTATCAAGAGCTAAGAGGTCTTGAGAAAGCCCAGCCACCATCAAAACAAAAACCGACGACACATGGTCAAAAAACTATCCAGAAAACTGGAAAACAGCATTGTCAAGGCTATTTTTCCTTCGTACAAAGCCACAATGGCAAAGTAGGCCACCAGCCACTGTAGAAGGCCAAAACCGATCAAATCTCAGCCTTCCACCACCGTTAGCAGCCATCGAAAATTTTTCCAACGACTTTTCCTGCCAAAACAGGTACCATTAGAATTAGAAAAGGCCGATCTACAAGTTCCAAGAAGGCCCACATGAAACTGCCCAACCATGCGCTGGAGAAAGCTCGGCATGTCAGCCTCACACGGGGCCAACTTTCGGCCTGTGAAAGCCATGTGTTGCCCTGCAGGCCCCTGGCAGTGCTAAAGTAAAAGGAGGGCTCTACATTTTTGAGTGATCTATCATGAGGAGAATCAAGCTGCTTTTGCTGAAAATGATTCTTTCTTTGTTTCCAATTGTGGTGATGATGTAAAGTTGTGGTATCGTAAGTTAGGGCAACCAAATTTCAATTACCTTCAAAAGTTGTTACCAAATCTCTTTACCCATAAAAAACCTAGTGTCTTTTCTTGTGACATTTGTCAGTTAGCAAAACACTCTCATGTATCATATCTCATTAGGAAATATAAAGAACCCTCCCCATTTACTCTTGTTCACATTGATATATGGGGTCCATCTCGTGTAAAGAATATTTCTGGCTCGCGATGGTGTGTAAGATTCATTGATAACCATTCTCAAGTGTGTTGGGTCTATCTTCTCAAAGAAAAGTCTGATACTGTACAAGTTTTCAAAAAATTTCATGCCATGGTTCAAAACTAATTTGGCGCCTCCATAAAAATTCTTCAGACAATGGGTATCAGAGAGAAAGAATAGGCACCTTCTTGAAGTTGCTCGTGCTCTTATGTTCACCATGAATGTCCCTAAATATTTGTAGGGGGAAGCCGTTTTAACTGCCACCTACCTTATCAACCGAATGCCTTCTTGTGTCCTTCAGTTTCTTTCTTCGCTATCATGTCTTTTAAAGAACTATCCCTGTCTTAGTTCTATGTCTTCACTTCCTCCAAAATAGTTCGAGAGTGTTGTGATTGTCCATGTTCCATCACATCAACAATCCAAACTTGATCCTAAATCTCACAAGTGTCTTCATTGGATGCTCTCCTACTAAAAAGGGATATAAATGTTATTCCCCATCTCTCCGAAAGGTTTTTGTCTGCATGAATGTCACTTTCTTTGAGAGTTAATCTTTCTTTTCTCAGCCTTCTTTTCAAGGGGAGCTTCTAGATGAAGACCAGTCATGGGAACCCTCTTCCCTTATCCATCCCTTCATCACAAAACTCACCACAATTGGAAACAGAGGAAGATGAGCAGTTGGAAAAAGGTGGAGACAATAATCAGCAGAAACAATTGTTGGTTTATTGTCGGAGACAGCCTCCTCAAAATGTAAATAATCTAGACTCTTTGCACTGCCAGGATTCCACTTTGGCTTCTAGTTCCAGCAATCTGGATCCAACCTAACATGCCTATGAGAATTTACATTTGTCAATTGCTCTCAAGAAAGGAACCAGGTCTTGTACAGTTGTACTTCACATCCCATCTCTCAATATGTCTCCTATGACACATTATCACCATGTTTTCGTGCCTTCAACACAGTTTTGGATAGTATGAAGATTCCCAAAAATATCCAAAAAGCCCTTGATGATCCAAATTGGAAGTTGGCTGTCATTGAAGAAATAGATGCTTTTGAAAGAAATAACACATGGGATATTGTGGAATTACCAAGAGGAAAGCAACCAGTGGGTGTACACCATCAAATTCAATGCAAATGGCAGCATCAATAAATATAAGGCCAGACTAGTTGCGAAAGGGTATACTCAGTTGTATGGGATAGATTATCAAGAAACATTTGCTCCAGTTGCCAAACTCAACACTATTAGAGTTCTTCTATTCTTGGCTGCTAATCTTGACTGGCCTTAACAACAGTTGGATGTGAAGAATGCTTTTTTGAATGGTGACCTATATGAAGAAGTCTATATGGATCCTCCACCTGGTTTCCGAAAAGGAGCTGACTTGGTGTGTAAGTTAAAGAAGTCTCTCTACAGACTCAAACAATCTCCTAGAGAATGGTTCGATAAATTCACTCAAGCGGTCAAGAGGAAGGATTTTTTACAGGCCCAAACTGATCATACATTGTTCCACAAACACTAAGGATGGTAAAGTTGCCATTCTTATAGTCTATGTGGATGACATAATTATTAATGGTGATGACCATAAGGAGTTAGATTCCTTAAAAGAGTATCTAACAGGTCAGTTTGAACTGAAAGATCTTGGAGTCCTAAGGTATTTCCTCATGGAAGTAGCCAGGAGCAAGACAGGGATCACAATCTCTCAAAAGTACATCTTAGATTTGCTTTAGGAGAAAGGTATGCTAGCCGAAACACCTATGGAACCCAACATAGTTGGATATTGAAGATGGGAAAGAGGTGGACAATGAGCAATATGAAAGATTGGTTGGAAGATTGATCTAATTGTCCCATACTCGACCTAACATTGCTTTTGCAGTAAGTATGGTTAGCCAATTTATGCATTCACCCAAAGAGAAACATCTTGGTGCAGTTTATAGAATCCTAAGGTATCTCAAGAGTACATCAGGAAGGGGATTGTTCTTCAAAAAAAGGTATAATAGGATGATTGAAGTCTACACTGAGGCGGATTGGGAAGGTTCATCGGTAGACAGAAAGTCAACCTCAGGCTATTGCACCTATGTGTGGGGAAACTTAGTAACTTGGAGAAGTAAGAAGCAAACAGTGGTTGCACAAAGTAGTGCTGAGGCAGAATTCCGAGTACTAGCTCATTGAATTTGTGAGAAAGCCTGGTTAAGAAGACTACTAGGTGAATTGAAGATTTCTTATTCTTTACTATAAGGTTGTATTGTGATAACAAGGCAGCAGTCAGTATTGTTCAAAATCTTGTTCATCATGATTGAACAAAGCATATGGAGGTTGATCGTCACTTCATCAAGGAGAAATTGGATGATGGAAGTGTGTGTATGTCATATATCCCTACCAAAGAGCAAACTGCAGACATTCTTGCTAAGAGTCTACACGGATCAGTTTTTGATAACTTAATAGTCAAGTTGGAAAGATCAATATTTATCTCCCAACTTGAGGGGGGAGTTTGGGAATTTCTTGTAACTTGGTGTAATGAGCCTTAGCCCATGTAGCTTTTGTTGTTTCCCATATTTACCTTCTTGCCTTTGTTATATATTGTAAAATCTCATTCCATTTGTATATATCAATGAAACATTCAGTTTTAGCACTGATAATGATTGGGTTGTCCTTAATTGCCCCCTCCCCCCAGTTTAGCTCCCTTTTTGGACCTAGACTCTTGTAATCTTTTTTTTAGTCTCTTTCCTTTTTAGGCTCTTGCCCCTCATTTGTACTAAAAAAAAAAGTGTAAGCTATATGGTAGATCTTAGCGATCAATTTGCAATGAAAATTTGTCATTTTTTCCCCATTTTCTATAGTAAAAACAAAACATTAATGTTTTTGAAAAAGTACAAAGGAGACAAAGAGGAGGAATCCCCATCTATAGTAGCATAAGTATTTCATCCAACTAAAATTTTATTATTTTTTAAGAAAAATTAAAAAGAAAGACATCAAATCAAATACTTGATATAAATGATACCTTCCCACTGCATTGGGGATCAACATCACTAGTTTGCGCAGGGCTGGATGAAGAGGATGATGACAACATCTTTTGCTTTTTACAAGGAATTTGCATTACATCATCGGATGCAGTAGCCGTGTTATTCAAGGAATGTGTTTTACTTCTTAGCCTAGATTGCAAATGATATGTAGCAAAAACAGGGTCTACCACCTGCTTTCATGATTACATAGTCAGTAACATGTCTAAATTCCAAAAATAAATCTTCAGGACAATAAAGTATATCTTGTACTAATTGAAGCAGGTAAACAAATCAATGCATTTTGAACACAAAAGGCATGGTAATAGATTTAATAGTGTTGTAAATAATAATATTATTTTATTTTAAATAGAGAGTTGTATTATAGAATCTTCTTTGGGTTTAGCCTATTAGGTCATTTAGTCTCTTTACATGGAGAGCTTTTGTATTGTTGTAATACAAAATTTCACATAATACAATCCTACTTTTCAAGTTATTTCTTTTCAAGTTAATATCAGAGCTCTCGATCCTGAGGGCTCTTCTTCCGCAACTCTCGCCTTTAGAGCGGACCCTATTTGTTTGCCTCTAGCTCTCAACTGAAAAAAAAATTTCCCTTTTGAACCAAGAGGACCACTGTTTGACTCCGTTTTTCCAGATCTATCCATCCACGGACGTTTCCCAGTCACAAAACAACCCAAATAGCCCCAAAAAGCCCAAACTGCAATTGTTTTTCATCGGAACAGTACTATTCTGGTGCCTTTTCAACTCCATAATACTGAATTCATTAAATAAGAGCGTGTTAGAGAAATATTAAAAACATTTATGCAACCTCACCCAAAAGCTGGTTCTTTACATGGTATCAGAGCCTTGTTGTCACGAGTTCGATCCCTACCGCCCCCCACTTTCTTTTGTGGAATTTCTTAGCATGAGTAGGTGGGCCTGTGCATTGTCCAAATAATCAAATTCACATTTAAGAAGTACCAAAAATAAATCCTCCATAAATATGCAAAAGTAAATTTGCATACGATCGACCTTCACCCCGATCCTCGAAAAGTCGGGAAGCCTTGTGCACTGAGTGTGCTCTTTATTTTTAAATCCTCTATAATACCAATTAGATTTTTTATTTATTTATTTATTTTTGGTATTTGGTGGTGAAGGGACCTAAGTTAGGGAGGAGGATAGGTGGCCTCTGGAGGATTAAACTTTTAACATTGATAGAAAACAGTTCCTATCAATAAAAGGGATATTTTTTTTATGATGAAATCAAGACATAATAACAAAAAATGTAAGAGCAATACTTACTCCAAGCCAAGGATTTTCTCCGATAGCCCATAGATAAAAGCTGAAACTAAATCCAAATGTACCCATCACCACCCACACAAGTTACATTTTTCTATTTGTATTAGATCAATATTCCCTATTATAAATATGGAAAATATCTATAATTATTTGTTTCCTTTACTAATTAGATTATGTTTATGATTTAGACAAAATATGTTTTAGATTTGGGTCTATTCCTTTGGGCCCATTCTTAAATGAATAATATTTCAATTTTCACATTTCAAATTGGCATCAAAGCTCCGATCTTGGAGCCTCTGCTTCTGTTAAACCCTAAGCGTGCTTCCAGTTTAGTCAACTACATCCAATCACAATTGCCACCTCCCGTCGAGATCACTATTTGCCTTTAGTTTGTTTTTAGTAGCCATGCTTCAATTGCACCTACTCTGGTCCTGTTACAGCTGCCGCCACATCAGCTAGTTGCCATCAACCACTGTTGGAAAAATTTTCCAGCTGCTGTTTCGACCGAAACCTTCCTCAATAAAATCAGAAAGAGCCAATCTATCCAACATTGCAAGGCCCACTTTGAATGGAGGTTTCACACGCTCATTCTTCCTCTACGTGTGACCGCCATGCGCCACCTTTTGCCTGCACGTGCTGCGTTTTCCAGCAATCTTTGGCTGTTGACCACTCCCGCCACCTATAATGATTATGTCGTCCACATAAGAAAATAAGAAAAACAATTTTACCGTCCTTAGAGTGTTTATGGAAAAGTGTATGATCAATTTGTACTTGAAGAAATTCTTCTCTCTCGACTGCCTAAGTGAATTTATCGAACCATTTTCTAATGTTTAAGCCCGTAGAGACACTTTTTTCTAACTTACACACCAGTTCATCACCCTTTCCAAAGCCATTTGAAGGATCTATATAGACTTCCTCATGTAGGTCACCACTCAAGAATGTATTCTTCACATCTAACTGTTGTAGAGGCCAACGCAAGTTAGAAGATAAGAGGACTCGAATGGTGTTGACCTTGGCAATTGGAGCAAAAGTCTCTTGATAGATTATTTCATGTGTCTAGGTGAATCATTTTGCAACCCATCTGGCCTTGTATTTGTTTATGCTAGTAACTTAATTGAATTTGATAGTGAACACCCACTTGCATCCTACCGGCTTTTTTCCTCTTGGTAATTCCATTGTTTTCAAGTTTCATTCCTTTCCAAGGCATCCATCTCTTCAAGGACAACATTCTTCCACCATGGATCATTACGGGCTTCCTAGATGTTTCTTGGTGTTTTTGTATTGTCTAACGCAGTATTGAACGCATGAAAGCCTAGAGACAACTTCTCACGCGATCAAGACCGTCTCCTCCCGGCGATCAAGTCTGTGGAGGTCCGGTCACCAACGCATCCCTCACGCGCCGCCCACCTCCTCTGCGCGTGGGCCTCACGCGCCACCTTCTACCGGGGAGTGTGTACTACGCCGGCGGCTTTTTCCGGCCGGTCTTGGACAAAGAAGCTCGCCTTCTCCTCCCCTTTCTGGATCTGTGATTGTTTCTCTGTGGGTCTGACTTTAGACGCGTGGTTCTCCTTGATTGGATATCGTTTGCCTTCGTTTACGGCTTTTATATTTTATCTTTAAATGGCAGCAGCATCTCCTGATCTCTCGGAGGTTAACTCTCCTTCTATTGTTGCAAATATAGCTCAGTCAGACAATGCATCATTTGGTTCAGGTTCGGACTATGCTGCACTCCAAACCCTTCTCAGGAAGGGTTCTCCTCAGTCTCAGCCTTATACTGGTAATCCCGTTGCTTGTGTTTCTCATTCTACATCACTTGGCACTTGGATATTTGACTCCGGTGTTACCGATCATCTCTGTGGTAATAAGGAACTCTTTACATCATCATTTACCGTCTTTTACCCTTGCGGATGGAACCAAAGCCCTAGTTCGTGGGATTGGACAAGCTCGTCCGACCTCTACCTTGGCCCTGACATCTGTCTATTACTTCCTGGCATCCCTTATAACTTAATTTCTATTAGTAAGTTGATCCACTCCCTCACTTGCACCATTACTTTCTCTAACCATTTTGTTTCTGTGCAGGATCCGGGTACGGGAAAAATGATTGGAGTGGGTCGTGAGTCACAGGGGCTTTATTATCTAGATGTGCCTCGTCCTTCAGTAGCATGCTCTCTCACAGAATCTCCACAACTTATCCACAGTCGCCTTGGTCATCCAAGTCTTTCAAAGTTGCAGAAAATGGTTCCTCTTTTGTCCGGTCTTCAGTCTTTAGATTGTGTGTCATGTCAACAAGGGAAGCATACACGCTCCTCTTTTGCCAGTCGAGTCAATAAACGAGCTGATGCCCCTTTCTCTCTTGTTCATTCAGATATCTGGGGTCCAAGTCGTACCTTGTCTGTCTTAGGTTTTCGGTATTTCGTTACCTTTATTGATGATTTTTCCCGTTGCACTTGGACCTATTTCATGAAAAATCGTTCTGAGTTATTTTCCATTTATAAAAAGTTTTCTACTGAGATCCATACTCAATTTGGTGTTTCTATTCGTATTCTACGTAGTGATAATGCTAAGGAATATGTTTCTATTGATTTTTCTAATTTCTTGGCCACACAAGGTACTTTACATCAAACTACTTGTCCTCACACTCCACAACAAAATGGGGTGGCTGAACGTAAAAACAGACATCTCATTGAAACTGCCCGTACCCTTCTTATTCATATGCAGGTTCCCCTTCACTTCTGGGCAGATGCTGTACTCATCTCTTGTTTTCTCATCAATCGCATGCCTTCATTTGTGCTCCGCAATGACATTCCTCATAATCTATTGCTTCCAGATGTTCCTCTTTATCCTCTAACTCCACATGTCTTTGGTTGTACTTGTTTTGTTCATGATCTCACTCCTGGTAAGGATAAGTTAACATCCAAAGCCTTTCAGTGTATCTTTCTTAGTTATTCTCGTCTTCAAAAGGGTTATCGTTGTTATTCTCCCGACCTTAAGCGTTACTTAGTTTCCGCTAATGTCACTTTTCTTGATCAACAACCTTTTAATTCTATCCCATCTCAGATGTCACAGGTTGATCATGTACTTCCTGTCCCTTTTCTTGACTTGTCTTTGCCAGCTGCAGGTGCTTCTATTCCAGATGAGCAACCTATTGCTTCTATACCTGAGGACCGTCCACTTCTCACCTATCAGCGTCGCAAAACTGTGCCTCCTGTCGACTCGACTCTTGCTGACTCATCGCCCACTGCTGTTGCTTCTTCCCCTCCGGATCCTTCATCAGAGACTCTTCGCATTGCTCAAAGAAAAGGTACACGTACTACTCGTAACCCTTATCCTCTTTATACCTTTTTGAGTTATGACCGTCTTTCTTCACCTCATTTCACCTTTGTTTCTAGTCTTTCTTCTATATTTATTCCTAAGACCACAGGTGAAGCACTTTCCCATCCAGGGTGGCGCCAAGCAATGCTTGATGAGATGACTGCACTTCATTTCAATGGCACTTGGGACCTTGTTTCTGCTCCTCCAGAGAAGTCTATAGTTGGTTGTCGCTGGGTTTTTACTGTGAAAGTTGGACCTGATGGCCATATTGATTGTCTCAAGGCACGTTTAGTTGCCAAGGGTTTTACTCAAATCTTTGGCCTTGATTATAGCGATACATTTTCTCCGGTTGCTAAGATGGCGTCAGTCCGCCTCTTTCTTGCCCTTGCTGTTGTTCGTCACTGGCCACTCTTTCAACTTGACATAAAAAATACCTTTCTTCATGGTGATTTACAAGAAGAAGTTTACATGGAGCAACCACCTGGTTTTGTTGCTCAGGGGGAGTCTGGAAAGGTGTGTCGTCTTCGAAAATCCTTATATGGTCTCAAGCAGTCTCCTCGAGCATGGTTCAGTCGCTTCAGTTCTGCTGTTCAGGCGTTTGGCTTAATCCGCAGTAAAGTTGACCATTCTGTGTTTTATAGGATTACATCTCCTGATAAGTGTATCTATTTGTTAGTCTATGTTGACGACATCATTCTCACCGGAAGTGATCAAGACGGAATTTGTCAGTTAAAACAACATTTGTTTAGTACATTTCAAACAAAGGACCTTGGGAAGCTGCATTACTTCTTGGGAATTGAGGTGGCGCAATCCAGACAGGGCATTTCTAGCTGTCAAAGGAAGTATGCCTTGGATATCCTAGAAGAGACTGGTATGTTGGGTGTAAACCAGTTGATACACCCATGGATCCTAATGTTAAGTTATTGCCCAGACAAGGGGAGCCGTTATCTGATCCTGGACGTTATCGAAGGCTGATTGGGAAGCTCAATTATCTTACTGTGACTAGGCCAGATATTTCTTTCGCTGTCAGTACGGCTAGTCAGTTCCTTGATTCCCCTTGTGATTCACATTGGGATGCTGCTGTGAGGATCCTCTGATACATCAAAGGAGCACCAGGAAAAGGTTTGTTGTATTCGGATCAGGGAAATACAGAAATTTGTGGTTACTCAGATGCCGATTGGGCAGGATCACCCTCGGACAGACGCTCTACTTCTGGTTATTGTGTCTTCTTCGGAGGAAACTTAATCTCATGGAAAAGCAAGAAACAACCTGTTGTTTCCCGATCTAGTGCAGAAGCTGAGTATCGTGCAATGGCAAATACTACCTGTGAGTTGATCTGGTTAAAGCAGTTGATTCAGGAGCTTCATCTTTGTGAACAGAAACAACCCATGACACTCATCTGTGATAATCAAGCTGCGCTACATATATCCTCTAATCCTGTTTTTCATGAGAGAACCAAACATATAGAGATTGATTGTCACTTCATTCGGAAAAAGATTCAGTCAGGAGAAATCAAGACAGCTTTTGTCAACTCGTCTAATCAACTAGCAGATGTTTTCACTAAAGCTCTTAGAGGTCCTCGGGTTGAATACATTTGTAACAAGCTTGGTGCTCATAATATATACGCACCAGCTTGAGGGGGAGTGTTAGAATATTAGATATGATATGATTAGATATGATTAGATTCCGTCTTATCCGTAAATATTCTGACTGTATTAGGATTAGGTTTGGGCTGTATTAGGATTAGGTTTGGGCCTTTCACTTAAGCCCATTGGGGTCTCTATATATTGTAACTCTCTGACACAGATCAATATACAACATATTCTTTTACATTTAACTAAGTTTGGACCTTTGGTGAGTGCGAATATGGACACAGATGACACAACCAAACAACTTGGGAGGTAAAGAAAAGATGGCTCAGAAGAAGGGAAAAGTGTGGACAAGGCAAGATATTGGAGAGTGCAATTGTAGGACTCGAAAAGGCATTTTATTGATAAGGTACGAGGCAATACGGACAGCTTCCCCCTGTAAGTATTTAGCTATATGCATGGTGAACATAAGGGCATAAGCAACCTCGAGAAAGTAACGATCATTTCTCTCGACTACTCTATTTTGCCAGAGGGAGTGTTAGGTAGAGGTGTAAATGAGCAGAGCCGAGCCAAGTTTCAGTCTAAATGGGCTAGGCTTATATAAATTATTTCAAACCTGGCTTGGCTTGCTAGCCTTATACAAGCCAAATTATAAGCTTGGTATGACTTGTTTTTCAAAAATACAAGACATACAAGCCAAATTATAAGCTTGGTCTGACTTGTTTTTGAAAAATACAAGACTTGTACCAAGCCTTCGAAAATGGCATATTGTACTCCGTAAAATATAGGTTACGATTATTTTGTTTCTTTTGTATGTTTAACTTGAAAGAATATATTTCTTTTTTATGCACATAACAACCCTAAATATTAACAATTTAACTATGTTGCTAGAAACTAAAAACAAAAAATGGCAAGGAAGTAGAATGCTTAATTAAATTAAAAAATATATATATTCACCAACTCATGAATTAAAAAATTTAACTCAACAAAAATGATAATCTTGATGATGGCAAAATCCAAAAGTTAAAGACAATAAATTGTTCAACAATGCCATAAAAACTTTATTAAAAGATTCAAATTGTATTGACTTAATTGCTTCATCCACACCACCAAAAGATTAGAATTCCAATTCGCATGTTTTAATCAATTACGGCACCATCATATGAGCAAATTGATATCATGTGATGTTGACTCATCCTGTATAGGAAAGTCTTGAGAGTTGATGGTGAGCGATAGATGATTTGGAAGGGTTGAGAAAATGAGAAAGGGGAGAAGTAGCAAAATTTGGCAAAGGAGGGAAGGAAAAAAGTGGTGACAGCGAAAAAATTTAGGGTTAAAAAAATGTGTTTGTTAAGTGAGAAAAAAGAGGATTGTGAAAATTAAAAAATCATAAGATATTATTTTATTAAAAATAACAAGTTATTATTTTATTGAAAAATAATAATATATTAATTTATTAAAAAATAATAAGATATTATTATATTAAAAATAAAATAAAATATTATTTAATAAAAAATACGAGCTTGGAGGCTTAGAGACCAAGCCTGCTAAAATCGGCTTGTGGCCTGATTTTTATACAAGTCTTTTAATGAGCTCAAGCATGTACTATTTTTAAAATAAGTCAAGTCAAGCCAGGCCAAAGGCAGGCCAAGCTGTAGGTCTCTGACAAGCCATCTGGCCTATTTATACCCCTAGTCTCTGACATATTAGGGCTAGGAAACGTGCCAGAAGAGTTTGTGAATGAAACCATAGGAAAGACAAGGGTTTGGAATAGTGATCCAAAAATGAAGTACCTCTAATTTCATTTCAAGGCATGAAATAAGAAGAGAAGGCGTCCATCTACAAGTTGGGAGCAGCAGCAAACGGGACGGTGGCTGGAGGGTGGCACGTGGACTGCACATGCTCGACAATGGCAGCTTTTGGCTAGAGCTTGGTGGTGAAATTTTATGGGTCGGTTCGAAATTTCCTTCTGAGTCGTTTGGCACTGCTTCGAGGTGTTTGGGTATAGAGGGATTCGATTTTTCAACCGTGACAATGGCCAAGTAAGAGAGAAATCGAACCTTCTCTTGATACCATATTAAAGAGTAAAGGAATATGAATTGTGAAATTGTGTAATCACAATGATAGGTTCCTTCTGGGTTGTTTGGTGCTCTTGATTGGTTGGTTGGAGTTCGGGAAGGTTGATTTCTGGGGTTGGCAGTGCTGGGAGGTGTTTGGGTATGATGGAAGGATTCAATTATTCAACCGTGACAATAGCCAAGTAAGAGGGAAATCGAACCTGCTCATAATACCATATTAAAGAGTAAAGAGTAAAGGAATATGAAATGTGAAATTATATAATTACAATGATAGGCTCCTTCTCGGTCATTTGGTGGCCTTGGTTGGTAGGTTGGAGTTCGGAAAGGTTGATTTCTAGGGTTGGCAATGCTTGGAGGTGTTTGGGTATGATGGAGGGATTCGATTTTTCAACCATGACAATGGCCAAGTAAGAGGGAAATCGAACCTGCTCTTAATACCATATTAAAGAGTAAAGGAATATGAAATGTGAAATTATATAATTACAATGATACGTTGCATATATATATATATATATATATATATATATATATATATATATATATATATATATATATATAATTTTCCCTCTTCATTTACATGTCTCCCTCCTAATTACAATTAAGCACTAGTAAGGCCTAAGGGTATAAAGTCATAAGGCCTTCCCCTTCTTGGACCCATCCTAAACCGTGTTTGGATCCACGATTCTATCAAACATCATCACGCCCCAATCTTAAAGACTAGGGTTGGAGCTAATTGAGCTATAAGCTTGATGATCAATATCATGTTATTTTCACATGAATAATTACAAATCTTATAAAGAGAGCACTCTTAATGAATGATTGAATGGGAAATGTACCACAAAAACAAGACCACTAGGAATATCATATCATCAAGACTGTGGAATGTATAAAAAACAAACCCATGAGGCCTATTTTATTAATGATTATTAGAAATATAATATAAAACATAAAACCATTCATTTGCCTTCACCTAACAGCTTAAGTTTTGGGGTTGAAATAGTCCTTGATATAGTGGTATCAAAGCCTCTATGACCGAAAGGTTCTGAGTTCGATCCTTACCATCCACATTCTTCTAATAATCTTCTAATAAATATTGTGAAATTTTTTTTTTACAGGTACATAAGCCTATGCATTGTTCATCCTTCAAACCCAATGGACTCTTGTATGAGGACATGCATTAAAAATGTAATATAAAATATTAAATTATTCATCTGCCTTCACCTTACAACATAAGTTTTTGGGTTGAAATGATTCTTGATAATAATAAGAATAGCTACCCCATTAATTGGTACAAGATGCACAATATACCTCATCAACTTCTAATGAAAGAGCAGTGACACTCTGTCTGAGCAGTGATCTTAATCTGTCCTTTTTGAAATCTGAAAGCCCAGCTCCAATACTATCACTATAAAACGGACCAGAAAAATTGTCGTTGTGATTGACTATATTATTCTTTCTTCCCTCTCCATATTTATTTTCAGGTAGCTCGGATGTTTGGGTAGCAACAGGCAGAACATCCTCATCTTGTGACAATAGATTTACTACTTCAGAAGAATAATAGCCAAAGTAATCAGGTCCTGCTCTTTCATATTTATTAGAAGCAACCAAACTCCTTGAGGCATTTGACATGGCACAAAATGGTGAAACACAGCAAGTAACAACTACATTTGACCAAAAATATAAGTGAAATCAACAGAAATATGAATAAATACGGGCCCATGAAAGGGCTTGAAAAAACCAAGCCAACAAGAACTAAAGTAAATTTAGATAGAGAAAAGAGAGGTTTACGTAATCAATAGTCACAAGAAATGATCATACGCAGGCTTAAATTTCTTCTACTCTAAGCATGTTCAGCCAATAACCTCAGATCAGGGTCAAAGACAAACTAACTTGTGACAGTTTAATTAAACAACTGAGTATGACAATAATTTTTTTTTGGTGAATATAATGACAATTGTTAGTATATCTAGAAAATACCTTGTAATAGTTTACGTAATATATTGTCATACTGAGTAATATATTGATTATATCTTAAAATAGTTTTGAGTGTTATAGATAATCTCTCAGGAATAGTTTCCCCGTTTCTTAAAATTTCATGATTTGTTTCTTTATAGGAGTCATCTATTTAGTACAAAACCAATTTATTCCTTTGTCTTTTGTATCACATCATATGATAACAATAAAGAATGTTATTCATTCTTTCTCTCCTTCCTCCCTCTATACCTCAATCCTTATAGTTTCAACAACAATAATTTTACAAACCACGAAATATTACAAAAAAATGTTGTGTATAAATAAAAAAGCCATCCATATGGTGAAAATTCACATAAATAACATAAATGATACCTTGCATATGTGTAGGATAGATACATTTACATTCATGCTAAGGAATCAAAAAGGTATGGCCATTTTATCTTGAATTAGCCTTTTTCAACTTAGACTAGAAAACAGAAGAATGTATTTGATAGAACACATGTTATTTAAAAATTCTGGGTTGATTTCAAGAAAAACCCCTCCTGTCAAATGCCATGAAGCATAATGTCCATTTTCCTATTGCTGTACGTTCCTCTTTTTCTTCTATGCTTTTCCATCTCTTCACTTCCCTTGTTCTCTCCCCTTGTTAGTAGTAACTCCAATCGTAAGAAACCTGATACAATCTAGCCCCCTCAAAGTTGACTTTTTCTGGGGATTCTCCATTGTTCATTTGCTCTATCTAGGTCATTTCTACAAAACAGATCTGTAAAGCAGGGTCAAGCCTATGGCCCTGTTTAGAACTGCTATGCCTTTCGATGATTTTTTTTTTTTTTTTTTTGTGACAGCAAAGGCCATAAACTTATTTCATAATTTTTTTCTATGGTTGCTTCTTCCACTGCATTTTCAAAAGCCATAGATTCTTTTAACAAACATCTGGAAACATCATTTTCAAAGATGCTGTGGCTGTTGAAAATATGATACAGGGAAGAAACCTTCAGCTTCTCTCAAATTCAAGCTCTTAATCTGTCGTAAATTCCTTATGATACTCTTTGTAACTGTAAGAATATCTTATAATTGCTTTGATGAATAATGGAAGAATGGGTTTCCATTCTTCAGCATGGGTTTCCATTTCCACTAGCATGAGTGTCCATACTTGTACATTATTGTTTTACTCATTATAAATACCATATAAGCTTCAGAGAATTCTCTAAGCTATTCCAATGATTCTTTCTTCATGGTATCAAGAGCAAGGTTCATTCAGGAACCATAACCAACGTACAGGTTCACCAACTTAGTTCATTCAAAAGCTTAAACACTCCCAGGTTCACCAACATACCTCAAAACCACTGTGAATCAAGATGGAAACACTCCCAGTCAACCCAGAAAATTCCGATGACCCGATCTGGAGCTCCCCGCCGGGAGAAACTTCCTCACGCGCCGCCACAGTCCGAGCGCGTGAAGCCCACGCGCAGCCCAGTTCCGAGCGCGTGAAGGCCACGCGCCGCCTTCCACTGCTCGTCTCCATTCGCGGTGAAGTTCGCCTCAGTCTCCTCTTTTTGTTCCAGTATTGAGTTGCTCCATTTTGGTTTGTTTCAATAGTGTATTATCCAAATCCACTTATTATTGTTTGTTGTTCAATCCACTTATGTTCCAGTACTGTGTTTCTGCCTTGTTTTGTGCGATTTGGTTCTGTTTTTTAGCTGTATTGGAGTAAATATGGCTTCAAATGATGAATATTCTTCTGGTCCCAAAACTCCTCTCTCACCTAAAGATCCTGTTTCATCCGAAGTTACCAATCCGGTACGTCATGCTCCAGTTGCTTATGCTTTTTCAAGTTCACCAACAGTTACATATGAAAAGTTAAATAGTAAGAACTATTTAGCTTGGTCCTCTTCTATTGAGTTGTGGTTTCTTGGTCAAGGTCTTTCAGACCATCTCGAAAAGTCAATTTCTGATATTCCTCAAATAGAACGAAGTCAATGGGAAAGGTTTGACTATCAGTTATGTGCCTTGTTATGGCAATCTGTGGAACCCACAATTTTAATTAATATTCGCATTTTTAAAACATGTCACTTTTTGGAATAAAGCTCGCAACTTATTTGCTAATGACATTCAAAGACTCTATGATGCAGCCCAGAAATTGGCTTCTCTTCACCAAAATAGTCATGATATGACAAGTTTTGTCGCTCAGGCACAGGCAGCAGTGGAGGAACTAAAAATGTTTTTACAGGCTGACAGCCATCAAGGCTTGTTGGAAAAGTTGGAAAATCTATATGTAGTCCTGGTATTGCGTGCTATGCATCCTGATTTCAATCACATTCGAGATCAACTTTTGACTAGTCACAAAGTACCCACCATGGACTATCTTACCACTCGCCTCTTGAGGGTTCCCAATTCCACTACTTCAGACCCGCGTCCTAACATAATTGACACTTCAGCTTCCGCTTTAGTCACTAACTCTGGCTTTCGTGGAGGACGTGGAGGTCGTGGTGGACGAGGAGTTCGGGGAGGTCGTGGTGGTCGAGGTAATCGCAACAACAATCTTCACTGCACATACTGTAAGCGATCAGGCCACACTCAGGAGACATGTTACTCTCTACATGGTTTCCCTGATAAATCTGTCAATCTCACTCAGTCTGAACCTGGTGTAGAAGAAGGGACGAGATTTAACAGATCTGGTGAACAGTCATTTTCTCTTACAGAAAAGGAGTTTCAGGAATTTCTTCAGTTGAAAGCAGCAAAACCAACCCAATCCTCTACTACCACTGTTGCTCATTCGGGTAATCCTACAGTTTGTATTTCTCATACGGGAAATAATTTCACACCCTGAATCCTTGATTCAGGTGCCTCTGACCATGTAGCTGGTAATCAGTCTCTCTTCTCTTCTCTTTCTTCACCTACTTGTCCTCGTTTTGTAACTTTAGCTGATGGTTCCAAAGTATCTGTCCGAGGCATTGTTGTTGTCTCACCCAATGCATCCATGTCATTAAATTTTACTTTATTTATACTTGGTTGTCCATTTAATTTAATTTCCTTGAGTCAGCTTACAAGATCTCTGAAGTGTTCCGTAACTTTTTATTCTGATTCTTTTGTTATCCAGGACCGTGGTACGGGAAAGACGATTGGCATAGGACATGAATCACAAGGACTTTATTACCTCCAATCAACCTCTCATATGGCATGTGCTACTGTGGAATCTCCTAGTCTTCTCCATCACCGTCTTGGTCATCCCAGTTTATTAAAACTTAAAAAATGGTCCCAGGTATTGAAAATCGAAAAGTCTTTCAGTTGTTCAACTTGGCAAGCATGTTCGTTCTTCCTTTCCTAGTAAGGTCAACAGTCAAACATCTAGTTTTTCTATTATTCATTCTGATGTTTGGGGTCCTAGTCGTGTTTATACACCAACTGGGTTTAAATATTTTGTGACTTTCATTGATGATTTTTCTTGATGTACTTGGTTATTTTTAATGAAGGAATGTTCAGAAGTCTTTCCCATATTTCAAATCTTCTGCAGTGAGATTCATAATCAATTTGGCAAAACAATCAAAGTTTTACGTAGTGATAATGCCAAAGAATATTTCTCTGCTGACTTCTCATTGTTTATGTCATCTCATGGGATTTTGCATCAATCATCATGTCCGCATACCCCCCAACAAAATGGAGTAGCCGAAAGAAAAAATCGTCACCTTATTGAAACTACTTGTACATTGTTGTTAGATGCTCATATGCCACTGCAATTTTGGGGAGATGCTGTCCTAACCGCTTGCTATTTGATTAATCGTATGCCTTCCTCTGCTATCAATCATCAAGTCCCTATTCAGGTGTTAGACCCGCGAATTCCTTTGTATACAGTTCCTCCTCGAGTATTTGGTTGTACTTGTTTTGTCCATGATCTATCTCCCGGGCGCGACAAGTTGTCCCCTCGTGCTATCAAATGTGTCTTTCTTGGTTATTCTCGATTGCAAAAAAGGTACCAGTGTTATTCTCCTATCACTCATCGTCAGTATATCTCTGCCAGTGTCACCTTTTTCGAAGACACACCTTACTTCACTTCAACCACTGATCCTATAGTAATCTCTGAGGCTTTACCAGTACCATACTTTGGTGCTCTCCCTTTGTCTTCTTTACAGGTACCTACAAGTACTCAGCCTGATCATGAGGAACCCATCGTTTCTCTGCCAGATCATGACCAGCTTGATCCTCCCCAACAACAATTCATCACATACCAGCGAAGTTCCAAGGCAGCCATTCCTACAACCGAGGTAGTCACTGAGGATCCTTATACATCATGTCCTATCCCAACGACTTTTCCTACTACGAACCTACCTTCCTCTACTGCACCTGCATCAACTCCCGGTAAGTCTGTCAGTGATTCTCCTATTGCTATTCGTAGAAGTAGTCGTACCACTCGTAATTCTCATCCTATTTATAACTTCTTGAGTTTTCACCGTTTGTCTCCGTCATATTATGCATTTGTATCTTCTGTGTCCTCTGTTTAGATTCCTAACACTTTTAATGAGGCTCTTTCCCACTCTGGTTGGAGGCAAGCTATGATTGATGAGATGACTGCCCTTGAGCACAGTAATACATGGGCCTTAGTTCAACTTCCCCCAGACACAAAGGTTGTTGGATGTCGTTGGGTATATGCAGTTAAGGTAGGCTCTGATGGCAGTATTGATCGACTTAAAGCCCGTCTTGTTGCTAAAGGATACACTCAGACTTATGGTCTTGATTATAGTGAAACATTCTCTCCAGTGGCCAAAATGGCATCTGTTCGTCTATTTCTAGCCATCACCGTTATTAGGCGATGGCCTTTATCTCAGCTAGACATAAAGAATGCATTCCTTCATGGTGATCTAGATGAGGAGATTTATATGGAGCAACCACCTGGTTTTGTTGCTCAGGGGGAGTCTGGACTAGTTTGTAAGTTAAAACGATCCATTTATGGGTTGAAACACTCCCCTCGAGCTTGGTTTGGCAAGTTCAACACAGTTGTACAGAAATTTGGGTTATCTCGGAGTGAAGCTGATCATTCAGTTTTCTATCGTCACACTCCCTTTGGTCGATGTATTTATCTGGTGGTTTATGTTGATGATATAGTTATTACAGGTGATGATAATGAGGGTATTTTGCAGTTGAAAGAGCACTTGTTTCAACACTTTCAAACAAAAGATTTGGGACGACTCAAATACTTTCCCGGTCTTGAGGTAGCTCAATCACCGAGTGGCATTGTGCTTTCACAACGAAAATATGCTCTAGACATTTTGGAAGAGACTGTTTTAACAGATTGCAAGCCTGTTGACACTCCAATGGATCCAAATCACAAGTTATTACCAAATCAAGGAGAACTGTATTCAGATCCTAACAGATATAGGAGGTTAGTTGGTAGACTAAACTACCTTACCCTAACTAGACCAGACATCTCCTTCCCGGTAAGTGTAGTAAGTCAATTTATGCAGGCTCCATGTGTTGAGCATTGGGATGCGGTGGTTCGAATCTTACGATATATTAAGAATGCTCCAGGAAAAGGATTGTTGTATGAAAATAAAGGTAATGCTAAAATTATAGGATACTCTGATGCTGATTGGGCTGGATCACCCAGTGACAGGAGATCAACTTCAGGATTTTGTGTATTTATTGGTGGTAATCTAGTATCTTGGAAAAGTAAAAAACAAAATGTGGTTGCAAGATCCAGTGCAGAAGCTGAATATCGGGCAACGGCAAATGTTACATGTGAACTCATATGGGTAAAACAAATACTTAAAGAGTTGAAGTTTGGAGATACCAATCAAATGAGACTCTATTGCGATAATCAAGCTGCATTGCATATTGCATCAAATCCAGTCTTCCATGAAAAGACCAAACATATTGAGATTGATTGCCACTTTATCAGAGAGAAAGTCCTTTCTAAAGAAATCCATATTGAATTTGTTAACTCCAGCGATCAGCTTGCTGATATTCTTACTAAATCACTGAGGGGACCACGAATACAATTTATCTGTGACAAGCTTAGTGCATATGATATATATGCTCCAGCTTGAGGGGGAGTGTCAGAATATGTTATTATTGCTTTGATGAATAATGAAAGAATGGGTTTCCATTCTTCAGCATGGGTTTCCATTTCCTCTAGCATGGGTGTCCATACTTGTACATTATTGTTTTACTCATTATAAATACCATATAAGCTTCAGAGAATTCTCTAAGCTATTCCAATGATTCTTTCTCCAGTAACAATCATTACTAACAACAACTATATAATAAACTTTTACCAAAAACTGTATTAATTAATGTTGGTAAGATTGAACCAGATCAACCCAAAGTTCATGGGTACTAGTGAGCATTTATTGTTAGCGTTAGAAGTATAATATAAAATATAAGACATTCAGATACGAATCTTGAAAGAGCCTCACCCAAAAAGGTAGCTTGTGAGGGAGGAGAGTCAAAAGTCCATATAAACCAAACACCAGAATCTTATGTTTCGGATGTGGGACTCAAAAGCCCGTAATTTACAATTGAATCGTAACAACTGGAAGACCTAATGAAAGCTTTGATATCAATTAGGAGACATAATGAAAGTTTTGATATCAATTGATACAAACCTTGGAAGAGCCTCACCCCAAAACCTAACATGTAAGGTAGGAGAGTCTAAAGTTCATATAGATCCCACAGCAAAACCTTATGTTTCGATTGTAGAACTTCAAATCCCAAACCTTACAACTGGATCATAACACATTCATCTACCTTCACATAATAACTTAAGCTTTTTGGTTGAATTGGTTCATGATATGGTATAAGAGCCTCTATAACCAAGTGATCTAGATTTCAATCTTTGTCACCCTCATTCTTCAAAAAAATCAAATATTGTGAAATTTGTTAGCACATATAGGTGAGTTTGTGTATTGTCCATCCTTCAAATCCAAAGACCTCTTGTATGAGTAGGCATGTTAAAAGTCAACATCAACAACACTTTTATCCCAAACTAGTTGGGATCCCAAAAAAAGGTACGGAAAAATTGAGAAAAAATGATAAAAATAAAATTTAAGTATATATATATATATATATATATATATATATATATATATATATATATATATAATATTATCCATACAAAAGCAATACATAATCATAAGAAAAAATAAATTAAAATAAATACAAATAAGGATATATAGGGGGACAGAAAAGAATAAGAAGGTAAGAAATAAAAAATAAATAAATAAATATAAATGAAATAAAAATAAAATAAAATAACATAAAAAGGAATATAGGGAAAAAAAGAAAAAGAAAAACACATAAATAAATAGGTAAGAGAAAAAAGATTGAAAGGAAAAATGGAATAAAAGAAAAGGAAAAAAAAGAAAGAGAGGGGGAAGATAGAGAGGAAAAATGACTAAAAAGGAATCGTCTGGAACATAGGAATAAAAACGGATCTACCCCTCCACCATGCTTATAGCTTTTCTCCATACCTTCCTAAGACACACCGTCTGCCAATCTATATCTCACTTCATTAAGTCCTGTTTTACTATCTTCCCCCCAGTAAGTTTCGGTCTACCTCTACCTCTCTTTATGTCAAGCTCTTGGTAACAAACCTTTGTTCTTACAGAAGCATCCAATGGTCTTTCTCATTACGTGCCCAACCCACCGCAATCTATGTTCTCTCATCTTTTCCGCCACCGTACTACTTTCACCTTTCGTCGAATATCTTCATTTCTTATCTTATTCATCCTCGTATAACCACACATCCACCTTAACATCCTCATTTCCGCTACCCCATTTTATGCTCATGTTGCCTATGTGTTGGCCAACATTCAGCTCCATATAACATTGCAGGCCTTCCTGTTGTTCTATAGAATTTTCCTCCATTCCTTCCTAAGACACACCGTTCGCCAATCTATATCTCACTCCATTAAGTCTGTTTTACTACCTTCCTCCAAGTAAGTTTCGGTCTACCTCTACCTCTCTTTATGTCAAGCTCTTGGTAACAAACCTTTGTTCTTACAGAAGCATCAAATGATCTTCTCATTACGTGTCCAAACCACCTCAATCTATGTTCTCTCATCTTTTCCGCCACTGGTACTACTTTCACCTTTCGTCGAACATCTTCATTTCTATCTTACTCATTCTCGTATAACCACACATCCACCTTAACATCCTCATTTCCGCTACCTCTTTTATGCTCATGTTGCCTATATGCTGGCCAACATTTAGCTCCATATAACATTGCAGGCCTTACTGCTGTTCTATAGAATTTTGCTTTTAGTTTAAAGGAAATTTTGCGGTCATACAAAAATCCAGATGCACTGCGTCATTTCATCCACCCTGCTCTGATTCTATGATTTAAATCCTCATCAATCAATGTGGATATTTGCAAAGTAAAAAAAATAAATACTCCTCATTAAAACTTGATTAATGAGGGTGGAACAAGAATAATCCTTATATGCAGTCTTACTCTTGCATATTTGTAAAGAATATATTTTCAAGATTTGAACCCGTAACTTTTCAATCACCAAAACGTGTGAGATATAATATAAAATATAAAATCATTCATCTATCTTCACCTAATAGCTTAACCTTTTGACAGAGTTGGTTGCATAATAGATAGGTCATTTATGAGTACAGCTATAAACCTCGTTGAGGCATGTGGCAAACCCTACCCTTGGAATGAGACAACCTCCCCTCTCCCAAAATACATGGGAGGTGTTGATGAAAATGAACCTATAGCATAAGAATTCTAGGTAGAGAAGGAAGACTCAATCAATGTGTCCCAACCAAGAATGGTCTTCAAATTAAATTTCATCATTGTGTAATAATGTTCTACAATAAGAACATTTAAATAAAATCAATTCTCATTAAATCCCAAATAGTAAAGATAGGGGTGAGAAAAATACTTGTTACCACTATTCAAGACTCTCTCTTAACAACATATTTAAATAAATAAATAAAAGTCAATTAATCAACATCAATATTACTTTTATCTCAAATTAACTAGTGACTACACTTGGTGAACTCAATCAAAAAGGGGGGAAACCAAAAATTAAAAAAAATATATAAATGAAAAGTCAATTCTCGAAAATAGAGACGAGGACTATCCTTAAAAACAACTTTATCTTGTATATTTACAAAAAAAAATCTATTTTTTGAATTCAAATTCATAACCTAGAACATTGGTGCTTCAAACCCACATTCTTTTGAATGAAAAATCATAGCTAAGATAGAAAAATTAAATAAAAAAGAAAAAAGAAAAAACCTACCTCTTCGATCTCTTCTATGCTAATAGATTTCCTCAGCTCTCTCTTTATACAAGATCTGCGCGTCATTCCATAGAATGGAAGTAATCTAGTCTGGAAGGAAATTGAATGTTATAATCTGCTGGAGCTGAACCGTCGAAATGCTTAAACCTTACTTTATAGGCAGTTGAAGAGGTATTTTAACACAAACCAAATACTCTGCACCTTCAAATAGCGGACGGGGAAAGAACAGTTAGGTATGCACGGGATAACATAAACATAGCTTTTTGTATATATACTTAGTAGAAACGGGGTTTCCTCCGGGAGAAACGGGGTTTCCTCCTTCTGAGTTTTTTTTTGAGTTTTTTTTTTTTTTTTTTTCAAAAACCCATTTTGTAGTTTCGATACATCCGTTTCCTGCGTTTTTTTCTAAAAAAAAAAAAAAAAAAAAAACTATTTCTCAAGATTGATTTCTTTTTTTTTTTATCCATTCAACCGGTAAAAAAATTAAAATATTATTCTTTTAATAAATAATTATGTATACATAGTTGTTTCAAAATTATCTACAAATTTATTACACTCATTCACGTCCAAATTAAGCATGACTCCCCAGACATTCACGCTTAAATTAGGCGTGACTCGTTTGGTGTTAACACGTGGCACAAAAAATTAATAGTTTAACTGTAAAACTTTATAAGGCCATAACTTTTGACTCGGGTATCCGAATGAGGTAATTATTTTTTTTATTCCACATAACTTTTCAATATCTATGCAATGACATATCATTTGATATATTTTATCTCTCACAAACACAATTCAAATTTGCAACAATGATACTATAAAAATAGCACCAAAGTGGATTAACTCATCTATAAATAAGATGGCACCAAATTTTCTATTAAATACAAAACGCAATCAGCTCTTATTAAATACAAAACACAATCAACTCCTATAACATTAAATTCAAAATTCAAATAACCTCTAGCAAATTTATTTGAATTGGCGACAATCTGTAACCAACTCATAAAATTACAACGCAATCAGCTCCTATTAAATACAAAACACAATCAACTCCTATTAAATACAAAATACAATCAACTTATTGGAGGTTATTTGAATTTTGAATTTTGAATTTTGAATTTTGAATTTAATGTTATAGTACCATTATTGGGCGTGAATGAGTGCAATATATTCGTAATTAGGTTCAAAACGACAATACAATTATTTGAATTGTGTTTCTGAGAGATAAAATATGTCAAATGAAATGTCATTGCGTAGATCTCGAAAAGTTATCTGGAATCAAAAAAGAAATTATCTCATTCGGATATCTGAGTCAAAAGTTATGGCTTTCCAAAGTTTTACGGTTCGTAAGTTGACTTTTTTTGCCACGTGTCAACACCAGATAATTCACGCCTAAAGTGGGCGTGAATGTCTTGGGAGTCACGCCTAATTTGGGCGTGAATAGTCACGCCTAATTTGGACGTGAATGAGTGCAATAGATTCGTATATAGTTTCGAAACAACTATATATTCGTAATTATTTATTAAAATAGTAATATTTTAATTTTTTTGCCACATCCAACAGTATCTTTCCATCTTTAATTATTGTTGAATCAGATTTAAATTAACACTTGATATTCGTGAGAGAGAAAAAAAAAATTACACACAGTTGATCTAAATCTGATTTAACTGTAATAAAAATTATAATTAGAATAATAAATCAAAATGGATGGTATGTTATAAGTAGGGGTGTAAATGGGTTAGGCCGACCTAGCCTATATTAGGTCAGGCTTAGACTGTTACAAATAATAAAATAGAATAGGCTTAGGGTTTTACAAAAACCTATTTAGAAAACAGGCCAAAGACTTTTTTGTACATATCGAACCTATAAACCTACAGGTCGGCCTATATCATATTATCTATTTTAAATAAAACCCATAAAATTATTATTTTAATAATTTTGAATAATAAAGTAATATTATTTTAGTTATTCTTTTAATTATTGAATGTTTAATAGGCTTAAATAGGCTAACGGGCCTAGGCCAAGGATTTTATTTTTTAAATATAGGTCAGGCCAGATTTGTAATTTGGGGCTTACACAGGCTAACAAGTCAGGCCAGACCCTATGCTTTTTACATATGTTTGACCTATTTAAGCCAAAGACTAGTCTAGCCTAGCCTATTTATATCCCTAGTTATAAACCTTTATTACTCGAGTAGGTCATAAATTTTTAGGGAAAAATTGTATCTTTGACACAATGTAACACCCCGTAATACTCCAGTTATTAACATACATGATATTAAGCATACACAGCGGAAGGCTTTATTTTATTAAATGAAAAATCGTCTCTTGAAACTACAAGTAAACATTTTTCAAAATCGTTCACATGAGATCTTGCGTCAGCGTAGATCAAAAACATACAACTACTACTAATTCTATAAGCCTTTATTAGTGGCCATTGACTAACCGGATATGACAACAAGTGTCTTTCCTGCCAGAGTCTCACGGACAGCATAACGATTATTTAACGAATAATTGGGAGATAAGAATCTCACTCCATAAAACAATCCTGATTGACACAGTTTATAAACAAATAGCTCACATGTCCCACACGGACTGTGATCCCCTCAATGGGTCATTACATACATAATGGCTCCGTGCCCAAATTAATAAATCTATACATCATGTCTGTGTCCTCATCACATGCCTCTAATATAACTCATAATAAATACATCCATACTTCAGAAGCTCAAATAATAACAATACTGAGCATTATTACATACAACAATATAGTCTCAAAATAATCTAACTAGGCATGTCAAAACACTACGCATGTCATATAACAAAATAATAGCATAACATAAACAGCAGCATCAACCCACTAATCTGTAGTTGGGCCCTTGCCCTTAGAAGACTCACTACTACCATGGGTACCTAAAATGATATCCCTAAAAGGGGTGAGATAACAACATCTGAGTAAGCTCAAGGTTCTTAGAGGATCCTCTAATCTCTTGAGCCCACTTTCTGGATGACAAGTCAGATATAAAGCATATATAATAAACATATAGCACAAACATAGCATCATAACTCATCCTCTGGTTAACTATTCAAGGGCTCTCCCCAAGAATAGCTAACTGACATGTCCCACATGCCTAGTGTGACTCCCAGGGTCAAGTCATAGGCAGTCAACACAAACTGTAGTATGAAATAACTCCCAAGGTCAAGCCATAGGCAACCTACATACCATAATCACTGGCCAGGATTCTCATAACATACATCATCAGTGCATCATCATAACATCAATAATCATATAATATCTATATGAATGTGAATGAATGCACATATACAACATATCATATACTTTCATGCAATACAACCATAATGTCCACCATCATGGTGGAGCCACAAGAGAGAGGAGCAACCAAAACCAGGAGCTTACCTTAAGAAGTTTAGCACAAGCCCACACTGCAATATAAATATGTATGCTCCAAGACAATCCTTAAGTGCAAGGTTCTCTAGGCACACCTAGAGTAGGAACCACTCACATCATTAATTACATATTAATTAATCAAGTCATATCCAAGACTTCATCATTTAATGATTCCACTTTTCATACTCATATGTCAATAATATGCCATTACAAGTCTAGACCATTTATTACGTAATTACATAATTTCAGTGCATTATGAAGTGTTAACTTATTACACTAGCAACCACATAGTTCAAACACCTTCCCTAACCTTAGAACCACACTCTAGAGCCACTAAGGTAACTTAGATTATTTTCATCACTTCAAGGTCATCATATTCCGTCATGGCCGAAATTATATCCTTAGGCAAGCCCTAGGTTAGATTCTCAATTTGTGAGTTGATTCAAGCCTTGAACACACCTTAAACCATAAATCATCCTTAAATGCAATTTTTGCACCTAAAACCTTAATTATCTTACACATGGCCGAATTGTATAGGTATTATTCCATAGGATTTTCTTTCATTAGATTACATGATCACCAGCTCCATAATTAGGTTTAATTAGCAAACCCTAATTAGGTTTGATTAGATACCCTAGGTCACTTTAATTTTAGGGTTTTTTTCATTATTAGGTCACTTATGCATTCTCACAGTCACATTTGGTCTTAGTTCACTAATTACATAATTAGTGCTTCTAAACCCTAATTAGGTTCATTTTTAGGGTTCTATAATTAATGAATCTATTATGCATGGTCCACCTCACTTTAACCCTTGATTAGTATCCTAATTAGGTCTTAACATCAATTTTTACATACTAACCCTAAGTCATCCTCCATTGGCTGAATGTGTAGGAGGTGGAAACTAGGGTTTTTCACTTGTTAATTCCACCATTTTTAATTAATTAATCATACACTTAATTAGTCCACTAATCCACTAGTTAATTAAATTTTAAACATATAATCCTAATTATACTCATTAGGGAAGATTTTACATGATAGTGTCATTAGGGTTTAAATTTCATCCTTAAGCAAGATTAGTGTTCTTAAGCTTAAAGATTACATTTTTAACATTTTCCTTGGTTCCACTTATAATTTTCCACCCTTTACAACATCAAGAACCCATTTTTATCAAATTAAAACATCAACCCCATAGAAACATCATGATGGCCGAATTGCATAGTGAAGGGGAAGGAGGATTTGTTCATCATTTCTCCAAAGATTCATGCTTACATCTTCAAGTTAGCTCCATCATTTCAAGCTTCCACTTTTCTCAAGCAAAGATGCATCTTTTCCATAAAGAACACACATTTAATAAAGACTCAAATGTGAGGTTTTTCAAGAAGAGGATTCAAGAAACTTACACTAAAACTCAAGGAAACAAGCACCAAAGGAGTGTTCTTCCAAGATAACTCAAACCATCATCTCCATGGAATGAAGATACCCCAAAACCATGGCTGTATGAAAGGGTTTACACCACGAAAATTTGGTTTCCAAGAACAAAAATGGTATGTTCTTGAAGAGGAGGATGAGAGGAACAAGTTTTGTGAAGGAAGTTTGGTGATTTGATGGAGTTTTGATGGTGGGAATCTAGAGAGAAGGAAGATAAAGTTTGAAATTCAAAAATGGTAGAGAGAGAAGGAGGCGCTGAATGGTGAAGGGTGTAACACCCCGTAGTACTCCAGTTGTTAACATCACGATATTTAGCATACACAACGGAAGACTTTATTTGATAAAGAAATAAAGCTTCTTATAAAAATATGAGTAAATTTTTTCCAAAAACATTTTATTAAAACATTTCTAAAAACGTTCACGTGAGATACTGCGGGAGTGTAAATCTAAAACATACATCTACTCATTAATTCCATTAGTCAGTATTAGTGGTCATTGACCATCCGGATATGACATCAAGTGTCAACCCTGACGGAGTCTCACAGACAGCATAACAGTTGTATTTCGGATAACTGAGAACATGGTCCCACACATACAGTTAACCTGATTAATACAATAATTTAAACAGATAGCTTGCAAGTCCCACCCGGACTGCAATCCCCTCAATGAGTCAATACAATCAATAAGGCTCCATGTCCAAATTAACTGAATGCATACATCAAGTCTATATTAATGCTAAAACATAACATCCGCAAATCACCCATGGCTCTAAGGATATATAATCATGAGCCTTAAAAAATTCATAACATAATCTCAATACAATAATTAAGCATGTTAACAAATCTACATGTCGTCATATGTAACAACCTGTTGTACATCGGTATTGTTAACATTAATTATGATATTAAGCGCAATTACAATCACAGCAATTCATTTATAAAAATGCGAGTAAACTTTTTCTGTTTATTACGCGAGCATTTAAAACAATAAAAAGCGTAATAAATAAAAGCTGTGACCGTAACTGTAAACTCTTTACAGAATAATTATTTAAACTACTTTTATACCATATAATACTTCCCTCAAGTCACTAAGGGGTTCCCATAAACCCACTTAGCTAAAGTCTCACTTTTACATTTTCTACCTATCCGAACATGGTTAGGTCTTTGAATTACTGCAGACAAACCGCATTCTACAAGTCTCCCATATTTTAGTATGTTATTCTAGACTTAATTATATTTCTAGGAAGCTATCACACGAGTCATAAAGTTCTCGTTTGCTCCGGATATCGCCGTTGAAGTTGGACAAGCAAATCTGTCAGTCAACCCCAAAACAGCTCCAAACAGCCTTCACTTAATCAATTATTCTGGGAATTCCACTCAACTAATTGCTCTCAAATTTTTATACAACAAAACTAGACACCTCAAGCTTAAATTTAACATATCATACACCTAATTTGACCAAGAAACGAAGCGGGAATAATGTTTCCAAACTCGGTTCAGATCAGCCCCATGTGCAGAGGCCACATGGGCAGTCCATGTTCTCTGCCTTGTACAGGCCGACGCCCAACCCAAAATTTCATCAAATTTTGATACAAGATAGAGGACATCTCAAGCTTCAAAACAACGTATGGTATGTCCCTATCGAACCTCTGTGGAGTGAGATATGCTCTCCCAAAGTTTGCCTAAATTTTGCCAATTTCTAGAAAATTCGTCAGAGTTCCCTTTGTTTTTCCAATAATCCCCAAGTTTGCAAAATTGTTCTATGACCTCAAATTGTACCTAATAATCATTGGGTGGCACACAAGGACCAACAATGCCTTGGTGCTCTTACAACCCACACAGTTTATATCAAAATTAATCATTATACATCATTTATGCTTACTTTCTCAATTTAAACAATTTCAATCACAATATTCATTTTCATGCTTCTTGCCACATAAAACATAAATCAATCCTAGAATAGGCCTATTTCCCTTTCATCGTATTTCATACTTTCATATTACATCAAGTCTTCATGTACAAACTACAAATCCTCTAAATGACATATTACAATTTACCAACCATAACCTCCAAGTATAACATAATAAATACTCCAAAATAAACATGATAAATCAAGACTAAACTTAGACAAAATACATCATGAACAAAATGATAATCATCTCCTAATCATATGCATTGTTCATGACCTAAGTCTAGCCTAGGCACAATGGCCAACAAAATGCAAAATAGGTAGCCCTACGTCCAAAACATCATATGGGCTTCTTGCCCGCCGCTCCAACTCCACTGCTACCTCTTGAAATAAAGCCCACAAAGCGGGGTGAGATATACAAATATATCTCAGTAACCCAGAGCTTCTGGAGAATACTCCGCCCAATGGCTCACTTCGATGCATATAAATAATACAACGTAACATCTGAAAACGGGATAAAACAAGGGATTTAGTGAAATAGGGGAACATAAGGATACAAAATACGACGAAGCTGGAATGGTCAATGCCAAAACCACGCAACGTACAGCCTATTGGCTCGGCATATAAGCATACGGGTTTCAAACCAAGGTGTGTTCCCAGAACATCAAGGCACCCTCCATCCATATCCACCCGAGACTTCCTAGTGTGCTCCTATCCGGATCACACACCACGACCCCAGGTCAACTGGAACTCCCTCACGGAGACCTATCCAGTGGAAATCCGTAACGCCCGAAGGCAAACAGTCTATTGGCCAGAGATACGGTACATCCTATGTACCAACACATATACAATATGCATGATCAAGTTATCCTATATTATTTACATACACTTTCTACCATTACCCTCAACGGGCATGGTGGAACACACAAGGGGATCAAGCCCCAGTACCAAGAGGTTACTTGTAGAATCCTCTCTTGCAGCTCCACTGCAATATATTCTCCAAGTTAGGTACACAACCAGAATGCCTACACAGAGGACATTCCCAATCAACTTCCATTCACCAATTACATGCCAATTCTCAAGCATAAATGCATGATTTAAAATACTCACCACAATCCCTTTGGTCCGGGACCAGGGGCAACCCACCGAGCTCACGGTTCAGGGTTCAAATCCGCGTACGGCAACCTACATTGACCATATACGGATCATTAAACACGACAAATCTATCAAAATCCAAAAACATCAAAATCTCCTTCCCCTACTAGTGAGGTTCGGCCTTTATAGTGTAAAAACACAAAATATTTTCTTTCATTTTCTTTTTATTTTTCTTAAGTATCCTAAGGCTACTACAATGCCATTTTAGGTGCCAATTTGCATCCTACATCATCCAAACATCGTTTTGCCAACTAATTTGCTCTAGGCACAATTTCTATTTCTACATAATCCCACCATTTTTTCTTTGATTTTCAAAACATCCAACCATCACACAACCCCTCTAATTATCCTTTAACATCACAACATACCAATCATACAATTCCAAAACATTCAATCCCCAATTTACTCATTATGGCCGAATTACACATAGCCTCACACCAAAGGTTTTTCAATTCAATTCAACTATTCCACACCTCATACAATCCTATTATTACATCATACAACCATACAACAACTCAATTACATAATTCTAAAATAATTCAAAATCACAAAGTGTTGGATTTCTCATCAAAATTTCCTAAGTTTTGAGCATATTTCCTCAATGAATTTTATTGCATTTATAGCTCCAACACATCATTCTAAGACATATTTATCTAATACACAATTTCAATTTGAGCTCTCTAACTCCATAAATCAAGCATACAAGCCCTAGGTTTTCATGAAATCAAACTCATCAAATCAACCATGAGAGGTGTTGAAACTTACCCACAATCAAGTCACAAGGCTCCTCCAATTGATTCCTAAGCAAAGCTTGAGCAACAACTACAAAAACCCCAATTTTCTCTCCAAAATTCGTGGCTGAGTTTGTCTATTTTCTTACAAATGAGAGGTTTTCAAGGGAAACTAATCGGTGGAATAGGTTCGGGTGATGCTTTCCATCAAATTTGCTCACAAACTATGGTTTATTTGGTGGTGTATAGAGGAAGTTAGAAGCAATTGAATTTTTTGAAGAAACTTCCCCTTTTTTCCATGGAGAACTCGGCCCTTAGGAGAGAGAAGAAGAAAGAAAGTGATGATGAATAGTTACACACACATGTGGCTTAAGTGATTTAAGAGAGGTGAGCCCCACCGCCACCTCACGCGATTTTAAACTAATTCGAATTTCCTTCTGATTCCACTAAACGTCCATAAATTCATAACCTATTAAGAAACTCTAAATTTTAACATTAACCATTGTCCTTTAATTACCTTTTTTTTTTTTTTGATATCAGTCCTTTAATTACCCTTGATCAGATGAATCCTGAGTTTTCCGATCGTTCGGAGAAATTGCAGTTTTAAACTGTTACGCGCGTCGTAGGCATGCTTCCCCAAACTCACTAATTTCCATCCATTTTCATCAAAATTCATATTTCCTAGTCATATATCCCATTTTTAACTTGTATTCAAAACCTAAAGCTCAAAATTCAATCGGCATGCTTTCCGGTGCAACCGTACAGCGATATTTTTACCCGATAAAAACACTATTCACTGAATTTTTCGAAACTTGCCTAACCACTCAATTTTTTGTTCTGAATCCATTTCCAGGGTTATTTTTATCATTTGAGACCTCCTACTCAATTTTAC
Source organism: Gastrolobium bilobum (assembly GCF_033153095.1). Taxonomy (NCBI): domain Eukaryota; kingdom Viridiplantae; phylum Streptophyta; class Magnoliopsida; order Fabales; family Fabaceae; genus Gastrolobium; species Gastrolobium bilobum. The sequence goes on from NW_026899198.1 coordinate 285,754, forward strand.
CTTCATAGGGTTGTGTGTTTGGCTAATTATCGTTTTACCCTTTCTTTGTATTTTAACCTAATTTCCAGGATTTTCACTAATCCTCCCCTTTAATCCTCATTTAATATATTAATATATGATTTAGAAATGCGAGGTGTTATATCATAAGTCTAAACATAATATACAATATCAGTTGCATCATCAACTACTCCAATGCGGGGGGCTTTACCCTTAGAAGCATCACCACTGCCCTGGGTACCTGAAATGATGTCCCCAAACGGGGTGAGATAACAACATCTCAGTAAGCTCAAGGTTCATAGAGGATCCTCTAATCCCCTCAGCCCACTTCCTGCATGACAAGTCAGATATAAAGCATATAATACAGGCATACAACATAAATATAGCATCATCATATCATCCTTGTGTAACCCCAGGGTCAAAGCCATAGCCGATTACACATGTGTGACTTCCAGGGTCAAGCCATAGACAATCAACATAACCTCAGTATGAAATAGCTCCCAGAGTCAAGTCATAGGCAGCCTACATACCATGATCACTGGCCAGGATCCTCATAACATATATCATCAGTGCATCATCATAACATCTATATGAATGTGAATGAATGCACATATACATCATACCATATACTTTCATACAATACAACCATAATGCCCACCATCATGGTGGGGCCACAAGAGAGAGGAGTCAACTAGAACTAGGAGCTTACCTCACCAAGCTTATCAACAGCCCAACTCCAACAGTCAATACGTATGCTCCCGAACGCTCTCAAGTGCCAAGCTCTCTAGGCAAACCTAGAGCAGGAATCATTTACATGATTAATACCCGATCACTTAATGATTCCACATTACATTCTTACATGCCAATAATATGCTCATCACAAGTCTAGATCAATTATTACTTATTATTTATTTTAGTGCATTATTATAAGCCACTACATTCTTTAATCACTTACATAACTTAGAATCCTCTTTTAGGCTCACATAGGTAACTTAGATTATTTTCAACTCATCCAAGCCATATAATTACTTATTATAAGTTACTAAGGGTTCCCAAAAGCCCAATTAGCCTAAATATCACTTTTACGATTTTTCCATAACTGTACATGCTTCTGTTTTCTAGTCATTGAGCGCAACTCACTTGTTATATGTAACGCCCGACCGCTTCAAGAATCAATGATTATCCCCACATACTAACACGAGACTTTTTAGTGTGCTTTTTCCTCACTCACACACTTCCCGGGAAAACTTCCCAGGAGGTCACCCATCCCAGAATTGCTCCAAGTCAAGCACGCTTAACTGTGGAGTTCTTCCGATCCAGGCTACTGAAAAGCAGATGCATCTTGTTAGCATAGGTAGTACCAATTAATTCTTATAAGCTATCCCAAACTGTGCAGTCTTATACCTGCACAGCCTTTGGAATCCCTCTCTTTCGGGTGTCGATTCGATTCATTCATTATTTTTTTCATCTATCAACCATTCCTTAATTACTCTTAAACAATCAAACATCAATCATAACATTTATCAATGCATGAATCAATGCATGATCATACAACAACTATCATCATTATATATCACACCTCATAAACCATTCCTCCTCAATGGAGTATGGTGGAACATTCAAGGGAATCAACCCCAAGGTCCAAAGGTTTACCTCAATTTGCTTCAAGTTCAACCTTGGTTCACCACCAAAGTGCAACAATCAAACCTCACAATAATACCAAACCAAATGAGCTAGTCAAGTTCTATAGCTTCCTCCAATAGTTGGTCCACTTGTCTCAATCCTAACAATAACATGGACACAATCAATATCAACCTTCAACATTCCAATATCTAACATCTGCAATGTAAGAATACCCTAACAAAGGCACCCATTTTCGAAAATATTATATGGTAACCAAACAACTATCTAAACTCATTTCTACCGATTAATTCATTATCTAAACAACTTTTCCAAAGGAGTTAAGCTTTCCTCAAGCTCTAATTACTCAAACTCAAGCCACATTTTCATAAAGAAACCCTAACATATGAGTTTCTTCAATCATACAACAAAGGTTGGGATTCTTACCACAAATACAATCTCAAAGGTGCAAGAAAAGATACTCAAGCCACTAAGTGAAGAGACTTCACTCCTAGCTCCTTCCACACTCAAATTTTCACCCCCAAAGCAAGGTGAGATCTCCCTCCACAATGGTTCTAAACAAGAATAGAGTAGTGGGCTTTGAAGAGGGAGAAATTTGATGCAATATTGGCTTTGGAATCAAGGAGAAAGGTGAAGAAATGGGGTTGCTAGGTGTTGGGGGTTTTTCTTTTAAACATGGCTTCTCCCTTCTCTCTTATTTCAGCCACGGGAAGAAGAAATGGAGGAGGGTTCCTTTGCTTTTTTACACTTACTTAGGTTGAGTAATTTCAACCGGGTAAAATATTATCTATCTATTCACCTCCATTTACCACCAAACTTAACCCAATGAACTAGAATATTTTTCTAGTCATATTTTTAACTTTACTTTTATATTTTGGGTACTTTTATCTACCCATATTTTTATCCCTTAATTCTCACTGACTGCACTTTTTAATTCAAAAGTGTCCTTAACTCATTAATTTTAACATATTTCTTAATTCTACCCCCTTATACATGCTTAATTACTTAATTAAAAATAATTAATTAAATTATTAAGTTAGGGGTATTATATTCACCCCACCTTTTTAGCGATTTTGTCCTCAAAATTAACAAAACTACTCATCCAATCAACTAGAGATATATCGGAGAACTCTTCCTGTGTTCCCGAAGTCACCCTATTAATTACTTCCTCTTCTCCTCATCATCTTGTCATATGATGCAAACTTTCATTTCGTGGTTTATTTTTCTTTTTTATAATTACTTTCCACTATCTCATTCAATGACTTCTATCTTTCACTTTCCTCAAAGGTCATACATATTCAGTCGATATTCAACCCTGACCTTCTGTGGTACTACAGATAATCTCATATAAAATCTCATCTGATGGAACTTCCAAGAGAGATCCGCTATGGGCTGTTTCTCTTAGGTATCTGACCACAAGGAGGTCCCAAAGGCTAACTCCAAGTGAAGTTCCCCTCAATATAGACTTTTAATGAGAATTCTCTATCTCATATGATACTATCCTCATGGAGGTAATACTACCACGTCCATGGAAAGGTCAATGCATACAACTTACCATCTTTTAACAATCTATACATAGTCTAGTCCTTAATTACTAGACATAACTAATCCCACAATCATAATTGAGTCCACAGTCTAAGCATGTGTGGCTCCAACCTCAATAAACTATGCATGTCATATTAATCTACATGCGTCATACATTTCGTCAAGTATGGGAACCTCTCTAGCTGGGGTTGGGTCAAAGTGCTAACATGTGTCGTTGCTGAAGGAACTGAGACCACTTGCACATGAGCAACTCGTCCCACGATCTGGGGACAATCCCTAGCATAGTGACCAGGTCTACCACACCTGTAACATACGTTTTGACCCATCAAACAAATGCTCTTGTGATGCCTGCCACAATTGTCATATTTGGGCACATGGGGCCTATCATCTTCCCAACTCTGTTGACTCCCGCTTCTTTTAAACTTTTCCTCTGATTGTCTCGCTTGTAATTTCTTCTTTTCATCCATTTTCTTACTTTTTTCTGAAGTAGAGCAAGTTGCTCCAGTAGCACCAAATGCTTGTGCCTCGGAAGACTTCTTGCTTTTTGGCACACTATAAACTTCTTCCACCTTCCGGCATTGGTTCACAAACTTGCTAAACTCACGGATATCGCAATTAGACATCTTCCGAGACATTTTCTCATTGAGACCCCATTGAAACTTGGAGGTCATCTCGGGCAGAGTAGGTAAGGCTCTCCCATAGTTAACATACTTCACCAATTCATTGAACTTGGAGAAATATTGGTCAATTGACATTGACCCTTGCTTCAAGTCATTATACTCATTTTGCTTCTTTCCCTAGCCTCCCTAGGAAAGTAGTTATCCAAGAACAAAGTCTCAAACAACCGCCAGGTGATTTCCTGGCCTTCAGCTTCCAACGGTGTTCGTCCACCAATCCTCGGCTTCACCTTCAAGCATATACACCGAGTAAACCAACTTCAGCAGATCGGGGCATCTCATCACCCTCAAGATCTTCTCCATAGCTTGGAGCCATTTTTCCGCCACCAACGGATCGTAGCCTCCATCAAAAGAAGGAGGTTTATGTTTTCTGAAAGCCGTCAATCACCTTTCTTCAGCTTCAGGTTCATCGACGTGTTCTACATGTGGTTGACGAACCCCAGTGTGATGACTATGACTACCAGAATGATGACTAGCATCACCATCATTGTTACCCGCTCCACCCTCTTCATGGAGAATAGGAGGAGTAGGCGTGTGGCACTATGAGGAGGAGGAGTGGGTTGTCGGTTCTCATGTCTAGCACCCCTCAGCATCCTCAACTCATTCATCATCGTTGTCATAGCATTCCGCGTATCTTCATTCGTCTTCATCAATATTTCATTAGCCTGATGACTAGCAGTTACTATAACACCTTGCATTTCTAAATCATATATTAATATATTAAATGAGGATTAAAGGGGATGATTAGTGAAAATCTTGGAAATTAGGTTAAAATACAAATAAAGGGTAAAACGGTAATTAGCCAAACGCACAACCCTAGGAAGGTAAAATTGAGTAGGAGGTCTCAAATGATAAAAATAACCCTGGAAATGGATTCAGAACAAAAAATTGGGTGGTTAGGCAAGTTTCGAAAAATTCAGTGAATAGTGTTTTTACCGGGTAAAAATACCGCGGTACGGTTGCACCGTAAAGCGTGCTGATTGAATTTTGAGCTCTAGGTTTTGAATACAAGTTATAAATGGGATATATGAGTAGGAAATATGAATTTTGATGAAAATTGATGGTAATTTGTGAGTTTGGGGAAGCGAGCCTACGACACGCGTAACAACTTAAAACTGCAATTTCTCTAAACGACCGAAAAACTCAGGATTCATTTGATCAAGGGTAATTAAAGGACAATGGTTAATGTTAAAAATTAGAGTTTCTAAATAGGTTATGAATTTATGGACGTTTAGTGGAATCAGAGGAAAATTCGAATTACTTTGAAATCGCGTGAGGTGGCGGTGGGGCACACCTCACTTAAACCACTTAAGCCACATGTCTGTGTAACTATTCATCATCACTTTCTTTCTTCTTCTCTCTCCTAAGGGCCGAGTTTTCCATGGAAAAAAGGGGAAGTTTCTTCAAAAAATTCAATTGCTTCTAACTTTCTCTATACACCACCAAATCAACCAAAGTTTGTGAGCAAATTTGATGGAAACCATCACCCGAACCCATTCCACCGATTAGTTTCCCTTGAAAACCTCTCATTTGTGAGAAAATAGACAAACTCAGCCACGAATTTTGGGGAGAAAATTGGGGTTTTTGTAGTTGTTGCTTAAGGTTTGCTTAGGGATCAATTGGAGGAGCCTTGTGACTTGATTGTGGGTAAGTTGCAACACCTTTTATGGTTGATTTGATTATTTTGATTTCATGAAAACCTAGGGCTTGTATGCTTGATTTATGGAGATAGAGAGCTCAAATTGAAATTGTGTATTAGATAAATATGTCTTAGAATGATGTGTTGAAGCTATAAATGCAATAAAATTCATTGAGGACATGTGCTCATAACTTTATGAAATTTTGATGAGAAATCCAACACTTTTTGATTTTGAATTGTTTTAGAATTGTGTAATTGAGTTGTTGTATGGTTGTATGATGTAATAATAGGATTGTATGAGGTGTGGAGTAGTTGAATTGAATTGAAAAACCTTTGGTGTGAGGCTATGTGTAATTCAGCCATAATGAGTAAATTGGGGATTGAATGTTGTGGAATTGTATGATTAGTATGTTGTGATGTTAAAGGATAATTAGAGGGGTTGTGTGATGGTTGGATGCTTTGAAAATCAAAGAAAAAATTGTGGGATTATGTAGAAATGGAAATTGTGCCTAGAGCGAATTAATTCGGAAAACGATGTTTGGATGATGTAGGATGCAAATTGGCACCTAAAATGGCATTGTAGTAGCCTTAGGATGCTTAAGAAAAATAAAAAGAAAATGAAAGAAAATATTTTGTGTTTTTACACTATAAAGGTCGAACCTCACTAGTGGGGGAAGGAGATTTTGTCGTTTTTGGATTTTGATAGATTTGTCGTGTTTTAATGATCCGTATATGATCAGTGTAGGTTGTCGTACGCGGATTTGAACCCTGAACTGTGAGCTCGGTGAGTTGCCCGTGGTCCCGGACCAAAGGGATTGTGGTGAGTATTTTAAATCATGCATTTATGCTTGAGAATTGGCATGTAATTGCCGAATGGAAGTTGATTGGAAATGTCCTCTATGTAGGCATTCTGGTTGTGTACCTAGCTCAGAGAATATATTACAGTGGAGCTGCAGGAGAGGATTCTACAAGTAACCTCTTGGTACTGGGCTTGATCCTCTTGTGTGTTTCACCATGCCCGTGGAGGGTAATGGTAAGATGTGTATGTAAATAATATAGGATAACATGATCATGCATATTGTATATGAGTTGGTACATATAGGATGTACCGTGTCTCTGGACAGTAGACTGTTTGCCTTCGGGCGTTACGGATTTCCACTGGATAGGTCTCCGTGAGGGAGTTCCAGTTGACCTGGGGTCGTGGTGTGTGATCCGGATAGGAGCATACTAGGAAGTCTCGGGTGGATATGGATGGAGGGTGCCTTGGTTAATGTTCTGGGAACACACCTTGGTTTGAAACTTGTAGGCTTATATGCCGAGCCAATAGGCTGGACGTTACATGGTTTTGACATTGATCAATCCAGCTTCGTCGTATTTTGTATCCCTATGCTCCCCTATTTCACAAAATCCCTTGCTTTATCCCGTTTTCAGATGTTATGTTGTATTATTTATATGCATCGAAGTGAGCCATTGGGCGGAGTATTCTCCAGAAGCTCTGGGTTACTGAGATATATTAGTACATCTCACACCGCTTTGGGGGCTTTATTTCAGGAGGTAGCAGTGGAGTTGGAGCGGCGGGCAAGAAGCCCGTACGGTGTTTTGGATGTAGGACTACCTATTTTTCATTTTTTTGGCCATTGTGCCTAGGCTAGACTTAGGTCATGAACAATGCATATGATTAGGAGATGATTATCATTTTGTTCATGATGTATTTTGTCTAAGTTTAGTCTTGATTTATCATGTTTATTTTGGAATATTTATTATGTTTTACTTGGAGGTTATGGTTTGTAAATTGTAATATGTCATTTGGAGGATTTGTAAGTTGTACATGAAGACTTGATGTAATATAGAAGTATGTAAAATGATGAAAAGGCAATAGGCCTATTCTAGGATTGATTTATGTTTTATGTTGCAAGAAGCATGAAAATGAATATTGTGATTGAAATTGATTAAATTGAGGAAGTAAGCATGAATGATGTATAATGATTAAATTGGATATAAACTGTGTGGGTTGTAAGATGTAACACCCCATATATATCCGATAATGCTATCATACTATCGTATTAAGCTGCACTTAATTAAAATTACGGAATATCTTTTTCTTTTCAATTATGATGTCATTAATTATTACCAACTTGATTACTTAACCATTTTCAAAATATCGCCTGTATGTACATTGCAATAAACAGATAACTGAAATACCTCATTAATTAAAATAACATAAGTATGTCTCTAGTCACGGAACTACAACACGTAGACCGGACCAACTAGCAGTTTATACAACTCAAGCTAAAAGTACTAACATAATAGTGGCATGGACAACTCCCATGCTCACCCAAATAAGGCAACAAAGCCCAAAATAAGTCTCAACTCAATAATCATAAATGATAGAAAACATAAACAACATCCAATCCAGTCATGCTAGCATAAACAGCCTCCAATCCTGCCGTCAGAGGCATCAGTCCCCATACTACCTGAACCTGAAATAAGCATTCCCCAAACGTGGGGTGAGATCTCTAAACAAGAAATCTCAGTAAGGCAAGGGGTCCTCAAGGATCTTCCTCCCCAAGCTCACTTACATGTGCAATATAAGTTCAAAAGCAGTTTATCATCATCAGTTCTAAAAGAGTGCAATGCAGCAGATAATCATGTCATGTGTGTCAATACTATTCTACTGGCCAGAGAAATCCAGGATTTATATACGTCTAATACCCACAAATAGTGCAAGATGCTACTTGCATCCACCCCGGATCACCGTCTTGTATGACGCCACATACTCAGGCTTACCGTCAAGATGGTATAACACATGCATATTAAAAGCCATTACACATAAAGCTCAACATCATTTAAAATATCCAAAGCATGTAACACAGCATGCATATAACCATACCCCCATGGGACATGGTGGAACCACAACATGGCTAAACCGAGGACACGAAAGCTTACCTCTTAAGCAATCAATCCAAGTCAAGTCCACACAAGCTCAATGTCCAAACACAGCAGATCACAATCTGATTTAGGACCAGCAAGCATATCAACATTCACAGCTCCAAAGCATAAACATAAAGACTACGTTTTCCTTTTACGTTTTACGTCTTAAGGCTTCCCACAAAGCCATAAGCCCTTAATCACTTGATTCTGACTTAGTCCAATTATTACAGAAGTTCAACTTCATCAATTTAGGGTCCACAAACCCCCAACATCCTACTGTATGAACAGTGCAGCTACTGTTCTTCGAAATCTCAGAATATCCGAATATTCGTCGGGGACATATCTGGATATCATATCCGGATATCAAAGACCCCATATCCAGATACCATATCCGGATATTAATATCCGGATACATATATCCGGATATTTCGCGACAGACAGCAGCTTCTGCATTCGCGAAGATATCCATCCAAGGTACCATTTTTAACACTTTAAAACGTCAAAGCATGCATTTTAAATCTGTTTTAGGTCCACATACCAGTTGGTTACTTGCTTAACCCATTTACATGCAAAGACATCACCTTTAAACCATTAAAACTCATGATCAAGGTTAGGAAGCTCACCAAAGCTTCAAACTCAGAAATGGAAGGCTCTTGGAGCTCACCAAACAGCTCCAAATATACTGACTTGCAAGGAGCACAAAAATGCCACACCAAAGGTTGGTTCTTGCACCAAAAGATGACTCCTTGGCACCACAAATGCCAAGCCAAAGGTGTACTCCCTTCACAAACACAGAGGCAGCAACCACAACCCCTCACACAGCAGCTCCAACTCATCAAGAAGGTCTCCCACCCACTCCCAAGGCTCTATCTCACTCACACAAGGATGATTGGTGGAGGAAATATGAAGAAAAGCTACAAGAAAGGTCAAAAAATGGTGGAGAAAGCAAAGAGCAGCAGCCACCAGCAGCCACTCACGTCCAAATGGCTAAGTATCAACCTAGGTTTTAGTGCCAAGCACTATATAAAGGCGGTTTAAGTCATTAACACACAGTATTAACTTTAATTGCTACGCTTAGCATTTTATTCCCAAATTCAGGATTCTTAACCTATTCAATTTTACAAGAATTATATTATTTCTCTTATATTTTTCGGAGCACCTTTCCGGCATGCGCTTTTCCATAGCCAGTATCAGTATCTGGCACCAGTTCTCATTATTTTAACTTGAAACTCGTTTTACAAGTCCTACATATTATTCTAGTAATTATCATGCACTTATTATAATTTTCTGGGATACTTTTTCGGTACGCAATTATACCGACTAGCAGAACCGGTATCTGCACTTTTCGTTAGAAAAGCAACTTTCAGCATTATAACTCAATTATTATAATTATTAGAGTCTCATAATAATTATTAGGATCAATTATGAAATTATCTCATTAAACTCATAATTAAATGATTAATTTCCTTAATTAACGGTGCAGGTTCTTACATTCACCCCACCTTTTTAGGATTTTGTCCTCAAAATCAGAATATACATGTCTCGAAAGTCGGGATACTGCCGGAGAAGCTCGTCCTCTCGCTCCTAGGTACACTCCTCAGGATTCCTTCCTGACCATTGTACTTTGACCATCGGAATGATCTTGATCCTCAGCTGTTTCTCGCCACGATCGAGAATCTTGAGTTGTCCGATAGGAGTTTTCAAGTTCTCCCAAACCTCCACATCATATGGTTGCACCACGTGCGAAGGATCCGCTACATACTTGTGAAGCTGAGACACGTGAAACACGTCGTGGATGTTGGCCAAGTTCGGAGGCAAGGCAAGCCGGTAGGCAACAGGTCCTACTCTACCAAGAATCTGGTATGGCCCAATAAACCGCGGGCTCAGCTTCCTCACTCCGAGTGCCCGTCCAACACCGGTGACAGGTGAAAGTCTCACAAACACGTGCTCACCCTCACTGAACTCCAGGGACGATGGTTGACATCGTAGTAACTCTTCTGGCGATTCTGCGCCTGCTTCAGCTTTTCTCTGATCATCTGGATCTGCTGGGTAGTATCTTGAACAAAGTCCAAGCCAAACAACTCTTTATCTCCAACCTCAGACCAGCAGGTAGGTGTACGACACCTCCTACCGTAGAGCGCCTCATAGGGTGCCATGCCCATGCTAGCATGGAAACTATTGTTATACGAAAACTCAACCAACAGAAGGTATTTATCCCATGCCGAGCCCTACTCCAACGTGCAAGCCCACAACATGTCCTCCAAGGTCTGGATAGTCCGCTTAGTCTGTCCATCAGTCTGAGGGTGATAGGTTGTACTCAATCTCAACTGAGTACCAAAAGCTCCCTGCAGCGCCTCCCAGAACTGAGATGTGAACTTCGGGTCCCTATCACTGATGATACTCTCGGGCACCCCGTGAAGCCTCACGATCTCGCGAACATACAGTTTGTCCAACTGCTCAATAGTGAAGCTCACCTTCACTAGAAGAAAATGGGCAGACTTTGTCAGTTTGTCCACAATGACCCATATCGAGTCACAATCAACCTGAGTCTTCGGCAAACCCATAACGAAGTATATGGAAATGCTCTCCCATTTCCATTCCAGAATCTCAAGAGGTTGAAGTTTACCTGACGGCTTCTGATGTTCAATCTTCACCTTCTGGCAGATCAAACACTTGGACACATACACAACTATGTCCTTCTTCATTCCTGGCCACCAGAAATTCCTATTCAGGTCTTGGTACATCTTTGTAGCACCAGGGTGAATAGTAAATTGTCCCTTATGGGCCTCTGCCATAACCTCTTCGGTCAAAGGACCTCGAGGAATCACAACACACTTCTGAAACAACAGAAGTCCATCCTCATTCCAAGACACACCGTCTTGGTTCTTCACGTAGTCGAGACACTCTCTCTGCACTTGCGCCTCGTGGATCTTCTCCATAAGCTCATTTCTGACTCTCACAGTCTCCATTTCGAGAAGTGCACCCCCAAACAAGGTTGTCACCTTCAGATCTCGAAACTTCTCTATGAGGTCGAAGTCACCCATCGTCAAACTGGATAGACTCACGAATTTTCGACTCAAAGCATCAGCTACCACATTGGCCTTGCTAGGATGGTACTTCAACTCAAAGTCGTAGTCCTTCAGAAATTCCATCTATCTCCTCTGCCTCGTGTTCAGCTCCTTCTGATCAAACAAATACTTCAAGCTCTTGTGGACACTGAACACCGCAAACTGCATACCGAACAGATAATGCCTCCAAATCATGAAAGCAAGCACAATTGCAGCCAACTCCAAATCATGAGTCGGGTAGTTCTTGTCATGAGGCTTCAACTGCCTCGAAGCAAAAGCAACAACTCTACCAGACTGCATCAACACATAGCCCAGCCCTTTTCCAGAAGCATCACAATAAAGCTCAAACTGCTCCTCAGGATCAGGAAGGACCAACACAGGTGAAGTAGTCAATCTCTCCTTCAACTCCTGAAAGCACGCCTCACACTCGTGAGTCCACACAAATGAAGTCTCATTTTGGGTAAGGCGAGTCAAAGGGAGAACCATCGTGGAGAAACCCTTGATGAACCTCCGATAGTAACCTGCCAAACCTAAGAAGCTCCTCACCTCCGTAACTGTCTTGGGCCTCTCCCAATCCAGCACGGCTTCAATCTTGTTGGGATCCACTGCAACTCCATCCGCTGAAATCACATGCCCCAGAAACTTGACTGATTTGAGCCAAAACTCACACTTAGAAGGCTTAGCATAAAGCTTTTTCTCTTTCAGCACTTGCAGAACAATCCTCATATGCTCCGCATGCTCCTCCTCAGTCTTGGAGTAAATCAGAATGTCATCAATAAAGACGATCACAAACTGATCTAGATACGGCTGAAAAATCCTGTTCATGTAATCCATGAACACTTCGGCGCATTGGTGAGTCCAAACGGGATCACCAAATACTCAAAGTGACCGTATCTCGAACGAAACGCGGTCTTAGGGACATCCTCCGGCTTCACCCGAATCTGATGGTATTCGGACCGGAGATCAATCTTGGAATACACGCAAGCACCCCTGAGCTAATCCAATAGATCATCAATCTGAGGAAGGGGATACTTGTTCTTGATCGTCACCTTGTTCAACTGCCTGTAGTCGGTGCACAATCGCATTGTCCCATCCTTCTTCTTCACAAAGATGACCGGTGCTCCGCAAGGAAACACACTCGGTCGAATGAAATCTTTCGCTGAAAGATCTTCAATATGCTTCTTCAGCTCAGCCAACTCCGGTGGCGACATCTGATATGGAGCTAATGAAATCGGCCCCACACCAGGCAACAAATCAATGGAGAACTCTATCTCCTGCTGTGGCGGAAACTTAGGAATCTCCTTAGGAAACACCTCGAGGAACTCCCCCACCACAGGAATGCCAGTGATATCCTCCTGTGTCCCACTCACCAAACCTCCCAGCATGACATACCCGAATGCCCATGCTCTCAAGGCCTTGCTAGCCTGCAGCAATGAAATATATGGCGAGAAACTGGCTGTGGAATCACACGGAGACATCACCACGCGCTTTGTACAACAATCAATCAGTGCACAGTTTCTAGACAACCAATCCATGCCCAGAATAATCTCCAAGTTGGCCATCAGCAATCCTATCAGATCCACCGAGAACTCACGGCCATCCCACTGAAACGCTACATCGCGATGTACAGTGGTAGAATCACAAATTTCTCCGGTGGCGGTAGTCACCCGTAACGGTGGATAAAGCACAGACATGGGCAACTCAAGCCCCAAAGCAATCGGGGTGGCAACAAACGAATGCGTAGCCCCGGAATCAAACAATGCATCAACAACAATACCACCAATAGACACAGTACCTCTAACAAGGTTCAGAGCGCGGTCTGACTGCTGCCTATCTAAGGTGTACACACGCCCAACACAAGGTGGCACCGCAGGTGCCGAAGTAGAAGCCATCAGAACCATCTGCAATGGAACTGCCTGAACAGCTGCAGCTCTCGCCGTCGACGATGGATAGTCTCTAGAGAAGTGGCCCTTCTTGCCACTCTGGAAACAGATTAGCTGACCCGAAGCACAATGACCAGCATGCTCCTTTCCGCACCCCGCACATCTCGGAGTGGAAGGAGGCCTAACCAAACTCCCCTGCTGTGAAGCAGCCCTCTTAAACGACCAGGTGCCTGCCAAGTCGCCAATTGTTTACCTTTGCCCTTCCCAGCAAACTTCCTGTCCTTCCAAGAAGTAGAAGCAGGAGTGGAACTAACAGTCCCCTTGGTCTCGTCGACCTTAGCCCTCTTGGCCTTGCTCGCAATGCAGACATCCTCAATGTCCTTACACTGCTGAACCAGTGTACCAAAATCCCTCGAAGCAGCTCCAGCAATATGCTCAGCAATCACCTCACTAAGTCCTCTGCAGAACTTAGCAGCCAGAAACATCAGAGTAGGAGGAACCATCCGGAAGTGCGCAAACTTCACAAGCTCATTAAACTTGGCCAGGTACTCGTCAACAGACATCGAGCCCGGAACCAATCTATCAAATTCCCCCTGCTTCCTCTCCAGCGCATCGTAGGGAAAGTACTTTCCCAAAAAGCATTCCTCAAAGAATGGCCACGTCATGACATGACCCTGCATCTCATAAGCACGAGTGGTGTTCGTCCACCACTCATGGGCATCTCCCTCTAGCATGTAAGTCGAGAACATCAGCTTCTGCGGGTATGTACACTGCATGGCCCGGAATATCTTGTCTAGCGCCTGTAGCCATCTCGCTGCAGCAATAGGATCCAAAGACCCATCAAACACAGGTGGCTTATGCTTCCTGAAAGCATTCAGCCGGCGATCAATCACGTCACGATCCTCAGCATGCCCTACCAAGGTCTCAATCGTCTCAGTGACATGAGTAGCACTGTCAATGTGACTTAGGCTCTCATCCTGAACACTAGGTGGAGGCGGCGGCGGTGGTGGCAGTGGAAACTGACCTACAACAGGACCAGCCCTCATCTCCTCCAACATGACTCTCATCATCGTCATGTTCGCCATCCTGTTCGCCTCGAGGACATCCTCAGTGGTCCTCCGGTTCGCTTCACGAACCTCTTCTGCGGCTATCCGGTTCGCCTCGCGAACAGCGTCCATCATTGCCGCGTTGGCCAATCTAGTGGCCTCCTGATCGGCTAACCTAGCCGCCTGCATCTCAGCCAATGCAGTCAGGATAGGATCGGGTTGATCCTCAGAAGTCTCTCGTGTTCTCCCGGACCTTACCATGACTCTGCACAAGTTACACAAATCATGAGTTGATCAGGCCCACGCAATGTGATCACATATGCATTATCATAATAAAATTCGACGGAGTAAACACACAAGACAGACGCAACCAAACATCCTAGCTTTTCCAATACATACAAGCTTTTCCCTCGAACCATTGCTCTGATACTATAAATGTAACACCCCGTATATATCCGGTAATGTTATCATACTATCGTATTAAGCTGCGCTTAATTAAAATTGCGGAATATCTTTTTCTTTTCAATTATGATGTCATTAATCATTACCAACTTGATTACTTAACCATTTTCAAAACATCGCCTGTATGTACATTGCAATAAACAGCTAACTGAAATACCTCATTAATTAAAATAACATAAGTATGTCTCTAGTCACGGAGCTACAACACGTAGACCGAACCAACTAGCAGTTTATACAACTCAAGCTAAAAGTACTAACAAAATAGTGGCATGGACAACTCCCATGCTCCCCCAAATAAGGCAACAAAGCCCAAAATAAGTCTCAACTCAATAATCATAAATGATAGAAAACATAAACAACATCCAATACGGTCATGCTAGCAAAAATATAACAGCAATAATCATCAACTAAGCTCTGGCCTCCTGCGTCAGAGGCATCAGTCCCCATACTACCTGAACCTGAAATAAGCATTCCCCAAACGTGGGGTGAGATCTCTAAACAAGAAATCTCAGTAAGGCAAGGGATCCTCAAGGATCTTCCACCCCAAGCTCACTTACATGTGCAATATAAGCTCAAAAGCAGTTTATCATTATCAGTTCTAAAATAGTGCAATGCAGCAGATAATCATGTCATGTGTGTCAATACTATTCTACTGGCCAGAGAAATCCAGGATTTATATACGTCTAATACCCACAAATAGTGCAAGATGCTACTTGCATCCACCCCGGATCACCGTCTTGTATGACGCCACATACTCAGGCTTACCGTCAAGATGGAACAACACATGCATATTAAAAGCCATTACACATAAAGCTCAACAGAATTTCAAATATCTAAAGCATGTAACACAGCATGCATATAACCATACCCCCATGGGACATGGTGGAACCACAACATGGCTAAATCGAGCACACGAAAGCTTACCTCTTAAGTAATCAATCCAAGTCAAGTCCACACAAGCTCAATGTCCAAACACAGCAGATCACAATCTGATTTAGGACCAGCAAGCATATCAACATTCGTAGCTCCAAAGCATAAACATAAAGACTACATTTTCCTTTTACGTTTTACGTCTTAAGGCTTCCCAAAAAGCCATAAGCCCTTAATCACTTGATTCTGACTTAGTCCAATTATTACAGAAGTTCAACTTATCAATCTAGGGTCCACAAACCCCTAATAACCTACAGTATGAACAATGCAGCTACTGTTCTTCGAAATTCCAGAATATCCAGATATTCGTCGGGGACATATCCGGATATCAATATCCGGATATCAAAGACCCTATATCCGGATATACATATCTGAATACCATATTCGGATATTTTGCGACAGACAACAGCTTCTGCATTCGCGAAGATATCCATCCAAGGTACCATTTTTAACACTTTAAAACGTCAAAGCATGCATTTTAAATCTGTTTTAGGTCCACATACCAGTTGGTTACTTGCTTAACCCATTTACATGCAAAGACATCACCTTTAAATCATTAAAACTCATGATCAAGGTTAGGCAACTCACCAAAGCTTCAAATTCAAAAATGGAAGGCTCTTGGAGCTCACCAAACAACTCCAAATATACTGACTTGCAAGGAGCACGAAAATGCAACACCAAAGGTTGGTTCTTGCACCAAAAGATGACTCCTTGGCACCACAAATGCCAAGCCAAAGGTGTACTCCCTTCACAAACACAGAGGCAGCAACCACAACCCCTCACACAGCAGCTCTAACTCAGCAAGAAGGTCTCCCACCCACTCCCAAGGCTCTATCTCACTCACACAAGGATGATTGGTGGAGGAAATGTGAAGAAAAGCTACAAGGAAGGTCAAGAAATGGTGGAGAAAGAAAAGATCAGTAGCCACCAACAGCCACTCACGTCCAAATGGATGAGTATCAGCCTAGGTTTTAGTGCCAAGCACTATATAAAGGCGGTTTAAGTCACAAACACAAAGTATTAACTTTAATTGCTACGCTTAGCATTTTAATCCCAAATTCAGGATTCTTAACCTACTCAATTTTACAAGAATTATAATATTTTTCTTATATTTTTCGGAGCACCTTTCCGGCACGCGCTTTTCCATAGCCAGTATCAGTTTCTGGCACCAGTTCTCATTATTTTAACTTGAAAATCGTTTTACAAGTCCTACATATTATTCTAGTAATTATCATGCACTTATTATAATTTTTCGGGATACTTTTTCGGTACGCAATTATACCGACTAGCAGAACCGGTATCTGCACTTTTCGTCAGAAAAACGACTTTCAGCATTATAACTCAATTACTATAATTTCTAGAGCCTCATAATAATAATTAGGGTCAATTATGGAATTATCTCATTAAACTCATAATTAACTGATTAATTTCCTTAATTAACGGTGCGAGTTCTTACATAAAAGCACCAAGGCATTGCTGGTCCTTGTGTACCACCCAATGATTATTAGGTACAATTTGAGGATGTGAGAACACTTTTGCAAATTGGGGATTTATTGGAAAAACAAAGGAAACTCTGGCGAATTTTCATGAAATTGGCAAAATTTAGGTGAACTTTGGGAGAGCATATCTTCCTCCACAGAGGTCCGATAGGGACGTGCCATATGCCGTTTTGAAGCTTAAGATGTCCTCTGTATTGTGGTAAAATTTAGGATTTTTCTGGGTTGGCGTCGGCCTGTAGAAGGCAGAGAACAAAGACTGCCCTTTTGGCCCCTGCACATGGGGCTGCTCTGGAGCGAACTTGGGGAATTTATTCCCGCTTTTTTCTTGGTCAAATTAGGTGTATGATATGCCCAATTGAAGCTTGAGGTGTCTAGTTTTTTGTATAAAAATTTGAGAGCAATTGTTTGATTTTATTTTTCATAATAATTGATTGAGTGAAGGATGTTTGGAGCTGTTTTGTGGGTTGGCTGACAGATTTGCTTGTCTAACTTCAAACGGCGATATCCGGAGCAAAAGAGAACTTTATGACTCGTGTGATAGCTTCCTAGAAAGGTAATTAAGTCTAGAATAATATACTAAAAGATGGGAGGCTTGTAGAATGCAGTTTTTCCACAGAAAATTAAATACCGAACCATGTTCGGATAGGTAGAAAACGTAAAAGTGAGATTTTAGCTAAGTGAGTTTATGGGAACCCCTTAGTGACTTGAGAGATGTAATATATGATATAAAATTTGTCTAAATAATTATTCCGCAAATAGTTTGCAGTTACGGTCACAACTTTTATTATTATGATTTTTATTATTTTAAATGCTCGTGTAATAAACGAAAAAAGTTTACTCGCATTTTTATAAATAAATTGCTATGATTGTAACTGCGCTTAACATCATAATTAATGTTAACAACACCGGTGTACAACGGGCTGTATAGTTAACTCCCTTTGCATGGCTGCCATACTGGCCGCCACGGGATCAGGTTGAGCACTTGTTGCTACACGACCACTTCGGGGTCTAACTAAAGCAGCCAAAACAGGATCTGGCTGAGCATTAGCATTTGATGCCTCAGGGTTGTTCCGGTTCCTCGTCATGACACTACACATATTACACAAAGAAATGAGTTGATCAGGCCCATACTCAGTGATTACATATGCAATAATCATAAAGAGTACCTAAAACAACTACAAAGCATGAAACACCAAGCAAATATAACAATCATTCACAGGTTTCCCTAGGAAACTGCTCTGATACCACTTTGTAACGCCCGACCGCTTCAAGAATCAATGACTATCCCCACATACTAACACGAGACTTTTCAGTGTGTTTTTTCTTCACTCGCACACTTCCCGGGAAAACTTCACAGGAGGTCACCCATCCCAGAATTGCTCCAAGTCAAGCACGCTTGAATGTGGAGTTCTTCCGATCCGGGCTACCGAAAAGCAGATGCATCTTGTTAGTATAGGTAGTACAAATTAATTCTTATAAGCTATCATAAATTGTGCAGTCTTATACCTGCACAACCTTTGGAATCCCTCTCTTTCGGGTGTCGATTCGATTCATTCATGCATGTAACCCCCCGCTGGAAGCCTGTCAGGAGTCGCTCCTTGTCCGTGCCTCTTTGCACCGGCGATCACTCCTAGCCCTCGTCAGCGCTCGGGATGTTACTGATATGCATCCAGCATATGGGTAAATCCAAGCCAAAAAGAGAAAGAATATTGGTTAATCTTATGTAAAAAGGCAATATTTACTGTCGATCTGTTAAAATCTCAATCAGAGGTTGTGCAACTGATTTTATGCTGATTTCGTAGGAAAAACAGACAAACTGGAGCTCAATGGGAAAATACCAAATTGAAGGCCCACGCTGATAGCGTGGGTGTGGCGTTGACAGCGTGGAGGAGCCATTTCATACAGATACATCCACGCTACTAGCGTGGAATTCACGCTAGTAGCGCCAGAATTCAAAATCATCCTGAGACATCCACGCTAGTAGCGCTATACTTTCCTGCAACTCACGCTCACAACGTGAGAACCACGCTAGTTGCGTGGAACTCCAGTATTGTGAACAAAACTCCCACGCTATCAGCGTGGGAACCACACTAGTAGCGTGGGAGGTGCGAACAAATCAGCAGTAAATCCTGTTTTAAATCAGAGAAAAGATCAGACTGAGATTTACGACGAAGATTTAATCAAGATATCTGAGTAAGACATAAAGTCTATAAATATAGGCTTAAACTCCCAGAAACAATCATCTTTGGCTGTAGCAAATTGCGAGGATCAGAGAATTGAGAGAATTCTTAGAGACTCGCGCTGAAGATTAGGATTCCACGGAAGTTGAAGGCTGAAGACATTGAGTTTTTATTCTTCTTTTTTTCTTCTTTATAGTTTATGAACAATTTTTCTTTTTATTTGTTTAAGTCAGACATGAACATGTCTGGCTAATTTCTTTATGTAGTTGGGATCACGGACCCGATGTGAATTCTTTTATATGTTCTGTATTGATATTTTATAATTTAATTAGTTAGTTTGTTTTATTCTACCTGGTTTAATTTTTCCATATCCTGTTTAGAATAGGCCACTCTAAATTATAAGGCTTTGAGGGTTAGAATTCACAATAGACATATTGGGGTTTTAATCTGGACAGGGGTAGAATAACAATTTGTGTATGATCTAGACATATGCTTACATAAATTGCAGACTCATAATTCATTTGCTTAATGCTTAATTCAAGAAGGATCACTAAGACATTAGGGTTCTAATTGGGTTAAAAGGTTGAAATCACTAAGACATTAGGGTTCAACTATTTTGTAGGAAATAATGAATTGTCTGAACAAACGAATTAATTATTTATAAAATACAATATAGGATATAAGGGAGGATCGGAGGTGAAGTGTATCCTGGCTACAATTTTCTTACGAATTTTTCATCAATCTTTTCTCGCGTTCTTGATCTTTTCTTGCATTCGTTCAAAGTCCACTATTATTTAAATTCTGTTTTTAAATTTAATTGCTTTAATTTCTGTTTTGGATTTTCCAAACTCAATTATTTCACAACACAAACAAATCTTCTATTCCAAATTAAAGGGAATAGTTAGACTAGTACTTGGTGCCTCTATCCTCGTGGGAACGATACTTTTCTTATCACTTTATTACTTGGAACGATCGGTATACTTGCCGATTTTGAAATAGTTACATTATAAAATTATCATATTTTAGTATGTTAATCTAGACTCAATTACCTTTCTAATAAGGTATCACATGCCTCATTTGGAGTTTTCTAGCTCCGGTTATCACCATTTGAAGTTGGACAAGCAAAACTGTTTGCCAACTCTGAACAGAGCCCTAATTCGAGGTATCATAAGCTCAATTTGAGTAAGTAACGAGAGAGATGTGATTTTTAGAAGTTGAACCTTTGGAATTGTCCCCGCACGACGCAAGTTTGAGAAGTCTGGACTCAAATTCACTTTCTGGACAAACCACAACACATAATCCTCTCAAATTTTATGACAATATAGATAACATCTCCAGCTTTAAAATGAGGTATCATGAGCCTCATTTGACCAAGGGATGAGGGAAATATCACCCTCCAAAGTTAGGGTGTATATTAAAGTTTTTAAGCTTGTTTCTTTGTCCTTTCTTTAGTTAATTAGTCCCAACACTTAATTAATCCACTAATCCATGATTACCTTATTTTTAAAACAACTAAACCACCTTATACTCAAGAGGTCAGAATCATCATGTGTCTCTTTTAGGGTCCAAGTTCATCATTTTCCATGAAATCCATACAAGGATCCAAAGGTTGTACCTTTACACATCAAATCAACCATTTCTTGGTTCAAAACTAACACACCCTCAAGAACAATCATCAAAACTCTTTCTTTAAAAATTTTAAACAACATTTTCCCCAAACACAAGACAAAACCGAGGATTAATAGGGAGGAGGAAAGGATTTTTGGGTCATCTTTTTTCAAAGAAAAGCTTACATCTTCAAGCTCACACATTTAGCTCCAAGCTCCACTTTTTACCAACAAGGATGCTCCTTTAAACAAGAACACACCTTAAAAAATATGCTCAAGAGTTAGAGCTTATGAACACAAGAGAGAAAGATGAGATTTTTCAAGAAAAGTTTAGGAAACTTACACAAAAACTCATGAGAATCAAAACACACAAGTGATGTTCTTCAAGAGAACTCAAGAACACAACTCCATAGCTCCTTGAACCTTCAAAACTGTGGCTATTCATGAGGATATTGACCACGAAATTTTGCTTCACACCATGAAAATGGTATAGTTGTGAAGAGAAAAGTGAGTGGAACAAGTTTGGTGAAGGATATTTGATGATTTGGAAAGATTTTGGAGGTGGAATCTTAGAGAGAAGTGAGAGAAAAGTTTGAAGTTTAAATTTTAGAGAGAGAAGTGAGAAGGGGCTGCTGAATCTGATCAGAAAATGGAGGGGAAAGTGCCCTAATTAGGGTTGCCATGTCACTTAAGTGGCACCTTGTCCTTTAGTGAAACCCAGTGTAATTTTTATCTAAACCGTTATCAAATTTTTACCCGGAACACCCAAGACTCTAAATTTAAGTACTTAACATTAATTTTGTCTAATTATCATGTTCATAACTTAAAAAATTGATTAGTAGATCACAGATCCATAAACAGTTGTTTAATTGCACTGTAGTCTTTACCGGTGTTCTTAATTGTACCCGAATTTCATAATCTTCTTAACTTTAACATTATTAGTCTAATTACGACTTGTTAGGCATATATTGGTCTTTATTTCCATTTTCTCATTTTTTTTTTCCGTTCTGGGATTCTACCGGCTGCTTCTACAACAGTACAAAATACCCGGCAGAAGTGACTTTTCAAAAATACCCCAATATGGGTATCAATCTTCATCAAATCATATCCTAACCTCATTCATGATGTTTATATCATTAGATTAGCTCTTTAACTATGATTTTCTCACTTGAAGCTATTCTACTGACTATTACTGCGTCAGCAGTCAAAATTAATAGATAAAATTTGACCTGTGTAGAATACCCTCAATATGAGTATCAAAATTCTTAGAATTTCATCCTCATTTCATTTATAACCATAAGGTCCTCGTCATAAAATGGTAGAGAGAGAGAAGGAGGCGCTGAATGGTGAAGGGGAAAGGGTGCATGTAACACCCTCCCTTGTATGCATCCAAGAGAGTTGTTAGCTAAGCGGATTAGAGTTCTTTAATCATATTTTAGAGGCTGAAAATCACTTTTACAATGCCAATAAAAAAATTATAATTGAAATCGGGTTCGTCACAAAAATCATAGTATACTTTCAAAATTTCTCAACTACTGAAAATATAACTTTCCTGGCAGACCTTGCTGTCTTTAAAAATTCGTATAAAATTCACTTCAACGATTCAAAAAAATATTCTTTGTAATCTAGAAACTAGACATCTGGGGCTTCACGTTCATATAAAATAATAGTAATTTGAAGGTCGTTTGCCCCTCGAAACATAACTCGTAAGGCGAGAGTTAAAATTAGCGAATTTATATCAAACGACCTGACTTGCAAAAATCATAATAAATCGAGCTTTCAGAATTTTGTTGAAAGGTTTATATATAATGAAACTAGACACCTGGGGCTACGCGTGCATATAAGTTATAAGAAAATCAGAGGTTCGTAGCCTCAGGACGCCAACCTACAAAATGCTCGCACAAACAGTTTTAACTTAGCTTTCAAACCGTCATGAATCAGTTTTCGTAAAAACGGTTCTGAAATCCGTTTCAAAACACTTGTTGTTCTTAAAAGTCTTAAAACAAAATGCAAACATAGTTCACTAATAATTTAAACATCCACAATTAGTACAGTCATCCATGAAAATAATACAATCACAGCAGCATGCCCAATAGTAGAAACCAACAGCAAATATCCAAGTCCTCAAAAGTTTTTACGTTCTCTGCCATTTTATAAAAATAGCAGCCCCAAAGGGGTGAGAAAAATTCCTGTAGTGTGGTAACAAAACCAATAATGCAACAGTATTAAACTAGGCACAAAATTATAAGCAGTCACTTCAAACATGAAATCATTTTCATCATATAACCTTTTCATCATATATCCTTTTCATCATATATCATATTGCGTATATAACGCCTTCATCACGCTCATAGCACCGTCGTGCGCGTGCCATCACAGTGGAAATTCCATGCACGGCACCATCATTTGGGGAATTCCACTGTGGCCTATGCGGACATACGCCAACTGTCCCAGTACCCTGATATCAAGGGATGCCTATATGATGCGTGCTCAATCACATGGTCCTATATATATAACTATTTTAAGACTCAAGACTAACATGAATTTGGTACATGCATGCCATGCTATGCTGCCACACACAAACAGAAAGACAAGTGCGGTATGATGTACGGTGCATGCATATATCATCATTTCATACATATACCTCTTGTACATTGGATGCCATACTACCAAGTCATTCTTTCTTTTCATAACAGAATTTCCATAATCATAACATTTCCATAGGCAGAATAATTTCATCATTTATGGCAGAACAATCATAAGGCACATGTGAGCAACAATTCACAATTCATACACTAGTTAATAGTCACATCAGGAAATACCGCCTAACACATACCTCGTACATCGAAATTTACTTTACCGATTTACAATGAAACAGTCCAACGTCTCAAGGATTTTTCACACCAAATTTACAGTATAATAAATCAGTGCACATTCGATTTATTCAACAAATCTCCAAGTTTAAAGTTCCTACATTCTTCGACCAGTAAGGTTTATTTTTCTAAAATTATTCTTGACTCTCATTTAACCTTTATACACTTTTAGCAGTGGGAAAAATTTCTATAAAACAGTGAGCAGAGGATCCTATTACAGCAGCGTTTTCTCAGAGATTAAATATAACAAGTTGTCTAGTAAATTTTTACAATGAAACAATGAGCAGGGGAGCATCAATCAGCAACGTTTTTCAGCAAAAACAGTGACATAAACAGTAACATTTTTAAGCAAAACAGTGGCCATAAAACAACATGCAGTGATGGTTCTTTATCAACATCCAAGGCAAAAGTATATATATAATTTACATGTACATAGCGCTACTAAGAGAGCATGCACACTACCTTTATTTCTTTTCTTCATAAAAGTTCATGATACCTTTATTAATACCAAACAGTCCCATGTTTATACTAAGTTAGTTCCAAGTTAACTTCTTTAAGTTTTTATTTATGCTAAGTTTAAACAAAATAGAGTACCACTAAACAGAATAATCCAACCCTCCAAAATGTTCTAAAACCGAAACAAGTGCACAAAGGAATAGAAGGGAACTTACGGCTCTTTGTCCTCAACCAAGAGTTTAACTCAAAAAGATAAAATAGAAAGGGCTTCTTCTACTCAAAACTCCAACGTTCAGCCTAGTGATGCACGATGAAGGGAGAAGCTTTACCAAGATGAGGTCCGCGCATGCAACAAAGGATGGTCTTATGAGAATCTTGTGTGATAAAAGGAAACGAGAAGAAAATTTAACCACTTACTTAGGCGCTTTCGGCCAGCAGAGGAAAAAGAATAAGATGATGTCCATCCTTGTTTCTCATTCAAGAGCTTACGGTTTCAAGAAAGAAGAAAAAGAAGGGAGAACTAGATGATAGCTACACTCCTTCTCTTGATGACACAAGGTCACGGTTTTGGTAGTATGAGGGGATTTGGACTCTTGTTCTTTTTTTTTTCTCTATGA
The DNA here is from genome assembly GCF_033153095.1 of Gastrolobium bilobum. Lineage (NCBI taxonomy): Eukaryota > Viridiplantae > Streptophyta > Magnoliopsida > Fabales > Fabaceae > Gastrolobium > Gastrolobium bilobum. The sequence goes on from NW_026899198.1 coordinate 310,805, forward strand.
TGATATAGTTTTGGAGGGTGAAGGAAATAAGAGGTAGGTGGTTGGTTTAAGGAAGATAGTCACGGTTTGTTGAAGGAACAAAAGAATGGGATTGAAATGTGGTTCTTTTTCTCTATGGTATTCGCGGCTAGGTGATGTTTTGGCACTAGGTTCTCTTCTTAACTCATATACAGTGCTGTTAAGAAATGAGGAAGAGGCAAAAACTGATTTTTTTTTTAAGAAAAGTGGTTCAGCATTCTACCTTTGGTTGTTGCATCCTTTTGGACGCACATGGAGGAAAAAGCAAGAGTGACAATTTTGCCCAGCTGAGGGTTTTTGCCTCAATTGGCTGCATGTCAAGGCTGGTCAATAGTGTAGAATAAAGATGGAAGGTTCAACCAGTAATGTCAGCTCCTTTTTGCTCCTTCAAAGCGCATGTGAGAGAGGTGGAGTGCTGGACTTGAGATGTTTTTTTTTTTTTTAAACTGATGGCTGACTTGGTTTCCTTTGGGTAGTCTAACAAGCAACCAAGTTGCTTTTTGGTACAACCAATGCGTAAAGGGAAAGAAAGAAAAGTAAGTGGACTGCTTTGGGTCATAAAAGGTACTTTGATTCAGAATTTTCTGATCAACATCAGCCCCCTTTTTGGCAGCATCTAGCGTACAAGATAAGGAATGCAAGGTGAAGAAAGTTGTTGCCATCTGGAGATATTTGTCCAATTGTAAGTTGCCTTGTAGGATTACTAAGTTAAGATAAATTTTCACCAAAAGTATAGGGATGTGTTTGGTTGAGGAGAAATTTTTTGAATATTGGGGAAATGTAATTGATAGGAAAATGGTTGGAAAGTGAGTTTGGTAGGAAAATGTAAAAAAAGTTGTTTGGTTCACCGAAATATTACCGGGGAAATTTATGTAAATTTGCAAAATCTATGTTTGTTTAAAGATAAAATAGTGATGGGAAAATTGATTGAATTGACCAAAATGACCTGTTGTAAAAAAAAATTAAAATAACCATCGCATACAAGTGAGTGTTGTACCATATCTCACCCCAACGCCCATTGGTCAGTGATCAGTGATCACTGTATCAAGGTGGAAAGGAAATTAGGAGTTGGTGAGAAAGCGTGGAAAAAGAGACGAAAGGAAGCAGAGACGTGAATGGATTTGCAACCATAAAGACAACAAATGGGTAGCAGGTGATGTTGGGGTCATAACAGAAACTGAGCAAGATGCCCAGAATTCTCCTACTCCTACTTGAGCACTCTGAAGCGGACGATATTGCCATTTACTGGGGTCAAGACTTCTTTGAGGGAAGCCTTACTGAAGCATGTGCAACTTGATCAGAGGGCTCTGCAATATAAAGAGGAAAAGCAGTTGTGACAAGTATTTGGGAAGCAGTAAGCACAAGGGTAGTTTTGGCACCATCCATTTTCATAGTTTTTGCTTAGCTGGGTATCCATGGAATACCACCGTAGAAATAGGATTTCATTGCCTTAGTTTTGGTCCAATTTTTGCACAAAAAACTTAAATGCTAGGCAAATCAGTTAGGTAGGAAAATTTTGAGAAACCTTGTTCCAAACGTAGAGAACCAATTTATCCACATTCAGATGCCTAGCAAAGTTTTGAGATACCTTCTACCAAACACACCCTAGGGGTTTTGGGTTGACCCAATGACACTCCTCCATGCTCTATAAATTCGGCCAAAAGGGGTAATTAGGGACCAATACATATGCAACCCAAAAGTGATACTACTTAGCTTCTAGCCTTTAACATTTCGATTCACATGTGGCCTAAAGTAACATCATGTTTTTCTTTTATTTTCTATGATACAATTTATACATTCCTATACTTTATATTTAAAGTTTCATATGTCTAAAATAAATCCTTACTATAATTGAATAATTTCCTAATTTAATTTTAATTCTATGCTAGTTCTCAATAAAAATCGAGAGTCAATAAACAATATATATATATATATATATATATATATATATATATATATATATATTTAATATTCCACGCGTTCATTTTTATACCTTAGGGTATTTTATGTATTTCCCTAATTGTGTGGAATGTTACCTACTAACTCAATATTAATTCCCCATGAGTAACCATAAGATTAGCGTAATCTGTATTAGTTTTTCCTAATTTCAAGGGATGTTACAGTGCCCTAGTCTTCTAGGGTTTTGACCAAGTCACTTAAGTGACTTTCAGTCCTTTAGTGACACCCGGTGTAATTTTTATCTGAATTGTTATCAAATTTCTACTCGAAAACACCCAAGACTCTAAATTTAAGTAATTAATATTAAATTTATTTAATTATGATCTTTCTAACTTAAAAATTTGATTAGTAGATCACAAATCTACTTACTGTTGTTTAATTGCACTATAGTTTTTACTGGTGTTCTTAACTGTACCCGAATTTCATAATCTTCTTAACTTTAATATTATTGGTCTAATTATGACTTGTTAGGCATATATTGGTCTCTCATTCTATTTTCTCATCTTTTTCTCATTCTGGGATGCTATCGACTACTTCTACAGTAGTACAAAATACCCGGCCGAAGTGACTTTCCCAAAATATCCCAATATGGGTATCAAACTTCATCAAATCATATACTAACCTCATCTATGATAATCATATCATCAAATTTGCTAATTTGGAGCTATTTTACTGTCTGTTACAGCGTCAGTAGTCAAAAATAGCAGATGAAAATCCACCTGTGTAGAATACTATCAATATGGATATCAAAATTCTTAAAATTTCATCCTCATTCCATTTATGACCCTAAGATCTTCATAATAATTCTCTAATTTTGAAATTATAAAATTAGAGTTATTATATTCAACTTATACTCTTTAAGTAATTTTAGTTTTTACACTATGAGCCTGTTTGAATTCTTTTTTTTTTTTAACTAGAAACTACTTATAAGCTAAAGCTTAAAAAAACTTAAAAAATAAGTTAAAATTTATTCGGTAATTACATAAATTTTTTAACTAAAAAGCATATATTTCAAGAAAACTATCTTTCTATAGCTCTTCACTTAAAAAAAAAGCACACAATTCAAGAAAAGCAAATAAGAGCTTCAAAAAAACCTCTTCCTAGGAGCTTTTAGCATTTAACTTTTTTCTTCAATATAAAAAAAAGTTTTTCATTATAAGAGCTTTTCTTAAATCCTGTTTGGCCTAACTTATGCTTATATGTAGCTTCTATCTTAAAAAAAGAGATGGTCCAAACAGGTACTATGTCTTACTGGTAAGACATAGTTATAATACGAAAAGTTACTTTTTTTATTTCTCTCCTCAGTCACATCAGCGGACGTAAAAAGTGCAAAAAAAAACTTTTCGTATTATAACTATATCTTACCTCTAAGACATAGTTGTAAAGCTACTTGTGTCCTTTAAAAGGATATCCACGGTACCCTAAATTTTTTTATTTATAAAATCCACATTTCCTATTATAAAATATTACATGAATTTTTATCTAATTTTATGTAAGCATACATAGTTATATTTATGTATTTTTATATTAAGAATATTAATTTTAAAGTTACAAATAGTGATGATAACTGGATATTGTTTCAATAGCTCAACATCTAGAAATTATAATAAACAATATTCAAGTGAATTTATTAATAGCAATTAGAAAACATAGAAAGCACATTTTGAGAAGAGTTTGATTGAATTAATTAATAAACTAGGAAATATTAATAACCTAAATCAATTAAAACAAAACTAATCGAAAAATGAGGGGTCAAGAAAAATACAATCAGAATGAGAAGAGTAAAAAATCATAAACGAAAAATTAATCGAACGATGAAAACCGATGCAATTTCCCCGATAACGGCGCCAAATTTCGCAAATTAATTAAATAAGATTTATTAAAATTTTGTAGCAAAGTGTCAACTTGAGTCATCTCTCAAGGAATTTCAAAGGTTTTAAATCACAGATTACAATAGAAAATAAAAAGTGGGATTTTTGTTTGATTGAAATAAAATAAATTAGAATGTAAAAATTGGATTAAAATCAAGATTAAAACATTTACAAAAAAAAAAATCAAGATTAAAACAATCAACCCAGAATTAGAATTCCATGGACATCCGTCATTGGACAATTGACTGCCAATTTCGTGGTTGACTCTAAGCAATTCAAAATCCCTGCAATTGTTTAGGAAACCCACTTTCTAGGCAATCGCCTAGCGTTTAGTCGAATGTGGCGCGTCAATTTATGCGATCGCAAAATATCAGCCTGATTGGCTTGAGATTATTGGGTTAATCAACCTAATCACTAAATCTAGTTATAGTCTCTTCCCAAGAATGCAATCACGTATCTTAAATTAAACATCCTTAATCGCGCAATATCAACCATAGATGGAAAGAGAAACAAATTTGGTAAAGGGAAAACATAGATCCTTTGTATTAAACTATAGAATCCTTAATCCTTTGGTTGATTAAAGAACGCTTAGCCTAGCATAGCTAAGGTAAAAATAATTTAAAATTAAAAAGAAGAAGAGAAAGATGAAGAACATAAATTTCGAATTGAGCTCCAGAGACAATTTGTCAATCGTATAAATTTCGAAATGAAGACTGTCGAAAAGTTTCTTAAATAAACCCTTTTAACCCACATCCAAACCTGGTTAGGGCTCTACTAAATTTGGCCCAGTATAATAAAATAAACACAAATAAAACTAGAACAATGGTCTAGGGCCTTAAAAAAATTGGGTTCTAATTAATTACAAGTTCAAATAATAAAATAAAACTCCTGCAATTATTGTTTGACTTGGGCTCAAATTTTGACCATCTTGTTGTCCAAATTGGGCTTTCATGTCTTCATAACATTTGCAGCCCTCTGATTTATCTATAAAACCCAACCAGAATGAGGTCAATCAGACACCTATGGAATGAGTTATGGTCAAAATACTGCAGTAACGTAAAGCTGGAAATTAAAGACGAAAATAAATTAAACCAACTAAGAACCAAAATTCTAATTTAGTCCAAAAGACCATTATTTACATCCAAATAATCCTAAAAATATTAATCAAGAGTAACAAATGAGTACATTAAAATATCAATTATCACTACGTTCAAATGAAAAAATTAGGGGGAAATCTCTTTCTTACATATATTTTGTATCACCTTCCCATTGTTCCTTTTGGAATTTATTGTCATGTCTCGTAGTTGTCTATTTTTTGGCATTTTCCTCTTTATTTGTAATGTTTTATTATAATATCTCAACACTCACAATCAGAATTATTAAGAATTTTCATGAATTATTAAGAAAATTCATGAATTATTAAAGAATGCAGAAAGTAGAAAAGATAGATAAGTTACAGAACAGAGGGTTTGGGATAAATTTAGATATTTACCCATGACTTGTTATGAATTATGATAATTAAATTTATTAGAATTATGTGAGAAAATACACAATAAGGCATGCTACGTGTTGACTAGAAATAGAAAAGGAAGAATTAAAATTAAAGGCACTGTCAGACAATGCTTACAGCTATTTCTCGCTAGAGCAAGTGCTCGTTGTTCTCTGCTTCTTATAGCGAGGTGTTGAGAGAGCATAGTAAAAGGCTCGCTGGCCTTGCTCGCTAGAACGAGGGGTCCAGCGGCAACTCGAAAACAGAACTAAAATAAGTGGGTCTCGGTTTCATTAAACAGAAGCTCATTTATTTCTTTTCAACCGAGACAAAGTCATTGAAGAAGAAAGAAGAGAGCTCAAAATCCATTCTTGCAAGAGACCTTGAAAGCTTGTGAGGCAAACGCAAAAACTCACTAGAACCTTCCCCTCATCAACCTCTCACTCTCGATTTTCACTTTGGTGACCATTGGATAGATATTTTGTGAGTAGAAAGTCTAGGGTTTTGGATATTGTGAGAGGTTTGGAGCTTTGGGGTGCTTAGAAACTACTCCCCACTCAACTCTAAACTCATTTGTGGTAAGGTTTCCTCTCTCTTTTAAGAGTTTCATAGATTTGTATATATTTAGGGTTTGATGAATAGTAAATTTCAAAATTAGTATGAAATGAGTAGATAAATGATGTATTGATCATGGAAATTGTGACAAAGTATGCTTATAATATTATGATGTAGTAGAAAAACCGATAAATTGGTAGTTTATCTCATTTTGATGAAATGACCTAGAAATGAAATTAATGCTTATGAGAAATATGAGATAAAAATAGTGTGCTAATGGTGGTTGTGATGTGAGTTATGTTGATATAAACATGAGGACACCTTGATGGTGGAGAGATCGATAGAAAATTTAAGTATGAAAAACTATGTAAAAGAGTTTAGAGAATTTCCTTAATTGGATAATAAGTGAAAAAAGAGAAATTATGTGTGTAGCCAATGCCTTAGCATGTGTGTGTTGTAAAAATGAGAAATGATATGTTTATTGATCACCATCTCGCTTTGTGCCATAGGTTGCAATTGTGAGGTGAATTGTGATTGTATTACGTGCAAAGAAAGAAGCTTGGATCTTGAGCGCCATAGAGGTAAACTTTGGTCCTTAGGGTTAATCCCCTATGTGTTCCGTTAAGTCCCTTCGAGGTAATGGTTTGTATGTTTGTGCACGGTAGAATCATAACATAATAGAGAGCATGTAGAGTTGCATAATGCAATGCTTCAGAATATGTATGAATGAAATTATATTATATGATATAATGATGTTATGTTCAGGATTAGATCTCTGGCTAGTAGATATTTATATGTGATTGGTAACTTACGTGGATATGGTAAATGACATCCACAAGTGAGCATGGTAGAATGACCTCCACGAACGGGTATGGTATATTACCTCCATGAGTTAGTATGAGTGGCCTTTCCATGGGTATGGTAGAATGACCTCCATGGGTTCCTCAGATATGATGTATGTATATATGTTATGAGATTATGAGAAAGCAATGTTTATATGAGATTATGAGAAAATTATGTAATGTTATACCTGTACCAGAAGTGAGTTATTGGGCGGAGTGACCCTCCAAGGCCCTTAGTTTATTGAGATTTGCATTTCACCCCTGTTGGGGATTTCATTTCAGGTACCACCACAATTGATGTGGGCTCATCAGTGGGCAAGAAGCCATATAATACATGATTTATGGATTTTGTCATATTTGGGGGCATATTTGTATAACATGAAGATTTATTCTTTTTTATGTATTCATATGACATTATATGTATTTTGGAGCACTCATTATAGTTTTATGTATTTTGAGCCTTATAAGATTGGCAATGTGTATTTGGCATGATCCACTATGTTGTAATTGAGTAGTGAGCTCATGCATTTGGTTTATGTGAAGTGGACATTGCCTATTATTTATGTATTTTTGGACATTGCCACGTATTATATGTAAAGTACTTTTATGATGAGACATTGGATATTTATTATGTAAAGAAATGCATGATGTATGTTATATTCTATTAAAAGTGTATGTTGAGAATTTAAGGACAATGAGTCCATAGAGATATGATGTCCAAGATAGAAGAGGCCTATGTTAATGAAAGGCTAGATAATTTGAGAAAGAATAAATATGTATGTAAAAGCGATAATGAATGAAGGATTTCTTTCAATGCAAGTAAGATGTAAATATATGGCTTGAAGCCTAAGAAATGGAAATTATGTGTATGCGAATTTTATGAAATGATAGATATGATGTTGATATGAGTTTGTCCGAAATATATGTTCAATTAGGTTCCCAAATTGTTGAGAAATGTGGGAATTCAAAACCCCTAGAAATTTACATAACAGAGGGGTCTTGTCAAATTTTTGGGTTGCTCGCTGGCACGCTCGCTTGAGCGACATGCCCAACGAGCGAGCCCTGCAGTGAGTTTGCTCTTGAGTCCAATTTTAATTAGCTCACTCTCTTCTTCGCTCCAGCAAGGAAGGGGGAGCTCGCTGACCCTCAGCTCGCTAGAGCGAGCTAGTTAGTGTGTTTGTGCAATTTTGCAGTTTTGAGTTTAATTTGCCTTGTTGGCTTATGGGAGCCACTTGGTACTTGATATTAAGCATTTTTAGATATATTTTGCATCAAATATGTGTTACAATCATGGATTTAAATGGCATGTCACAAAAAGTATTTTATGTAGATTATTGAAGAAAGAAAAATTTTATCCGCTTATTTTAATTAAATATCGTTATTGTAACTGCACTTAATATCATAACTGATTATAATTATCTGGTTCTAGAAAGGGTCGTTACACTTAAAATGGTTTCTAGCTTCAATCTTTATGCTCAAATAAAAAGAAACAACCACTCTCTGTTTTTGAATATTTAGTTGACCAGAATGTGGCATGCACCATTTGTTACCTACAGTATGATGCTTCTGAAATTTATCTTTGTATGCAACATTTAGTATGGCCAGAATTCAGCGCTTCTAGACCACCATTCACTCGGTGGTCCAAGCCAATTAAAACTGAATATTTTCTACCATGTGTATAGAGGAAAAAGAAAAAGGAAATTTTTTTCATGTATCAATTTTTTAGTGGAAATACCACATGGTACTGGTTCACCCAAAAAAATCCGTTGCATAAATAGTAGGTAGTTACTGTCAGTAAAGCTTTTGAATGTATATGTGCTTGTCATGACTCCTGCAATATTGCTTACTAGCTTAAGGCATGGTATAACACCTCACATTTCTAAAATATATATTAATATATTGAATAAGGATTTAAGGGAAGGATTAGTGAAAATCCTGAAGATTAGGTCAAAATACAAAGAAAGGGTAAAACAGTAATTAGCCAAACACGTAACCCTAGGAAGATAAAATTGAGTAGGAGGTCTCAAATGATAAAAATAATCCTGGAAATGGATTCAGAACGAAAAATTGAGTGGGTAGGCAAGTTTTAGAAAATTCTGTGAATAGTGTTTTTACCGGGTAAAAATACTACAGTACGATTGCACCGTAAAACGTGCCGATTGAGTTTTGAGCTCTAGGTTTGGATATAAGTTGTAAATGGTATATAGGACTAGGAAATATGATTTCTGATGAAAATTGATGGAAATTAGTGAGTTTGGGGAAGCGTGCCTACGCGTAACAGCTTAAAACTGCAATTTCTCCGAACGATCGAAAAACTCCGGATTCATTTGATCAAGGGTAATTAAAGGACAATGGTTAATGTTAAAAATTAAAGTTTCTAAATAGGTTATGAAATTATGGACGTTTAGTGGAATCAGAGTGAGTTTTGAATTAATTTGAAATCGCGTGAGGTGGCGGTGGGTCCACCTCACTTAAGTGACTACATGCCACTATTCATCATCTTTTCTCTTCTCTCTCTCTCTCTCTCTCTCTCTCTCTCTCTCTCTCTCTCCTAAAACAGATCAGACCCCCCTCCATGGCCTTCCCTTGGAAAAGTTTGTGAGCAAAGTTGTTGGAAATCATCACCGAACACATCCCACCGATTAGTTTTCCTTGAAACCCTCTCTATTGTGAGAAAATAGGCAAAGACAGCCACGAAATTTGGGAAGAAAATTGGAGTTTTTGTAGTTGTTGCTCAAGCTTTGCTTAGGGATCAATTGCAGGAGCCTTGTGCCTTGATTGTGGGTAAGTTACAACACCTTTCATGGATTAATTTGATGAATTTGATTTTATGAAACCTAGGGTTTGCATGCTTGATTTATGGAGTTAGAGAGCTAAAATTAAAAATGTGTATTAGATAAATATGTCTTAGAATGATGTTTTGGAGTGATGTATGTCATAAAATTTATTGGTGAAAATTTATGATAACTTAGGAAATTTTGATGAGGAATCCAACCCCTTGTGATTTTGAATTGTGATAGGATTGTGTAATTGAGTTGCTGGATATTTATACGATTTAATATTAGGATGTTATGATGCATTGCATTGCTAAATAAGATTGGATATCCGTTGGTGGGAGGCAAGGAAGAGTTCGGCCACATGTAGGATAATAGAGAATTTGATGTTGTAAAATTATTGGGTTGATGGATTGTGTGATTAAATGATATTTGAATGGGTTGTGTGATGGTTGAATGCTTTGAAAATCAAAGGAAAAGCAGATGGTTGTGTGGAATTGGTCATGGAACCTAGAGTGAATTAATTGGCAAAGTGAGGTTAGAATGATGTAGGATGCTAATTGGCACCTAAAATGACATTGGGGTAGCCTTGGCATGCTTAGGAAAAATGAAAAGAAAATAAAGAAAAATATTTTGTATTTTAACACTATAAGGGCCGAACCTCACATTGGTGGGGGGAGGAAATTGTCGTTTTGGATTTTGATAGATCTACCGTATATTAATGATCCGTATATGATCAATGTAGGTTGCCTTACGCGGATTTGAACGAACCGCGAGCTCGGTGGGTTGCCTTTGGTCTCGAACCAAAGGGGATTGTGGTGAGTATTTGAAACCATGCCTGTAGAATTAATAACTTGCATGTGTTTGGATGATTGGTAATTAATTGAGAATGTCCTCTGTGTAGGCATTTCTGTTGTGTAACTAGCTCGGAAAATATATTGGAGAGGAGCTGCAGGAGAGGATTATACAGGTAATCTCTTGGTACTGGGGTTTGATCCCCTTGTGTGTTCCACCATTCCCGTTGAGGGTAATTAATGGTAGAAAATGTATGTAAGTAATATAGGATAACATGCTCATGCATATTGTATATGTGTTGGTACATAGGATGTACCGTGTCTCTGGCCAGTAGACGGTTTGCCTTCGGGCGTTACGGACTTCCACTGGATAGGTCTCCGAGAGGGAGTTCCAGTTGACCTGGGGTCGTGGTGTGTGATCCGGATAGGAGCACACTAGGAAGTTTCAGGTGGATATGGTTGGTGGGTGCCTTGGTTTGATGTTCTGGGAACACGCCTTGGTTGAGACCCGTAGGTTTATATGCCGAGCCAATAGGCTGGACGTCGCGTGGTTTTGGCATTGACTATTCCAGCTTAGTCGTATTTTGTATCTCTATGCTCCCCTATTTCACTAAATCCCTTGCTTTATCCCGTTTTTGGATGTTATGTTATGTTATTTATATGCATCGAAGTGAACCATTGGGCGGAGTATTCTCCAGAACCTCTGGGTTACTGAGATATATTCGTATATCTCACCTCGCTTTGGGGACTTTATTTCAGGAGGTAGCAGTGGAGTTGGAGCAGCGGGCAAGAAGCCCGTAGGATGATTGGACGTAGGATTTCATATTTTGCATTTTGTTAGCCATTGGGCTTAGGCTAGACTTAGCTCATGAACAATGCATGCGATTAGGATTATGAGTATCATTTTGTTCATGATGTACTTCGACTAAGTTTAGTCTTGAATTATCATGTTATTTGGAGCATTTATTATGTTTTATTTGAAGATTATGGTTTGTAAAATGTAATATGTCAATTGGAAGTTGTAAATTGTACATGAATACTTGATGTAATATGGAAGCATGTAATATGATGAAAGGGCAATATGCCTATTTTAGGATGTGAATGATGTTTTATAATTCAAAGAATGCATGCAAATGGATTATGGTGATTGAAACATGTTAAGTTGAAAATAATAAGTAAAGTGATGGAAAAAGAGTAATTGGATATAAACTGTGATGGGTTGTAAGAGCCCCAAAGCATTGCTGGTCCTTGTGTGTTCCACCCAATGATTATTAGGTACAATTTGAGGTCATAGAACACTTTTGCAAATTTGGGGATTTTTGGAAAAACAAAGGAAACTCTGGCGAATTTTCTATAAATTGGCAAAATTTAGGCGAACTTTGGGAGAGCATATCTCCGTCCACAAAGGTCCGATAGGAACGTTCTATACGTCGTTTTTAAACTTGAGATGTCCTATATCTTGTGGTAAAATTTGGTAATCTTCTGGGTTGGGAGTCGGCCTGTAGAAGGCATAGAACACTGACTGCCCTGTTGGTCCCTGCACATGGGGCTGATCTGGACCGAGTTTGGAAAAATTATTCCTGCTTCGTTTCTTGGTAAAATTAGGTGTATGATATTTCAAATTGAAGCTTGAGGTGTCTAGGTTCTTGTATAAAAATATGAGAGCAATTGGTTGAGTGTATTTTCAAGAATGTTCGATTGAGTGAAGGCTGTTTGAAGCTGTTTTGGGGTTGGCTGGCAGATTTGCTTGTCCAACTTCAAACGGCGATATCCGGAGCAAACGAGAACTTTATGACTCGTGTGATAGCTTCCTAGAAAGTTAATTAAGTTTAGAATAACATATCAAAATATGGGAGGCTTCTAGAATGCGGTTTTTCCGCAGAAAATTAAAGACCAAACCATGTTCGGATAGGTAGAAAATGTAAAAGTGAGATTTTAGCTAAGTGGATTTATAGGAACCCCTTAGTGACTTGAGAGATATAATATATGTTATAAAAGTAGTTTAAATAATTATTCCGCAAATAGTTTACAGTTACCGTAACAGCTTTTATTTATTACGCTTTTATTGTTTTAAATGCTCGCGTAATAAACGAAAAAAGTTTACTCGCATTTTTACAAATAAACTGCTGTAATTGTAACTGCACTTAATATCATAATTAATGTTAACAATACCGGTGTACAACTGGCTGTTACACATGGCTTTCTCAAACTGAAAATGATAAAGGTTTTAATAATGGACTAATGCCATCATGCTAGGGGTAGAGACCCTTACGCTTGCATCATGGCTGTAAGTGTTGTACCCTTTCCAAGGTTTTCTTTAAGCCTCTGTGTCTTTCAATTTTTTACTAGTTTTTACTACAATAATATATTTGAGTTGTAATATTTCCTTATTAATATGTGGTAATTTCCCTTCTTATTTTTTTTTATTTTTTTTGAGGAAGGGGGGTAATACATCAAGGTCCAAAGACCTGGGATAAGGGCAAAATGGAGAATTGTACCCTCTACCATCAGGCTAGTCTAAATACTGGGTGGGGTGCCATTTAAGCTACTGCTTATTGGCAAAATTAAAATGTTTTGTTTCTAGTAAGTTTGTAAGAAGGCCATTCATATATGGGTCCATTATTAGATGGGCAATAAAATAGTTCTTGTAAAAAGTTTGTTCCAGTCCCGTATGTAGCATGCAATTATCCCTAGAAAAAAAACTAATGAAGAAGAGTTTTAGCTCCATTCATAGACTTGGTCACAATACCAGTCAACTTATGCTGACAATAAGCAAATGCATTTTCCAGAGATAATATGAAAAAGGACTTGATGTTGACCATGGATTACATGAATGTAATAAGGTGTTGTATAGTACTGATGCATGCCTTGTGAAAATTTGTTGTACCATTGACCATCTTGCATCATTAAACGAGCTTAAAATTTTGATCTGTGATACTGTTCCGTAGAATCTTGTTATTTCTAATTATGTTTTATTTGGTCAGAGTTGTAATTTTTTATTTGAGGACAGTGACTATTAAGTAGTAAGCTGTGATGTCCTTTTTATGCTTCATGTATTGTGTTAAAAATATAATATAATATAAAGTATTAAATCATTCAAGTGTGCCTAGCTACTTAGCTTTTGGGAAAGTTGGTTGCATGACAAGATTAGACTATCAAAGCCTCTATAATACTTCTAATAAATATCGGGGTATTTCTTAGCACGGGTTGGAGAGTCTATGTATTGTCCACGCTTCAATTCCAATTGAGTTTTGTGTTTGTGTTAGAAATATAATATAATATAAAATACAAACAAAACTATTCAATTGTCTTCGTATAACTGCTTAAGCTTTTGGGAGTATTGTGTGTTGTGCTATTAGTTGTTACTTTTATGAGATTTGATTACATGCAGTAGTTCTATATATCATCCCCAATTAAAATCTGGTATCTTTGACCTCCCTCGAATTTTTGGGATGACCGCATCTCCAGTTAAGTCAAAAGGTATGCATAAGCCTAGAGAAAGTTTCTTTTATCTCTTTGCACTGCTAGTTTTTTTCCTACTTTATTTGTTGCTGTCAATTGTTCTCTGATGTTGAATTTCCTTTTTCTTCTCTTTTTATTTTTTGATCCAGATGGAAATTCTGAATGTACCTTGTCCAAAGAAATTCAGAAATTAACCACTCTATTGCATTCAAAGGTTGCTTTTTTAATTTCTCCCTTGTTTTTCTTCCTTTCTTCTTTCTATCATGTTATTGTGTTCTGTGGAAATATGTTATCTCCTTATCTTCTGGTATATTTGTATAAACTTTATTGATTTGAAATTCACCATATATAGATACATTAGACTTTTGATAGAGTCGATGCTATGAACGTTAACATGCTCAGATGTATTGGAACTTGTCCCTTTTCTAGAAAGTTGTTATTTGACAGTGTGATTCGAATAATTTATTCTTATGTGACTAATTTCTTTTGTACTGAAGGGAAATTTAGTATTACCCTTTGGTCTTTTAAAGTGTTTTTTTTTTACGCAATGTTTTGAATTGAAGGTATATACTTGTGTAAGTGAAGCTGTTATCGTGGAGTGCATACATTTGAAGAATTAGCAGTTAAACTCAAGATGTTAAAAGAGCATGTGTGTACATTTAAGAGATCGATTTATTGTGTTTGCCCTAAAATGGTTAGGAAAATGAAAAATTCTGATGTATTAATTTATTGGGATTTACATTTGTAATTTAACATGACACAACAAATTTTTCTACACACACCACAATATTATATGGGGCTCACACATTTTGAAGAAAAAAGAAAAAAAAAGAAATTACGACACGCAAAATGAATCTCTATAACATTACACAATCACTTTTCCTACAACATAACTCTTATAAAACCTTAATTTATTAGTCAGAATCACTTTATTTTCTATTTGTGCTACTCCACAAATTCTGCATTTTTTTATCACATATTAGTTGATTATTTCCTTGAGGTTATTGACAATGGATATTCTGTTCCTCAGCATGAACTCTCCCTCAGTTCAGATTTCACAGAATCAGCCGCTGAGTCTGCACACAAAAGAATAACAAAGATTTTTTCTGGTTTAATATATTGCTTGGATGAGCTTGGTATTTGGTTGGCTTTGAAGTTTCATTCCCTTCTCCAGCGGTGATTTCATGGCTTTGATTTATATTCGTGTTTGCATAATTGACGTCAATTGTTTGTTTTTGTGACAGGCTGCAAGTCCTTATCTTCCAATGAAATTGAATCATTTTCATGGGGTAAATCTGGCGATAAAGTTGTTAGAATTTTTAGCTTGGCTAATGTGCAGACACTGGCATCTTACTTGCCACCTGGTAATTGCTCTACAATTATTGAGAGAATCGGTGAAATTTTTGAAATAAATCCTTTTTTTTTTGCATTCTTTAATTAATATTTAAAAAATGTTTTCCTATTCAGGTTGTCAGTGATCTATTGGTGACAACATTAAATCTGATGTAGATATGGGGCTGTTATCCTCCAAAGTTTGTTGTCTTATTGACTCTCTACTTTAGTATAGGTAATCATTATTGATAGGTTTCTTTCATAATATTTCAAATGTGGTTTTGAAATCATGTAATGTGGTTTATATCATGGATGCTCTGACCTCTTGGCTTTTGTTTTCCCTATTTGACTATATAAGGTTCTTATTGAATGTATGCAGACCTTTAAGGTTGGTCATTTAAAGTTAACTCTCATCTTTCTATTTTATTAATCAATACTATTTATTCCTCACCTCTGTTTAGGGGTGTTCATAGGATAAGTTTAACTTGACTAAAATCCCAATACTTTCTAGGGCTAATGTTGTGGACCTGGACTCAGCTTGATCATGTCTAGGAACATACTAGGCCTACAGGCCATTGAATAGGCTTATATGTTATTGGATAAACTTAAATGACAAAGGATATCCGTAAAGGATAGGTGGGTTATACTTAATGGACTGATTGTCAGTCTACATCTTGAAAGGATAAATGGACAATGGTCCTATGATGGTGTAAGTGCCAGTATATATATATACCTCGAGTGGACCTGAGTGCTGGTACGCGGATGTCGTGACCGTGAAATTGTTCTGGACTTCCCTTTGGGGATTGGATCCTAAGAGGTATGACTCTTGGAAGTCCCAGGTGGACATTGTTTGAAGTGGAACTCATTGGATGGCCTCTGTGTGCGGATTGCGTGAACCAGTAAATGATGACATTCCTCGTAACGTATTGAAGAATTGATAAACAGAGTGATGATGTTGTAAACGTAATGGATATTCTACAACCACCAAGGGGAGTAACGAGCAAGAAATAATGGACAATGGATTTGAACTGTAACATGATAAAAGGAACTATTAAGAGTTAGGAAATATGTACAAAATTATGAGGAGAATATGAAGTCTTGTAATAGCGACTATGTTATAAACCAGGTCAGAGGATTAACTAAAATGAAAGTAAACTATCCGTTGGAAGAATTAAACGAGGAAGTTATAATGAATTTACCTATATGTAATATGTTTACGCTTCATCCGCTACTACTATTATTATTAGGGGTAGCCCATGTGAATATACCAAACACATTTTGTCATTATATACGGATATGATACAGACACCAAATGGACTGGGTCCATGTGTGATCTGGAGTATACTGGGTACACATTTTGCCGTTATACACGGATATGATACATACACCAAATGGACTAAGTCCATGTGTGATCTGGAGTGTACTGGGTACACATTTGGTCGTTATGTACGGATGTTATAAATATGAATTTCCCTGTGTACTGGGTGCACATTATATGACTTGATATTACTATCTCTATGTGGCTTATGTACCCGGAGACTATTGTGATCTCTGTGGGAATTATGTTCCCGGAGACTCTAGTATCTCTGCGTGGATTATATTCCCGGATACTATTGTTATTCTTTATGAGGACTTGGAGACAAGGAAGTACCCTGTATTGAGCTGACTGCTGGTATAGGTGAGATATCTTATGTTACTGCACAACTAAGATTGTGCCATGTGAAGAACGCAAAATGGGATGTCAAGTACTTTTAAGTGAACTATAATATGTCAGAACAGATATAAGATGTGAGGCGTCATGAGAAGAATTTATGAGGTGTGATTTCGAAGCACTTTGAAGAGTGTGTTCACCCAGTGTGAGGATATGGATTTTGGTTTCACGTGATGTTATGAAGTTCGTTGAGACTCTCACCCTATGTGAAAGGAATAGTAAATATTTTAGTATTGATGGATTGATTAAATGTTCTTCTAGGAAGGTTTCTAATGATGAGATGTTAAGTTAAGACGATGGCCTGATGGCTTTTAATGAGAAGTTAGTTGTGACGAAGTCAAGTAATAATAACTGGTAACTTAAATTGTGTTCGGTTGAATAAAAGGTTGATAACTCAGTAGAGTAACTTAGAGTATTATGAGCCTGTTCGGATCCTCTTATTTATAAGCTAGAAGCTACTTATAAGCTAAAGCTAAAAAAAAGAAGCTAAAAGTTGTTTGGAAATTACATAAATTTTTTAGCTTAAAAGCACGTGTTTCAAGAAAATTATCTCTCTATCTTTATCACTCTTCATTTTAAAAAAAGCACATAATTCAAGAAAAACAGATAAGAGCTTAAAAAAAAGCTCATTCTAGGAGCTTTTAGTTTTCAGCTTTTTTCTTCATTATAAAAAAAAGAGCTTTTCGTTATAAGAGCTCTTCCCAAAACCTGTTTGGCCTAGCTTATACTTATAAGTAGCTTCCAGCTTAAAAAAGACAGGATCCAAACAGGCACTATATGTTTACACATTCTTGGTGGGAGAGATATATCCTTGGGGAAATACAATATATGGATAGGATTTTAGAAATTGATTTAAGGTGGAAATTAGTTCCAGGTGATTAAACAGTTAGGTTGGAAAATCCCAGTGTGATGGGACTTATATGTAAGAATTATGATATAGTATATTGAGATGAACATCCATGATCAAATGTCGATGATCACAAAATTGAGGTATAAATAAGTGGAACATATGTTTAAATTATAACATTGGCATTGAATGAAAAGTTAAAAATGGTTAGTTGATGAAAATATTAGGCATGATGCCTTTGATGCAGAGGTTATTGATGGAATTTTGTGTTTAACTTTGAGATGGCTAAGTTGATAGAGTTAAGATGGCCAAGTTGATAAATAAACGAACAATGGGTGTGAATTATAGATATGAAGTTGTAAATGAAAAGTTAATGAATGGATTTATGGATGACGACTTTGAAGTGACTGGCATGAAGTATAAACTATGATGAGGGTTGTTAGCCCTGTGTCACTAATAGAAAATATAGTTGCGATTATCTAAGAAGATGTGGAGACAGGTGAGGAAGTTAAGTAAAGTATATAAATATGGAATTTATTGTGAGTTGAGATTATTGGGTACTGCAGAGTACCGTTGAAACTAGAAGGTATATGCTTGTGGAAAAGCTAAGGCATCAACGAAATTGTAAGATTAGTATCATTAGTGGAAAAAACTGGTATATTGGGGTATTGTTGAAACAGTATTGAACTACAAAAAAAGGGAGTTAAAATGTTCAGGAAATGACAGATAAGTATACTTTGAAAACGTATGATGTTGTTGTGCATGACCTTGGGTCAGAAAAATAGATAAAGATGAAAACGAAGTGAGGTTAGGTAGACAAAGTTGTAATATAGCCATATTATTACCTATAAATTAGTGAAAGTTCAACCGTGGCTATGAAAAATTTAAATATAGTGAATTAAAAAGTCATTTCACCGGAATGAGCAAGTGTTTGTGAAGGATTGGGGAATGATGGGTACCACAAAAATGAGGTTATGCCTGTGACGAAAGTAAAATGGTAAAGACGCACACCTGAGGAGACTACTTGGGAGCGGAAGGACGAGATTCTCCGGCTATATCCCGAGTTCGGGGACCGGTATGATGCTAATTTTGCGGACAAAATTTCAAAAAGGAGGAGTGAATACAACACCTCGCATTTCTAAAACATGTATTAATATATTAAATGTGGATTAAAGGGTATGATTAGTGAAAATCCTGAAATTAAGGCCAAAATACAAAGAAAGGGTAAAACGGTAATTAGCCAAACACGTAACCCTAGGAAGGTAAAATTGAGTAGGAGATCTCAAATGATAAAAATAATCCTGAAAATGGATTCAGAACAAAAAATTGAGTGGTTGGGCAAGTTTCTGAAAATTTGGTGAATAGTGTGTTTACCAGGTAAAAATATTGCGGTACAGTTGCACCATAAAGCGTGCCGAATGAATTTTGAGCTCTAGGTTTGGATATAAGTTATAAATGGTATATAGGACTAGTAAATATGATTTCTGATGAAAATTGATGGAAATTAGTGAGTTTGGGGAAGCGTGCCCACGACGCACATAACAGCTTAAAACTGCAATTTCTCCGAACGACCGGAAAACTCCGAATTCATCTGATCAAGGGCAATTAAAGGATAATGGTTAATGTTTAAAATTAGCGTTTCTAAATAGGTTATGAAATTATGGACGTTTAGTGGAATAGGCAGGAGATTTGAATTAATTTGAATCGCGTGAGGTGGCGGTGGGACCCACCCCACTTAAGTGAGCTTAAGACACCTAAGCCCCATCACTATTCATCATCCTTTTCCTCCCTCTCTCTCCTCAAAATCGTGACCCATCTTCCCCACCATGGCCATTTGCCTTCCAACCTTCTTTCTACCATAACTCCTTCAATACTACCCCGAATCAAGAAAAGTTTGTGAGCAAAGTTGTTGGAAATCGTCATCCGAACACATCCCATCGATTAATTTTCCTTGAAACCCTCTTTTTGAGAGAAAAGGGTCAAAACCAGCCACGAAAATTAGAGGATTTTTGTGATTTTTGGAGTTGTTTGTTCAAGCCATTGCTTGAGGATCACTTGGAGGAGTCTTGGGACTTGATTGTGGGTAAGTTTTCACACCTTTTATTGGTTGAATTGATAGATCAAATTTCATGAAACCTAGAGCATGTTTGTATGATTGATGTAGTTAGAGAGCTCAAATGGAAATTGAGTATTAGACAATTGTGGCTTAGAATGATGTGTTGGAGTGATAAATGTCATAAAAATTATTGAGAAATTTGGATGACAACTTAGTAAATTTTTGGGTTGTGATTCCATGACTTTGTGATTTTGATTGGTTGTAGGATTGTGTAATTGAGTTGTTGAGTATTTGTATGAGTTAAAAGTATGATTGTATAATGTGTGTGATTGTTGAATTGGATTGGATAACCTTGGTTGGGGAGCATGATGGAATTCGGCCAAGAGAGCAAAAATTGGAGTGTGATGTTGTAAAATCATGCAATGGATGTATTGTGTTGTTAAATGGTATTTAGAAGTGTTGTGTGATGAGTGGATGCATGGAAAATCATAGGAAAAATACTTGGATTGTGTGGAGTTGGCAATTGTACCTAGAGTGGAATAAATGGAAAAATGGTGTTATGATGCTGTAGGAAGGGAAGTAGGACCTAAAATGGTGTTGTGGTAGCCTTAGGATGATAAAGAAAAATAAAAAGAAAATTTAGAAAAATATTTGGTAAAATAAGCCTTGTATGGCCGAACCTACCATGTGTAGGGGAGGAAATTTGATGTTTTGTGATCTTGGTTGATTCACCTTGTATTGATGATCCTTGTGTGATCATTGTAGGTTGCCTCCTGCGAAATTAACCTCGGAACCGTGAGCTTGGAGGGTTGCCTTTGGTCCCGGACCAAAGGGATTTTGGAAAGTGACTTTGAACCTATGCATGGATTCCTTTATAATCATTTATATGCATTGGTGATTGGAATTTGAATTGGGGAATGTCTTATGTGTAGCAATTCTAATTGTACCAAGTTCGGGAACGTATTAAATTGGAGCTGTAAGGAGGAGATTATTCAGGTAATCCCTTGGTACTGGGGTTTGTTCCCCGTGTGTGCTCCACCATGCCCGTTGAGGGTAGTGGTTGGAGGTGTATGTGAATAATGTAGTATAACATGTTCATGCTTTATTGTATGTTTAGTGGTACATAGGATGTACCGAGTCTCTGGGCAGTAGATAGTTTCCTTCGGGCGTTACAGACTTCCACTAGATAGGTCTCCGTGAGGGAGTTTCAGTTGACTTGGGATCGTGGTGTGTGATCCGTAGAGGAGCACATTAGGAAGTCTCGGGTGGATATGGATGGAGGGTGCCTTGGTTGATGTTCTGGGAACACACCTTGGTTTGGAACCCGTAGGCTATATACCGAGGCCAATAGGCCAGACGTTGTGTGGCTTTGGCATTGACCATTCCAGCTTCGTCGTATTTTGTTTCCTTATGCTTCCCTACTTCACTAAATCCTGTGCTTTATCCCGTTTTAAATGTTGTATTATGTTATTGATATGCTTTGAAGTGAGCCATTGAGAGGAGTATTCTCCAGAACCTCTGGGCTACTGACATATATTCGTATATCTCACCCCGCTTTGGGGACTTTATTTCAGGTAGTGCTAGTGGAGTCGGAGCGGCGGGCAAGAGGCCCGTAGGGTGAGCTCGGACATAGAGCTATTTTGCATTTTGCGGCCATTGGGCCTATGTTAGACTTAGGACATGAACAATGCATGTGATTCAGGATTATCATTGTCATCTTTGTTCATGTTGTATTTTGTCTAAGTTTAGTCTTTTATTGTCATATTTTATTTTGGAGGAATTATGATGTATAATTGAAGGATAATTGTAATAGTTGTAATTTGTAATTCGAAGACCCTATGTAATATTGATGCATGTATATGATGAAAGGGCAATAGGCCTATTTTAGGATTGATTTATGTTTTATGTTCAAGATGCATGCAAATGAATATTGTGATTGGAATTAGTTTAACTTGGAGAAAGTAAGCGTGGGTTATGATTATGGATCAAATTTGATATAAATTGTGAAGGGTTGTAAGAGCACCAAGACATTGCTAGTCCTTGTGTGCCACCAATGATTATTAGGTACAAAATTGAGGTTTGATAATACACCTTCAAAGGTGGGATTTATTGGAAAAACAAAGGAAACTCTAGCGAAATTTCTAGAAATTAGCAGAATTTAGGTGAACTTTGGGAGAGCATATCTCCCTCCACAAAGGTCCAATAGGGGCGTGCCATACGCCATTTTAAGGCTTGCGATGTCAACTACCTTTTTTCAAAATTTGAGAACCAAAGGATAACCATGCAGCCCTGTAAGAGGCAGAGAACGCGCACTGTGCAGAATGGCCCTGCACATGGGACTGTTTCTGGCAGTTTTTGGGAATTATATTCCCGCTTCGTTTCTTGGTCAAATTAGGTGTATGATATGTCAAATTGAAGCTTGAGGTGTCTAATTTACTGTATAATATTTTGAGAGCAATTGGATGAGTGGATTTTCCAGAATCGTTGAGAGAGTGAGGGATGTTTGGAGCCCTGTTTGGGGTTGGCTGGCGGATTTGCTTGTCCAACTTCAAACGGCAATAACCGGAGCAAACAAGAACTTTATAACTCGTGTGATAACTTATTAGAAAGATAATTAAGTCTAGAATAACATACTAAAAGATGAGTAGAACGCGGCATGCGGATTTTCTACAGTAATTAAAAGACCGAACCGTGTTTGGATAGGTAGAAAACGTAAAAGGGAGATTTAGGCTAAGTGGGTTTATGGGAACTCCTTAATGATTTGAGAGAGGTGTTATATGATAATTAGACAGTTTAAATAATTATTCCGCAAAGAGTTTACAGTTACGGTCACAACTTTTATTTATTACGCTCATTTATTGTTTTAAATGCTCGCGTAATAAAAAGAAAAAAGTTTACTCGCATTTTTATAAATGAATTGCTGTGATTGTAACTGCGTTTAATATTATAATCAATGTTAACAATACCGATGTACAACAAGCTGTTACAGGAGGAATTTAAGGAAATAAAGGAAGATGATTAGGAATTGATTTGAGAAATTAAAGGAAACTTTCTTTTGTTTATAGAAGGGCGAAATTTGGAGGGGAAAAAACAATTCTGAATAGAGAAACTATACTGGAATAGAGAGAAATGGCGTAGACTATAGAAGGAGAATTGGAAGAACTGAGAGATCAAAGAGGAAAACTAAAGGAAGATCAAAACATCACTGTGGAGATCAACACCAATTCATGACTCTTTCTAGTTTTTTTTTATTTCTTTATTTTTTCTAAGCTAGATATGTCTGGTTAATTTACTTTTTGTTGTTAAAGATATGGATCCAACGTGAATCCTTATTTGGTTTAATTTTCTTTCCAATAAAATCTGTCTCAAATTATTATTTGTTTATTTTCAATTACTTGTTTAAATTATTGCATAACCTGGTCAATCATATAGAAATAAAGAGGGTTAGGGTTCTAAATAGAGATATTTAGATTTTAATCTAGTAATAGATAAACATCAATTTTTACATATTCTAGACATAGACTTGTAGGATTTGCAAACTTGGAAAATTCATTGCACTTAAGGCTTAATCTAAAAATAGGGTTTATATTATTACAAAATAAAAATAAATAAAAATAGGGTTTATAAGAAATTAAGATTATAATTAGGTTAAAGGGTTAAATAACCAAGACATTATAGATTTAACCAATTATTTTTTAGATGATGAATTGTTTGGAACAATAGAGATATAAATTATTGAATTAGGTTAAACCAATTAAGGGGGATCAAAGGTTAAGTAAACCTTACTGCATTTTTTTTTTTTTTACTAAGATAACTACACTTTTATTCATAATTTCAAGTTCATCTTTCAAATTAATTTCTTTAGTCTGCATATTTAATTGAATTTTGAATTAAATATTGGTTACCTTTTGAAATCATTTTTGAATTGTCTAACTTATATAAAAATGATGAATTATTGCTTGAAACGATACTCACCCATGTCTTTATTACTTGGAACGACCGATATACTTGTCGTGTTTGCAATAGACTCTCCTACCTATAAACTCTTATGTAAAACGAAAAAATAAAACTCTTACTCCTGTGATATATTTTTTAATATGCTTTTATATAAGATTCTGAATTATTTGGTAACAACTTTTTCGGTATTAAATCACACAGAAAATAACAACTATCCAATAAGTGCATTGAGGTTTGGAAAAATTATAAATTAGAATCGCAATTATAAGACTTTTGACAAAGTGAACTTATTTTTAAAATATATAAGGTGAATCCATTATTATTTATTTGTTTGGTGAGTCTAATTTTAGCTTATCTTCTGTTTAAAAGTAAAAGCTTAACCAGATACATTTTATAAAGAGTTTTATAAGAGTTATGTTGTAGGAAAAGTGATTCTGTTATGTTATAGAGATTCGTTTTGCGTGCTGAAGTTTTTTTTTTTTTTGCTGTGGGCCCCACAAAATGTTGTGTGTGTAGGAAATTTTTTGTGATCATGTTAAATGATAGATGATAAACCCTTTTATAAAAGGTATTATCATTTAAAAGAGTCTTTTTTCCTAATGAATAAAATAATAAACTTTAATATATTAATGGTAGTTGGAAGAGTATAACCGAATGTAGGGGTCAAAATGATAGTTAGAAATTAACTTCATCATGAAGCCTTTTGCCAAGTAAAAATTATGGGGTTTGATTTTTTCATGTTACATGAGAATTCGACTCAACTAGTGGTGGGTCTCACATTTATTAAAAAGAGAAAAAGAAAAAAAAAGCTTTGCACACAAATCGAAGGGTCACAACATGAGAATTGAATTCTCATACAACATCAGAAAATATTTTTCCAAAAATTATAGAGTTATATGGTATGTAAATAATTGAAACTTTATTTACATGACATCTAGAGCCGGTAAAACGGGCTCGGCTCAGCGGCCCAACCCGCCAAACAGGACGGGGCGGGCTCATTTTTTGGCGGGTTGATGGCGGGCATAGGCGGGCCGAGGTGGGTCAATGTAAAATAAGTTCGGGCTGGCGGGCCAACCCGCCCAACCCGCCAAACGGGGCGGGGAGGGCTGAGTTTTTCAGCCCACTTTCAAAAGCGGGGCGGCCCGGCTGACTAATTTTTTGACGGGTTGATGGGGGGCGGGGCGGGCCGCCCACTTTGCCACCTCTAATGACATCGCACGAGATAGACTCGAAAAATATCGGGAAAAAATTAATAAGAAACTAAAGTGAATACAATCAGATTTTTAAAATTCAAGATGTTAAGAGGAATGAAATGTAAATATATTAAAAATATTTATTTAAAATATTATTATATTAAAAAATTTCTAAATTTGTTTTATTTATGTAAATAAGTATATGGTAAACAAAAAATATTTTAAAAATATTTTTATAATTGATATATTAATATAGGTTTAATCCTATAAATAAATTTATTTTTATTATAAATATATTATATTTATTATTGTTTAAGAACTTTTTTCATTTTTTTTATCATTTTCATATTTAGCTAAATATTATAGTGGTTTTCAATATAAAAATAATTGAAATAAATAATTTTTTAATTCATAATTTATAAAATTAAATTAATTTTTTATATAATTACCATAGCGTTTACATTATTTTTTAATTTTGTATATTCTATAAAGATAGCAACGGTCGCCCTTAGCCTTTTTTTTACGCTATTTCAAATTCTTATATAGATTTTTTATTTTTTAATATAATATAGGAGAAAGTTACCGCTTTTACCCGCTATACTGTTCACTTCTGTCTTCTTCCCACGCGTTCTCTCTTCTGCGTTCTTCCTACGCTATTACCACGCGCTCTCAATTTGCGTTTTTTTTTCTGATTATTTTTTGTTTCTTTTAATATAATTCAAAATAGTGATGGATTCGCCATCCTCACGTGCTGGTTCCTTTACTCCTCCGCCGAGATCGTCGCCGAGTGTGGTGGCTGGTACCGCCCCGTCACCTGCTGATTTCTGTACTCCTCGGCCGCGATCGTCGCCGAGTGTGGTGGCTGGTACTGCCCCGAGTCCATCGCCACCGCCGGTGCCACGAAACAAGACGCTCCTGGAGTTTCTTCTCGAGTCGATTGAGGAGTTTACGGAGATTTACATGAAAGATAAACGAAAGAGGCAGCGCAGTAAGGAAGCATTGGAGGCAGAAAGAAAAAGGAAAATACGGATTTTGATGTCCTTGCGCTAGTGTGGTCTCTTCTTCCAAATTCGGATGCTTCATAACTGTGTTCTCCAGGTTCGGTTCAGCTCTTCAGGTTGGGATTCAGCTTTCCATTCATTTTCATTTCTGCGAAGGTGTGGTGTGTCACTTTGTATAGATCAATTGCCTGTTTTAGCATATAACGGGTCAGAACATAAAGATGTAGAATAGGAAAATAAATATTTGTTTGTTTGTTTTTGTGGACACATAATTAAGATGTATGTGCTTTTTAAAAAATTCAACTTAGTAACAATAATTTTCTTGTTTATTTTGTTGCAGTCTGCTCAAACCTCGAGAAGTTTCTTTAACTATGCAAAATCATTTTCTGGTTGCTGCCCCTCATTTGTATCTTTCACTGCTGATTCTTCTTCGGTATCTATTTCTTCTTTAATGGTTTTCTCAACTGTTCCAACTCCAACTGATGTTGTAGTGGGCAAAGTTGACAGGGCTTTATCCTTAGGCTCACCAGTCATTACAAATGAGATGTTCAATGCCATCATCAACACAAGGTTGGTTGTACTGTTTTTGTACAACTATATCTTTTCTTGAAAATTAGAAACATCTCAATGCCACAACAAGTTGCTTTATGAGGACAAGGAATAACTGTTTACATGTTATCTCCTACATACAGAGCTGGATAAAGTTGTTCCTATGATCCAAACTATATATATTTTTTTTTTTAATTTTAATCTGCTATGGCAAAAGAACTTTTGATTCATAAGATTTGAAAAACCATTTAGCTCTTTTTTTTTTGTCTTTTGTTTGTTTGTTTTTCTGGGATGAATAAGCTTGTTGTTTTTGTTTCTTAGATGTCGAATCAATTCAATAAACTGAAAAGGGCTGGTTGCGCAATTTTCAAAACATAATTACTTTCTGATCCAGATTTTTGTAACTCCACATCATTGGCTCCTTTGATATCTGTTGCATCCTTTGGAGTGATTTTATAGCTGCCAATTATTTTTGTAACTCTACATCATTGGCTCCTTTGATATCTGTTGCATCCTTTGGAGTGATTTTATAGCTGTCAATACTGTGTACACACACC
The DNA here is from genome assembly GCF_033153095.1 of Gastrolobium bilobum. Lineage (NCBI taxonomy): Eukaryota > Viridiplantae > Streptophyta > Magnoliopsida > Fabales > Fabaceae > Gastrolobium > Gastrolobium bilobum. Next base: position 337,772 of record NW_026899198.1, read on the forward strand.
CACATCTTGGCTATACGCCCACTAGACCTGTCAAAACGGGCCAGGGCGCGCGGGCCAGCCCTTCAACCCCATTTTCAGCACACATTTAATAGGGTTATTTTTTACCCTAGCCCCACTAACCCTCGTCTCTTTTGGGTTAACTCAACAACCCTATGCGCCAGCCCAATGTTTTTTTTTTCTAAACCCTAAATCCCAATTTCTCTAGTTTTCTTCTTCAGAGCGTTCCAATTTTTTTTTTCTTCAGCGTGTCTGTGGCAACCACACACATTCACAATTCTCTAGTCAGGTATCTTCTCTCTCTTTTTCTCAATGCTTTCAATTTTTTGATTCCCTGCACAGTAATTTCCTTCTCTGAATTCCATCGTTTTCGTTTTTGATTCGATGAGTGAAATCGATGCAATTTTTGGAAGCTTATTCAGGTATGGTTTCTTGGAATTCTTGCGTTTTTTAAGACTTCGGGTTCTTGTTTCTGTTCTAGTTTCAAATTGAAAAAAAATAAAATAAAAAAATCATGAGATTGTTGAATCTGATTCTTTGCGTTTTCTTGCTGGCTTGTATGATCCTCAAGAAGAAGAGGATGAGGTGGGTGCTTCGAAAATTTTAAGTTCGTTTTATGCAGTTTTGAGTTTGTTTCTTTTGTTTCTATTTCTTGTGTTATGGTCCTGGAAGACTAATTGTGAATGATCTCTGCTTTCAGGGATTTTCTGATTTTGTGGAAGAAATGGTGTCCCTTATGGCTCAAGTGAGGAAAGAGGTATGGTTCTTAACCTCCTTCTATAACGAATCCAGCGGAACAGGGATCCTTAGAAAAGTTTTAAGGGCAGAAATGTAGGAATTTTAGGTAGTGACATAATGGATTATAACGAATAAACACTGATCATATATCAACAATGCATGTATTACAGGAAAAGGATTATGGTTTGGAGGAGTTGCAGTCTATGTTCATGGAAATGGTTGAAGGGTTCGAGTCTCCTTCAATGTACTGTGGGGCACCTTCGGTGATTGTGGAATCCCGGTGCTTAAAGAGGATGTGTTTTGACACAACCGTGATGGAAGATAAAGGGTGGGTCACATTTTCAAGTACCTGGCTTTAACTTGTATGAAACAAGGGGTTATTGCAATTAAGTACTGCATTGTTGCTGATTTTTCCAGGAAAATCCTAATTTGTACAGAAGGATTTTCATTGAAGTTGCACCAATAGCCGAGAAGGGACAATGTATAATAAGTGGTCTTTTAATATTTTGACCACTTATCTGTCTGTATCTCTTCTATTGTAGTCAAGTTTGTGAAATATTCACGGTATTAGATAGCAATGGTCACATTAATGATTGTTTTCCAAGTATAGGATTCATTTTGCGTGGTTAAAAATTGAAAGCGTGTGTTAACACAGTGACTACATATAACATGGGGGGCTAACAATATCATAAGGGAGAAATTTTGTTGTCTCTTATATATATATATATTGTAACATTTAATGGGCAGTTGAAGAAGGTATGGCAGAGAAGTTATGGTCTGATTTTTGTTCATTTTCACGTGGGGTTTCTTAGTGTAGTTTTAGACTTGGGAGAGTGAGTACCATGGCTAACTAGTTATACCCATCCTACTAGTGGAAGGGGGAAATTTAATGCTGTTAACATTGTTACTTTTTTCTGCCTCTGGTTGAACTTTAAGTGCAGGTACTGCGGGGACCCATAAAAGCCAAACAATTTTAGCAACCTTTCTGGCCATCCATCCATTCAAACTTCAAAGTTTACCCTCCCCCACCTAATTGTTCTCTTGTGAAGATTGCAACAACAAAATTATTGCAGTGTCTGGTGATGCATGAGGCCTACCCATAGCATAAAAGTAGAAAGTTGCAGAAAATTCCACATTAGAAAAATGGGAGTTTTGCATTGGCATGGCAATCAATATTCAATGTCTCGAAGAAGGGATATATGTCATTGCCATAACTTACACTGTGAATGTTTGGAATGTTAGTTTTATCTGACGAAATAGATATTGTACTTTAACTTTCCCCCATTTCCGTAGTTCTAAAAATTCAAATTTTTTTTTTGAACGAGTTAATTGTTTTCACATGCTTCTGTTATTGAACCATTTGGGGTTTATTGTTGTCATATAAACTTTGATTTGCCTCTTAGCAATTTAATGGTATTTTCTACCTTTATAAAATGTTTGTGGGGTGCATACCATTTTAGCAGAGTAGAAAGTTTATATTATCTATTAAGAAATTCTGGAAATAATCTGAGTGGAATATATAAATCACATTCTACGCCACACACAGAGAGAGATGGTTCCTCTGTAAATCCTTTGAAACTTAAGCTAATCTAGATAATTCGGTCTTCTTCCTTTCAAGATTGCTCAAGGGGGTATTCGGGTTCCATTTGTCTATACATGCAGTTGTGGTATCTCCATTTTGTGTGTGAGAGAAAAACATGAATTTCCTCCTTAGGTTCTAGATGATTCTTTTTCTCTATATATAAAGGCACACCTGTACATTCATCTGACAGTAAATACAAAAATGAATATTCATTTTTTTTTCCATTCTCGACTCATAAAATATCTTTTTTTTAGAGGTTTTCCACTAGTTCATTAATTACTTGACTTATGATTGAGTCAAGTAGACCCACACGGATGACAAAGCTCTTTGCATGACTAGAAATCGATACCATTGGTTAACTTAAACCAACACCGTTGATCCATGTATTTAATAGTAGTTGAATATCATATTTTGTTATTATTATTATTATTATGGTGAGGTGGAGTTTGGGCAGCTTGTATATAACATAGTTATTATTTGACCCCTTGGGGTTAATATTACCTTTTATTAAAGAGCAAGGCATCAAATCTTTCGGTTGTCGTTTTCCATCTTTCGTTATGGCATAAAATATTCTCAACTGATGTTGCAAGTAAAAGATGGAATCAAAGCAAAAGAAGCATATCATACCAACGGCCTTCAACACGTTTCCTATTTACTACCATGATTTGAATTCCGTTGTACCTCATTTAGTGAACACTGATGCTTAATCAGAGGCAAAATTGGTTTACTCGTAGCTGTATCTACTTTCTTTTTTGGACCATTTCATAAGTGGTAGTTTCGCATTTATTAAAATCTTGCAGAAAAAGGTAATAAACCATATCAGTAGATGCTAAAGGTCTAAATCTATTTCATTTACGGACCCAGAAAACTTTGCAGCATAGTTTCATGATCTATTTATCATCATCATGGATTGTGTTGTCTGCCTTATACCTTCTTAAAATACTACATAAAAACTATTTCTTAACACACATATTGTTGGGATATTCAAGTGTGGTAGAGTTTCTCGTTGGTTGGTAATGAGTTAAGTGAAGAATATGTAAGTGGGAGGATCTATGAACTTAATGTCTTACGTGTTTGGGTGGAATGAAACATGATGTTGGATTCACTTATTGCCATAAATGGTTGATTGGCTGGTGCTATGTTTTGAGTTGAGATATGGTATTGAATTCACTTATTTTGGTTGGTGTAACTTAGCTCATTGATAGTGTCCTTAGCCCGCCTGACGTATATAATACACTCATTTCTGAACCTTGATCAATCTAGTTATAAATTTCTGACTTATGGTGAGAAGGTTTCATTGGCGTAAGCCACTAAAAAGTGTAGATGCTAGAGCTTTATGCTGTTTTGTCACTGCAGGGGACATTGACTTGGTACATACTAAAGTGAAGAGATGGGGATGAAGGACAGAAAGAAGCTAAAGGCTTTCTTCCTCTTAACGTTCCAAGAACTTAATTATGGTGAAAGAAAGGAAGTTGATTCATCTGGGCTTTATTCCTTTCTATCCATATAAATATATAAGCCTATCATGTTGCATTTAAAAACACAACTACACAAGTGTTTTATCTCTTCTCTCACTCAAAGCTAAGAGTTCTTTATCTACATTTTGTTTTGTGTAGCTCACCATGGCTAGCTTTGGCAAGTTGGGTGCTATGCAACAAATGATCAAAGATAGAATCATGCCTGCAAGTGCAGTGTCTGATGACAACATTTTGGTGAAGAAAATAGTGTCAGACCATAATCCTGATGGACTAGAATATGATGTCAAGCCACTTCTCCATATTGTTGAGGATATTCTTAGACGCTCTACCTTGAGTTCTGAAGGTGCTTCAACGGTATGATGCTAGTAGCATAAAAAAGTTTCTTGTGAAATTGCCAAGCAAATATTTAAGACAAACATATGCAATTTCAGTTTTGTTTCCATTTAGATGTGAATTTGGCTGATATTCTCCTATATCCTGATTATAACTTGTACTTTCTTTCAGGGTGCTCTCGCACATGTTGATCATGTAGAAGACAAAAGCCACCTTCCCGGTTACACAAACATGCTGGAGGCTCTATCTTTTAAGATTGATTGTATTTCCTGTGAGGTGATGGAAAAATAACCTAGAACATCTAGACCAAGATCTTTATATCTTTCTGTTTAATCACTTAAACATTGTGATACTACTTAGAACATAGTTACATAGGTTGATATAACTTCTAAAAAAGTCTCAAGTTATTAATTTGTAAAACGGATGTGTCATTGCAGTCAGAATATACATTTTTTCCCCCATCAAATATAACAAAATAACAATATCAAAGCCAAAATGAAATTTCAGATTTCCTACAAGACTCTTGGTGGTGCAGATGCACACACCACAACAGTTGCAATATTTGAAATGCTTACAACATACAAGTGGGATGTGAAGTTGGTGTTGGCCTTAGCTGCTTTTGCTTTGACCTACGGTGAATTCTGGCTGCTTGCTCATATTCATGATACAAACCAACTTGCCAAATCAATGGCAATTCTGAAGCAATTACCTAGTATCATGGAGCACGCAGGCTCAATGAAACCACGGTTTGATGCACTTAATGATCTAATTAAGGTCGTATTGGAGGTGACCAGGTGTGTCATAGAGTTCAATGATATTCCAACTCGATACATTGCACAAGAGGTACCACCCTATACAACTGCCTCTAACCAGATCCCAATTGCTGTCTACTGGAGTGTCAGAAGTATTGTGGCTTGTGCAGCTCAGATTACCAGCCTCACTACACTTGGCTATGAGTACGTTTTTCCAATCAATTCTCAAGTTTTTTATATTTGTTGTTAACAGATATCATATAAACCGGTGGCGAAGCTTTCGCCATGGTTTGAGATATAATAGAAAATCATTTATGTATCTTTATCTAACAGCTTAAACTTTTGGGATAGATTGTTGCATGACATTATGATATCTCTTGACATTTTGTTAAGACATCTATAGTCTGAAGGTCAGGATTTTAAATTCTCTTTATACATAAATCTACCAAAGCATATGATGGTCATAAGAACAATTTACAGTGAATATTATACCTAGCTGCTAAATGACAGGGTTTAATATGACAGACAAATGATATGTCAACACTGTTTCAGGATCATGACATCAACAAATGATACTTGGGAGCTATCAACATTGGCTCACAAGCTCAAAAACATAGCCAACCATCTCAGAGAGCAACTTCATAACTGCTACAAACACATTGGTAAGCAACTTAAACATGTATATTCATTCATTTGGAAGCATAATAAATGTATAAACAATCCTGAAATGCCAAGAACATGGAGTGCATCTATGCTATACGGCTAATTTAATATCAACTCTCAATGTAGAGAGAAAGATGGATTCTGAAGCTTATGAAATGCTACATGATTTATTTTCCACACCCCACTTGGACAACATGAAGGTTCTCAAGGCTTTGATATATGCAAAGGATGATATTCTGCCTCTATATGATGGTTCTTCAAAAAAAAGGGTTTGATTTTCTAACACAGTAACTAACTATATGATGCATAACTATTATGGGAACTCGGTGATGCTAATACTGACATAAATGATGCAAACGAACAGGTTGGCCTTGAGCCGCTGAGAAAGAGGAATGTGTTACTTCTAATCTCTGGCTTGGAATTCTCCCACGACGAGCTTCTGATTCTTGAACAGATCTATAACGAATCAAAGGGGCATGCATCAAGAATGGATAGCAGATATGAGTTAGTTTGGATCCCAATTATGGACCAAAGTTCTGAATGGACAGAGGCAAAGCAAAGGGTGTTTGAGAGTCTGCAAGAAACCACGCCATGGTTCTCTGTGTATCATCCTTCATTGATAAGCAAGGCTGTCACTTGGTTCATACAGAGGGAATGGAAATATAAGAACAAGCCAATTATCGTGGTTTTGGACCCTTATGGGAGGGTTGCTTGTCCTAATGCTATTCACATGATGTGGATTTGGGGAAGTGCTGCCTTTCCTTTCACAAGTTCAAGAGAAAAAGATCTATGGAAGGAAGAGACTTGGAGACTTGAATTGCTCGTTGATGGCATTGACTCAGAAATATTGAACTGGGTAAGCATATATTCTAGCAATCAAAATACTTCCCCACCCCACCCCCTTTTGTTTGGTATGATCAAACTACTAGTTTTATTACCATATCTAGACCTCAGTCATTTCCATTGTGTTAAATCTAATAAAAAACCATTCACGTTTCTTCACTTAACAACTTTAGTTTATGGGAGAGTTAGCCAATGATATGGTATAAAAAATTCTATGACCAAATGGTCTAGAACTAGATTCTTGTCGCACTCATTCTTCTAATTAAAAGTAATGAAGTTTTAACATGAAGTAAGTAGTTTCTCAAGCTTTTGGGATAGTTGATTTGTGACACATAGGAATGCCATGAAAAGTTTGACAAAGTAGCCTCAACCGAAAAGCATAGTATTGCAACTTGAAGTTTGGGGCTATTTCAAACTTGGGGATATTTCAGACGCAATCTTACAAATTAATCAATTATAATTTCTTATTGAACAGATTAAGGAAGGGAAATACATCTTCTTCTATGGAGGGGATGATCATGAGTGGGTAAGAAGATTTGTGAAGGAAGCACGAAGGATTGCACAAGCTACACTAATACCCTTAGAGATGGTATATGTTGGGAAAGGCAACAAAAGGGAACAAGTGCAGAAAGTGTGGGATACCATACTTAGGGAAAAGCTCAACACACATAGCTGGCAAGAGCATAGCATGGTGTGGTTCTTCTGGACCCGTCTTCAGAGCATGCTCTTCTCCAAGATTCAACTGGGTCAAGCTGATGAAGAAGACCTTGTGATGCAAGAAATCAAGAAGCTTCTAAGCTATGACAGACAAGGTGGTTGGATCATTCTAGCAAGAGGGTCTCAAATTGTGGTTAATGGGCATGCTACAACTGGTTTGCAAACTTTGATGGAGTATGACACAATATGGAAGGAATTTGCTGAGAGAGATGGGTTTGAACCAAGTTTTAAGGATCAGTATGAGAAGAATCATAGAGTTGCTAACCCTTGTTGTAGATTTGAGTTCTCACATGCAATGGGGAGAATCCCAGATAAGCTCACGTGCCCTGAGTGTCGCAGACACATGCACGTGCTCACCACCTTTGAATGCTGCCATGATGAAAACAATGATGAGGATTTTTTTATTAGAGCTGTTGCTCCTCCTACCATTTGATCATTAATCATTCTGCAGCCTGTGTTTCTTTGCAGTTGATTACATAGTCCCTACGTGTTTGCATGTGTTTGTTTTTTTCGCAGATTGATGTAATAAAAATGTGAGTAGTGAGGATTGGTCTCTCCACTGAGGGATTTGTCAAAGTATTATGTGACTTGTGTCAGTCTTTGGCTCTTGTTTGTCCTATTGGCATTAAGAGGAGACCTTATGTAAACTGAGTACTTCGAATGATAAATAAAGTTACATTTCTCTTAATTCAGAGATATTAATATAACTGCATTAATGTGATGATCATTTATAAACTCATGTATTGGGTTGAACTGATTTTTTATATAGTATAATAGCATGTAATTAACGGGTAAAAATCTCACCTCTATTTTCTAAGATGTGCTAGAGATATTAATATACAAACATTAATAATATTTAATATATATTTACCAATTTAAACTTTTGGATTCAACTCACACAAACATCTTCTCATAAAGCATTCATTTCAACCTTCTATTTTACATTTCTGTTAAACAGAAACATCTTCTAAAAAAACATTCATCTTCACCTTCTATTTTACTTTATTTTTTAAATTTTCTCTCTGTTCCTTTTCTCTCTCCATCATTAATGGTTGCCCCTCGACAGCCACCTTTCTTCAAGAATATATGGTTTTCTTCTGCGCCACTCAATCTTTATTTCATGAAGAGTTATGTCTGTTTCCCTTTGTGTGGTTTGCATCTTTATTGTTCAACATGTTAGTTACACTTTAATTTGGTGTTACTTTAGCTTTTTTTATTCTACTTTTCTTAGGGTGGTCACATAATCTTCTAATTTATACCCAATTTAGTTTTGGTATTAAAATGGACTAAACCAAGACAAAATAAAAGATATTCACTAATGTCATAAGAAGAAAAAAACTTACAAAATTTATTTCATTTCTTAATATATCAATAATATAATGACCCCATCGGGTAAATCTTAATTAGAGATTTAATTTAAGGATTTAAATATCATAATTAGATTCAGAACGTGATTTCGAGTGTGTTGACTGTAATCATGACTAGGTCATGAACAATGCCTTCTACCGGGTATTCTGCACCGTGTGTATCAACAGGTAGAGCGTGAAAATGAGCAAAATGAGGTTAGAGACCTAATTTGAAAATTCTGATGCCAAATATGAGTTCAGAACGAAAAATTGTATAGTCTGACACTTTTCATGAAAATCTCATGAATAGTATTTCTGCTGGATATTTTATACCGTTGTTTAAGCAACAGGTAGAGTCCAGAAATAAAAAAATGATGTAATAAGAATAAGAAAGTCCAATATATGCCAAACAAGTCATGTTTAGGCCAAAAGTATTAAGTTTATAAGTGTAACACCCCGTTCTAGAACCGGTTTGTTAACATCGCATTATGATATTAAGCGCAGTTACAATCACATTGGCTCAATTAAAAATCCGGATAAATTTTTCTTTTCAAAACGACGCCAAATTTAAAATATCCAATTGCGTGATCATAATCATATTACTTTGCGGAATCAGATAAATCAAGCTTAACATCATGTTCTTATTCCATTTTTAAACCATTAATTTACTTCTTATTTATTTCACAACTTCTACTATATTGTAGATCTCTTCGTTAGCTACGCGTGGTTTCAAACCGCTCCTCATTTGGAGCACGGTAGCCCAAGTTATGACAATTGGAAGCAACACAAGAGGGTGTTGATCACAGGCCTCGCGCGCTTCAGCGCGCTACCGGGCGCTCAAGCGCGCGTTATCGGGCGCTAGAGCCTCCATCTGGGCGCTTAAGCGCACGGAGGCAGAAAGCATCAGTTCATTCAGTATAAATGGGCACTTAAGCGCGCATCGGGGCGCTCAAGCGCGCTATCCTAGGCGCTTAAGCCCCCATTTGGGACGTTTTAGCGCGCAGAGGCAGAAGCATCTCCTCCTTCGGCGGCTAAGGGCGCTCAAGCGCGAACCAGGGCGCTCAAGCGCGCAACCCTGGGCGCTTAAGCCCCCACTCTGGGCGCTCCAGCGCGAGGAGGCCGAGAGCATTGGCTCTCACAGGGGCAGCAGGGCGCTAAAGCGCGCTGCCAGGGAATTCCATTACCCTCATTTTTTAAGTCCAAGTCTAGGGGAAGATGCATCCCCATTCCAAACCCCAATGGTTCATGCCTCAAAACTTAATCCTAGCACTTATCCAACCTCTCCTCATGAGATTTAGCTAGAATTTAGGCAGCATAACCTTTGTTTTCTCAACGTTTCCCAATTTAAACAAAAGGTACCTAATTGATTCTCAGCCCAACCAATTCAATAACTCAATACATAAAAGCATGCATATATTGAATTTCAAGTAGGCATCATTTACAGTACATACTCATTACAAGTCATGGAACTTAGCTTACAAAATACTATGATCATTCCCTTGGCTCCCATCAACAAAAGGGATGACCAAAGGCATGAGCATAGGCTAAGTCCATCCCAATATACAAATCATAAATCTATCATTGCCTATTAATTACAATTCTATACATGTGAGCTACAAAACAACATGTATAATCTCAGAAAAATGCAACACTTCATGCATATGCTAATCCAGATATGGCCACTTGCCACCAGAGGCTCCTGCAGCATCCTTACCTGAAATGGGGTCCCCACAACACGGGGTGAGATATACAAATATATCCAGTAAACTAGGGGTCCTTGGAGCATCTCTCCACCCCACAGTTCCATATCAGTGTAATAGCAATAACAATAATAATGCAGTAAATACATATCTATGCAAAGTGCTATAACATCTCCAGGAGAAATCCCTCGAGCTCTCAAGTTGTCCTAAGGAAACTCAGATGCAAATAGTCCTACTGGCCAGCTAAACTACCAAGTATGATTTACGCATCGTCATGCAACATACCAACATAGGGAAACACCATCCTATGCCACACCAAATGCATACACATACGTATAACAAAGCATTACACTATTTCATTGCATTTATATACACTATCAACAACCACTACCCTAATCATTGAACCCTAACTCATGCAATTTAATCATGAAAATAAGGTTCAAGGGGTAGAATCTTACCACCAATGGTTGCACAACCAAGGATTGATGGCTCCTCAAGCTTCAATGGAGGTAGAAACTCTCAAAACCCCAAAATCTCACAAAGGGCCGAATTTTTGAGAGGCAATATCTCTCTCCACAAAGCTCCCCACTAAGAACTAAGCTTGGATAATGAAAGAGGGCGAGATTTTAAGCGATTTAGGCTTTTGAATCACCCAAAACGGTCAAGGTTTCCTCCCTCCTTTCTCTCTTCTTCTCTCTTCCTTTTTTCTTCTTCTTCTTCTTCTGTTTGCTTCTCTCTCTGGCTCGACGGAAAAGGGGTGGGAAATAGGGCTCTTTTTGGTGTCTTAGTCACTTAACATAGGTTAAGTGACTTTAAGCGGGTATTGGTTCGTCTATCTATTCAACTCCATTAATTACCAAACTTTACCCAAAAGTTTGGAATATTATTATAGAAATATTTATAGTTTTATTTTTATATTTTGGGCACTTTCGTCAGTACCCATTTATACCCCTTAATTTTCACTGAGTACATTTTTTAACTCCAAAGTGACTCAGATTCATTTAATTAAGCCTTATACTTAATTTTACTCACTAAAACATGCTTAATTATTTAATTACATGTAATTCGCTAATTAATTGGGTTAGGGCTATTATAATAAGTTTTGCAGTTTCATGTGCAAATAGTGAGCAGTTAGTGATTCACAGTGCATTTCGTCAAAAATGGTGCAAAAACCCTACTGTGAACTGTTAATATTATTACTTAGGGAATACAAATGAATGTAAACCAGTTCAGAAAAATAAAAATATATCCGTAGCTTTAAGTTAGTGTCGGGTCAATTTAAGTGAAATTAAGTGAGAGAAAAATAACCGGTAAAAGACCACATGTTATTATAAACTTAAGTTCCTTCCAAAAGGTCACTATTCACATCAGCAATCTTCCTTTTTCTCTTTCCTGGCCGAGTTCCACCATTGTAGGGGCTTAAGGTTTTCATTTCTTTTTCCTTTGATTTCTCCCTCCATAATTAACCAAATCCATAAGTGCATTACACAAAATTTATAATAAATCATCCAAGAAATTCATTCCACCACTTCGTTTAGGTTGAAATTGCTTGTGGAAAGAGTTCTTCCTCCTCTACAACTCGTGGCACTATTCACCCAAGTGTGAAAGTGTGGATTTTGAGTGAGCCAAGCTTTGATTTTGTTCCTTGGACCTTGGATAAGTAATTTGAGGTAAGAAATCCTCATTCCAATGGTTTGATTTATATGATTTAAGTTTTGAATAATATGAGCACTTTTGGTGGCAAATTATTGAGTTTGAAAATTGAAATTGTTGATGGATTAGTATTGTATATGAAGTGGTAATGTGGAATAAGCATGAACATGTATAGAAGTTTTGAAAAAAATCCCCTTGGACCACCACACTAGGTTCGGCCATATTGGGCATTTGGGGATTTAAAGTGCAAAAATTAAATTGCATAATTTGTGAAGGTTATATGTATGTGTAAGTTGTCAATTAAGTGTTAAATTAAGGATACAAAGACAAAAATCCCTTGTAAAACCCTCCTTATGGATTTCGGCCATTAGGATCTAATTAGGGATGATTGTGTAAAACATTGTTTTGAATATGTATTGAGGTTTCAATGCATCGAATTAATATGATTATGAAGTGAAATGGATTAAGAATTGATGAAAGACATCTTGGTTCCTTTGGATGTGTGCCCTTGGCCTTGTGAACAAAAATAGGCCTATATTGTGTTTAAATTGTTAAAGGGATGCTTACATAACTTAGGAACCATTGGTTGTGTAGAGTAAATGGATGCAAATCCCTAGCTTTTCCCTTGGTCTTGGATTCGGCCTTGTGGGAGTTGTGAGGCTAGGAATTGTTAAAAATTGTAAAGGGTAGTTTAGAAGCTTGGATGGGTCATTCTATGAAAATGTGAAACAAGGTGGTTGCTTGTGGTGCGAGTAATGATCCTTAAATGGTCTAATAAGAGAGCTTAAAGATTGTGGTCTTGACTTGTGAACTAGCATATGACTGGCATCAGTGTAAAGAAATGAGAGTAAACAATAAAGTGTATGTCCTGTAATTACATGACATTGTATCATTTTATTGAGTTTTGTTTTGAATTTCTTCTCTAGATGTGCCTAGGGACTGTGAACGTTTGGATTCTCTTGGAGCAAGATAAGTAGCTTGTTCTTCAAGTAAGCAAACTGTAAAGCTCCAAGAGGTAAGCTCTATGTTTAAGGAGTATATTCCTATCTATGTGCTCTACCATGGTTAGTGAACTATGGTTGGATTGTATGATTGTATTTGATGCTTTGTATAGATGCATTTATATAGAGCTATTTGATAATATAATATGTTCTGTTTTGATGTGATTTCTGTAATGATCTTTGGCCATTGATTCTATGTGCACTGATGCCTGCTTGGGGTCCTCCCTCGGGACTGACTCTATATTATCCCTGTCTCGAGCCGGTTCAATTAACATACATATGATACAAACAGAAACAGCGGAAGACTTAACTTACGAAAATACGAGCTAACTTTTTCTTTTTCTTTAATCATTTTCATATGACATATCACATTGCATACTTCTTCTAATTTAATTCTTATTTGACGGAGACGAAAATTGGACAGAGTAACCTCTGTAAATCGGACAACTGGGGATTTGCAAATCCCACTCTCAAGGTACCCTGATAGACAATTTATACAGTACATACTTTCAGACATACCAGATATCCATATAGGATCATATACCCATCCATGGGCGCATGCATAACTTGGCTCCGTGCCACTATGTCTAACAACATGCAATTCAACACATAAACATAAACTGAATACTACATCATCATATCAACATGTTTGAATACTCAAATGTACATGCATCCAACTGAAAGACATGTACAAAACATATACAGGCCATATACAAAATAAAGGACATCATGATCACAAATGAATAGAACACTATACAACAGTATATATTCTCCAAAAATAACATCTATAATAAATAGTAGCCTCCGGCTACCCAGAACTCCATATCCTCATACTAGTACCTCTAGCCACAGGTAGTGTCCTTGTCCAATGAGGGCTCTTCAATTAACTGTGTTCTTGAAATCATATCCCCAAACGGGGTTAGATACGAATCTCTAGTAAGCTCCAGGTTTATAGAGAACTCTCCATACCCTGGGCTCACTTCCTGCATGACAGTCAGACACATCATATACAAAACATCATATATCATACTATACTGAACATATCTCGTATAACATATCATATAATCAAATATCATAACTAAACAAAGCATATACACAAATCTTATCATAGACTTACGCAGTCATTCCCAAGGGATGACCCCAAGCGGAAATCAACGCACGTAACAAATATCATATACAAAATCATCACAATAATCACATCAGAACAAAGCATATCATATCAGAGATGTACGTAATCATTCCCAAGGGATGACCACAAGCAGAAATCAACATACATGTTCCCAAGGGAGGACCTCAAGCAGAACCAAAAACATATCAGAGATGTACACTATCAGTTCCGAGGGATGACCCCAAGCAGACATCAGTGCACATAGGATCAATGGCCAAAGATCATCACATAACAGAGGTGTACACAATCAATCCCAAGGGATGACCCCAAGCAGACATCAGTGCACATGTTCCCAAGGGAAGACCCCAAGCGGAACTCAACATATAACAGATATATACACAGTCAGTCCCAAGGGAGGACCCCAAGCAGATATCAGTGCATAAACAAATCAATATCCAAAGATCATTACAGAAATCATATCGAAACATATCAAAGTAAACACATCAAAACATATCATATCACATCATCATATAGCTCTATATGAATGCATCTATATCATATATCTTATACATATCATACAACCTGACCAAAGTCCGTACACTATGGCGGAACACAAAGTAGGAGCGAACCCCATAAACATGGAGCTTACCTCTCAAGCTGTATAGATGGCCTACCCAACAACCGAGTTACCAAGCCTCCTCTGATGTAGGATCCTCAACAAGACTCTTAGGCGCACCTAGAATAGGGAATCCATACAAATATCAATAAAATGGTACAAAGCCAAGTAGTTAACCAGACACACCATTTATTGATTTCATCTTTTACTTATCAAATATTTCTTAACTACTCATACATACGACACTGTTCATCTCTACGGTACTATTCATGTATACGTCACTATTCACGTATACGGTACTATTCATATACGTCACTATTCAAAAATACGGTATCTCAATTTTTCCAAATACATTTTCACCGTTAAAATCTTCATCTGAACACTTTTCTCAACATGAGCCAAGCCTCAATCAAGCTCTAACATGCTCAATCAAACTAAACTTTCAAAATGAAAACTTAAATTCAATCTTCCTCAAAACTCAAAGAAAACCAGGATTTCTCAACATAAACTTAGCTAGAACGAAGGGGAAGGCTTACTTCAAGCTCCCATGGCTTCAAGCTCCATCAAAATCCCCATTATCCATGAAATCCGAAATCTTAGAGGAGGAATATCTCTCTCCACAGTGAAACCCAACCAGAAATACTGGTACCAATGGATTCCTCTAGAAATTTATCACAAGTTTGGCTTTGGAACGAAGTGATTTGGAGGTCTCTAGCTCAAGTTATGAATTTTGGAAGATTTTTATTCAAAACCTCCATTTTCATTTTCTTTCCTCTGTCTCTTCATCTCTGCCGCCGTGGAAGTCGCGAATTTAAGAAGGTAAATAGTGACTCCTTAGTCACTTAAGTCAATTAACTTTACCAGCAGATATAAGTTTATCTATCTACACACCTCCATTCATTACCAAACTTCACCCAATAGACTAGAATATTTTTCTAGTCATGTTTCTATCTTTACTTTCACTTTTTGGGTAACTTTATTTACCCGTATTTTTACCCCTTAACTGATATTTTAACTCATTTTTCACCAAAAGAGACTTTATTTCTTTTACTTCTAATTATTCTTCAATATTAAATCCATAATTAAATGTGAGGGTCATTATAGACTCTATACACCTCTGATATGTTTTTGGTTCCGCTTGGGGTCCTCCCTTTGAAACACGTGCGTTGATTTCCCCTTGGGGTCCTCCCTTGGGAATGACTGTGTACGCCTCTGATAAGATATGTATATATGTTTTGTTCAGTTGTGATATCTGTTATATGATGCCTTGTATACTCTGTATCTGATTTTCATGTAGGAGTGGGCCCAGGGTATGGAGAATTAAGGTTGGCAAAAACGAGCCAACCCGTCGAGTTGGCTCGTAATCCGCAAAAAATGAGCCGGGTTGGGTTGACAATGTAGATACAAGGTATGTTTTGATGATAACAAAGTGGCAACAACAAAAAAGCAAGATCATTTGATCAATAGCAAAAAATATCAATCATATGTGGATATTGAAGATGTATGATGTAGCCACACAAGAAGAGTGATGTCATATCAAAGTGGAAAGATCATTGGATCAAGAGCAACAAGGAATAATTAGAAGAGCAATAACAAGATCAAAGACAACTAACCATGGACAACATCTAAGAGAAGCTCAATATCATAACCATGTTGAAAAATGATCAAAACCAACAAAGTGTCAAGCATATTCATATGCAACAAGTCAAAGCATCAAGTTCAAGAAAAGATCCAAGACACAAGACATGAAGCTAAGTCTAAAATCATTTTAGAATATATGTGAGGGTATATGATAGATTGCATTGCATTAGCTCAAAGTTTTTCTCAAAGTAAATGTGTTTTTCAAATTGCATAATCATAACCTTTATATACTTGAAAGAAATTTGAAAAACTCATGGAAAAGATCCTTGACATATTTTATAACTTCAAAACATATTTATCAAGTCAAGATCTTTCACAAAAAATAGTTGGAAGCAAGCTAGAACACATTTGAACTTAAAATTTGTTTCTTAATTTTGCTGCTGCCTTCCATACAATTTTTCGTATCTAATATGATAGATTTGGATCTTGTGTTATTCATAAAAGTTGTAGATCTCTCTTTTATCTTTCCAAAGAGACCAAGATCACATCAATCCGACAAGTATAACTCAAATTATAGCCAAAATATGAAATAGTATTCTTGTTGTCAAGTTGGGAATCGATTACCACTGCAACAGATCCCAACGGCTATAAAACGGCTAGTTTTTCAAAAGTGATCCCAACGGCTATAAACGACTAGTTTCCCAATGGCTATAAACAGCTAGTTTTCCAATGGCTAGTTTTTCAACGGCTATAAACGGCTAGTTTTCAATGAAAACACTATATATGCATTCCTAATGACTCAAAAACATTGGGCATCATTTCTACACATATTAAGCATGCTTTGAGAGTTTCTACATTATTATTTGTATATTCTTTCATATCTTTCAAAGATCAAACATATTTGAGCTCATATCTTGAAAATTCATATACTCATAGTGCTTCAAGTTGTATATCCACACTTTGAGAGTGTATATTCATTTCTAAATATTTCCCTCCTTGTATTCTTGAGTTGAAAGGGTTGTGAGACCCATTGTTTGAGAGGTGGCCAAATACCTAAGTAAATTTGGAGTGAATTGTAAGGTTACCAAGTACCCGTAAACTTGGAGATTGTAAGGTATCTAAGAACACGAAGTCTTGGAAGATTGTAAAAGTTTGTCAAGCACCCGTGAAGCTTGAACATTAGTGAAAGAGTTGATCGAGCGGCTTCAGTCTGGACGTAGGTTACAAATGGTGGTGATCGAACCAGGATATATTGTGTTTGCAATTCTCTAAACTCCAAACTCTTTATTTTTAGCACTTTAATTGCTTCTCTAATATCTTGTATGTGCTAGTATAAGTTCTATAATTGTGATATATTATATATTATGGATTGTCTGAATATATTGACCAGCTTTCTACATATCAAAGTTTGCTTGAAATAATTATTTAGAAACTAGAAGGGGAATTTTGCGAAAATCTTGTAATACACAATTCACCCCCCTCTTGAGTATGGAAGCCACATTCCTAACAGGAAAAAATGAGCTGCCAACCTGATATGCCTCCAGCATATGTATAAATCTAAGCCAAAAAGAGAAAGAATATTGATTAATCTTGAATAAAAAGGGCAATATTTACTGTTAATTTGATAAATCTCAATCAGAGATCGTACAACTGATTTTCTACTGATTTTGTAGGAAAACAGACAAACTGGAGCCAAATTGGAAGCAACAAACTGAAGCCCCACGCTGACAGCGTGGGTGTGGCGCTAGTAGCGCCAGAGGAACTTTTTCTTCCAGAGGCATCAACGCTCACAGCGTGAATCTCGCGCTAGTAGCGCCAGACACTCTTACATACCACACTTATAGTGTGGGAACCACGCTAGTAGCGTGAACCCCCAGTCTTGTTAACAGAACTCCCCCGCTGATAGCATGGGAACCACACTAGTAACGTGGGAGGTGCGGACAATCAGCAGTGAATCCTATTCTAAATCAGAGAAAGATCGGACTGAGATTTACGACGAAGATTTAATCAAGATATCTGAGCAAGACCCAAAGTCTATAAATAGAGGCTTCGACTCTCAAAGACAGACATCTTTGGCTGGAGAGAATTGTGAGGATAAAAGAATTGAGAGAATACTTAGAGACTCGCGCTGGAGATCAGGATTCCATCGAGACTGAAGACCATTGAGTTTTTATTCTTCTTCTTCTTTTCCTCTTAGTTTATGAACAATTTTTATTCTTTTAATTTGTTTAAGTCAGACATGAATATGTCTGGCTAATTTTTTTTGTAGTTGGGATCATGGACCCGATGTGAATCCTTTATATTTTCTGTATTGATATTTTATAAGTTAATTAGTTTGTCTGTTTTATTCTACCTGTGTTAATTTTTCCATACTGATTAAAATTGGCCACTCTAATTATAAGGCTTTGAGGGTTAGAATTCTCAATAGACATATTGGGATTTTAATCTGGACAAGGGTAGAATAACAATTTGTGCATGACCTAGACATAGGCTTACATAGATTGCAGACTTATAATTCATTTGCTTAATGTTTAATTCAAGAAGGATTACTAAGACATTAGAATTCTGATTGGGTTAAAGGGTTGAAATCACTAAGACATTAGGGTTCAACTATGGCACAGGGAAATAATGAATTGTCTGAACAAACCAATTAGTTAATTATAAAATACAATATAGGAATATAAGGGAGGATCGGAGGTGAAGTGCATCATGGCTACAGTCTTTTTACAAATTTTTAATCAATATTCTCTTAACGTTCTTGATCTTTTCTTGCATGCGTTCAAATTTAATTGTTATTAATTTTCTGTTTTTAAATTTAATTATTTTTAAATTCTCTTTTGAAATCCCATAATCCATCACTTTCACAACACAAACAAATTTTCTTTTCCAACTTAAGGGGAATAGTTGAATTAATACTTGGTGCATTAATCCTCCAGAGAACGATACTTCACTTATCACTTTATTACTTGAAACGAACGGTATACTTGCCGATTTCGCAACATAACCCGAGCGAACCTGACCTGAGCCAGCTCGTGAAAAATCGAACCAACCTGCGGGTCAAACGAGCCAGCTCGCGGGATGAGGGTTTTTTTTATATAAAAAAAATACAAAATATAATATACAAAAATGGACAAAATCCACACATGTTGTCATCATTTTTCTTCCTTCTCTAAACCTAAGTCCATAATCTTCTCACATATCTGCCATTTTTATATTATTAGGCTGTGCTGGCTCTGTTTGGTTCAAATATCTTACCCACTTGGTAGCAAGTGGTTCTGACTGTTTCTTGATGTTGATGCAAATTTGTTGTGAAGAAAATTCGAAATTAAAATATTTTTCTTTTATTTCTCGTTTTGTAACCCTTTCTTTAAGCTAATGGAAGCCACATAGCTGATGCATTAATACTACAGGGTCATTTAAATAGGCTGAAAACGAGCCAACCCGCGAGTAATTTTTGAGCCAACATGCGAGCCAATTTTCGAGCAAACTCGCGAGGTATTTTTTCAAGCCAACCCACGAGCCATATTTTTTAGACAACCCGCGAGCCAACCCGACTCGGGTCAGGGTGGGTTGGGTTTTTCTGGCTTTTTTTTTTTAGCCAACCCTAACTCAGCTAATTTTTTCGGGTTGAATGCGGGTTGGGGCGGGCCTGGCCGGGTTGGCCTGTTTTGCCAACCCTATGGAGAATTCTCTATAAACTTGGAGCTTATTGAAATTTGTTATCTCACCCCGTTTGGGGACATTATTTCAGATGTACAGATTGCTGGTGAGCTTACACGAGGCAGGGATACAACCCGTGGATAGAGTGTATCGCGGACCGGATTTTGGGTAGCAGTATGCTACTATTATTTTAGAGGATTGTTATTTTGCATTAGTATTCTATTGTTTTGAGGATCATGATGTCTGATCCATTACTTGTATATGGCATGTATATGTCTTGTACATGTTTCCGTTTTGATGCATGTACAATTGTGTATTCAGGCATGCTTATATGATGATGTAGTATTTAGTTATGTGTATGTGTTGATTTTGCATGCTGTTAGATTTAGTGGCACAGAGCCAAGTTATGTATGCGCCCATGGATGGATATATGATCCTTTATGGATACCTAGTATTTCTGAAATCATGCACTGTATAAACTATTTATCAAGATACCTTGAGAGTGAGATTCTTAAATCCCCATTTGTCCGATTTACGTACGTTACTTTGTCTGAATTTCGTTTCCATCAAATGAAAAGTAAACTAGAAGATGTATGCAATATTAAATATCATGTGAAAGGGATAAAAGAAAGAAAAAAAGTTAGTTCATATTTTCGTAAGTTAATTCTTCCGCTGTTTTTATTTAGTATCATATGTGTGTCAACTGAACTGGCTCGAAACGTGGATGTTACAAATAATATTTAAATTCAGGTTCTACAAAGTATATCAATGTTGCTGATCCGCTTGATAAAGGAACAAGTTATCATAACAAGAATTAGGATCCGTAACAAAACCATAGTTAAAAATGTAATTGAATTAAGAAGAGATGTATTTATCTCATGTTGCATGAGATAATTATCTCATGCAACAAAAATAAGATAATAAAATCTATTATTTTATCTCTGTTGCATGAGATAAACATGAGATAATTATTTCCCACTTAAGAATTATCGTAACAAGTTATCATTTTAACTAGTTTATTTCGAGGTGGTAGGTGTAAGTTCAGGTATAAAGTAATTGAAATTAAGGTACAGCATTGGCTCGTATAGCTCAGTGGTAAAGCGACAGTCTTGTAAACTGAAGGTCTATAGTTCGACCCAGCAATGGGGGCAAATCTTTTAAGAATAGTTAAAAACCAAACACTCGTCAATTACACAATTATTCACAAACATGAGTGAAGAAGAAGAAGCAAATTTCTCAACGTGCTTGTTCTGCTTCGATTCATGAATGGCTTCGAGGCTTCAAAAACTGCTAACAAAATCACCAGCAGCCACAAGAATCATCACTTTCTTGCAGCACACCTCACAAGCGGAAGAAGAAGCCCTTGCACTTCGTCGTTGCCCCTTCATCGAGGTTCACCAACCCATTCATCCAAGTTCATCAACACATCACTTGGGCTCGTCCCGTTCCAACGTTATTTTTCCTAGCTTCCCATTTGGGTTTTCCTCAAACCCCATTTGGGCTATTGGGTCTCAATCGAATGAGGCAGAGGACGTGGATTTTGAAGGTGATGAATCGGGGACATTGTGGGCTGATAGTGTGAAGAAGAAGCGGAAGAGGAAGATGAATAAGCATAAGTACAAGAAGCTGAGGAAGCGTTTGAGGAGACAGAAATAGGTGAGTTGAGTCTGAGTTGATGCTTTTTTTTTTTTTGGTAGCAATGAAATCATAATGCATCGAACTTTTGAACTTGATGAATCCATTAGTCTGTTATTGATTTTTTTTTTTTTTGGGAAAAGTTCATAAACCCTGTTTACTCTTTTATCAATTACACCCGTAGTTTTTTTCCATTCACGTCTCACTTTAACACGGTTAATGATTAATAATTGAGTTAACTTGTCCATTTTACCCGGTGTTATCTCTCTCTCACCTTCAATCCATCCACCCTTTGGCATGTGTGTCCCTTTTGAAAACAAATGGCAGATTAAAGAGCTGAAGATTATTTTGGTGTCATCTGGTGCTGTTGGCCTTGGTCGCCAAAGGTTCAGATAACAGCAGGTAGGTTAGGAAATACCTTTGTTTAGTTGCTCTCAGTATGTATACATAACCTTCAAAATGCTGTTTGAAGGGTATGCATAATAATAGCTTCTTCTTTTTTTTAAAATCCTATTTTTTGAAGCTGGTTGAAATAATAAGTTATTTGGGTACTTTCATGGGACTGTTGTAGTTTAGCTGACGTTCAGAAGCCACAAGTTGAACTTGATGGTAAGGCTTGTGCGGCTGTTGGACTAAACAGCCTCATGGCTCTTTATGATGCTTTGTTTAGTCAGGTATTGGACAAAACACGCCCCACTTTCTCTTGTTGAATTTCTTAACACATGTAGGTGGTCTATGTATTGTTTACCCTTTAAGCCTAATGGGCTGAGGAGGCACGTTAGAGATATATATAAAACCATTAATGTAACCTCACTTATCAGCTTAAGTTTTTGGGTTGAATTGATTCTTTACATGATATTAGAGGTTCAGTGACCTCAAGGTCACGAGTTCAATCCTCATCTCTGCCCTTTGTAGTGGAATTAAATAAGCACAAAGTAAACCAAATATTAGGCCTGTGCAATATCCACGCTTCAAAGCCCAAAAGACTCTTGCTTGAGAGAGTGTGTTAGAGAGTAATATAAACCATTAAAAACCCAATAGCTCAAGCTTTTGGGTTGAATTGGTTCTTCACATGGTATCAGAGCCTCAGTGTCACGGGTTCGATCCTCACCGCCCCTAACCTTCTCTTGTGCAATTTCTAAGTAGAGGTAGGTGGACCTATGCATTGTCCACCCTTTAAGCCCAATGGGCTCTCGTGCAAGGGGGTGTGTTAGAGATATATAAAAATCATTAATGTAGCCTCACCCACCAACTTATGCTTTTGGGATGAATTGGTTCTTTACATAGTATTAGAGTTTCAGTAATCACAAGGTCACGATCCTCGCCCCCCCCCCCCCCCACTTTGTAGCGGAATTAAATAAGCACAAGGTAAAACAAAAATTATGCCTGATCAATATCCACGCTTCAAGCCCAAAAGACTTTTACTTTACTTGAGAGGATGTGTTAGAGAATAATATAAATAATTAAAAAGGCTCTCACCCAACACCTTAAGGTTTTGGGTTGAATTGGTTCTTTACATTGTTGATTGATCTTAGTGACTCAACTGACATCTTAGGCAATGCCATTTGGATGGATTGAAGGTGAGAGAGAGATAACAAAGGGTAAAATGGTCAAGTTAGCTCAATTATTTTTTTTTGGGAAAAATGTAAATATATATTAACCCAAAGAGATACAATATAGCTGGGGCATACCCCGCAAATCAAAAAAATAATAAGAGTCAACAAATGGGCCTAGTGCAGAAGCCACTGTAAGCTAAACCACTAAGAACATATGCCTAATACAAGTGGGTTAGATGTGAATGTCTATACACAAGAAACTGAATCTTGTCAATAACATCATTTACAAAAAACGATTTGTGATCAAAAAGAGCACTATTCCTGCCTAGCCAAATACAATATACGGTAGTAGCCAAAGCCAAACATCTTTGCTTGCCTATGATGCCCGAGACAGCTCTGCAATGTATAAGCTTGTTGATTGTGCCTTGAAGTGAAATGTTTCTCTTTGGAAAAAGACTCCAATCTCTAATTACCGACCAGACCTGTAACACAAGTGGGCAAGAAAAAAATAAATGACTATTTGTCTCCATTTCAGATTTACATAGAAAACAAGTCTGGCCTTTGTTCAAGTAAGGAGCTTTGTCAAGTGTTAGCAATCTATTATTCACAGCTAACCAAAAAATGAAGCTCATCCTCGGAGGAATTGAGGCGTTCCAAACGACATGATTCCAAGGAACTTTGGGGTTCTGCTTCCTGAAATATGCATATGCTTTGCTAGCACAAATTTTATCTCCCTGAACCCAAGATAGCAGCATAGTAGCAGCATTACCTTGACTGTTTTCTTTGGAAATGATGGTGTCCCCAATGTGGTAAATTCTCTTCATGAAGACTGAATCCGATGGGGAGGCAACACAAGTTAGCTCAATTATTAATAGTGTTAAAGGGGGGAATTGGATGGGGAAAAATCACATGGGGTAATTGATAAGAAAAAAAAACATAGGAGTGTAAATGATAAAAGAATAAATCATAGGGGGATTTATGAGCTTTTCCTTCTTCTTTTTTCAATTTTTGTAAAACTGTTATCGTGGCTCCTTCTATTAGTCTGTAGTGGGAGGGGAAAAAAAAAAATTTGCAAGGTTCAAGTTTTGGATTCAATTGTTGACTTGTGTGCTCACGAGAAGTAAGTCACAATGTTTTTGGTTGGAAATTGTTTGATATTTCTTAGTTTTGGAGATAAATAAAGATTTAGTTCCTTTTAATGTGATTTTTGGGAATGAAACTGTATTGAAACAAATGTTAAGCAATCAGCTTAACGGTCTCTGTGCAGGGCAATCAATAAAAAGTCTTGTCATTGATGGATGAAATTTATTCCTTTGTTTTGTTTTATTTTAACTATGCATTTATGATTCGTTTGGTAAAGAGGGCAGAGGGGTGTTTGTTTTGATATCAGTAGCAGGATGGAGAATTTGTTTGTGATGCATTGCAAACACGTTATTTGGACCTAATAGAATCTAGTGCATTGCATATGATTATTGATTGTCATAGATTTTTGAGATAAGGTCTCAGATTTGAATTCTTCACTTTCCGCTTGCATTTGAGAAACTTGTATCAGAGAGTGGAATTTATACATATACTTGCACATACATGCAATATATATATATATATATATATATATATATATATATATATATATATATATATGGGCCAGGATCATTTTACATCAGTGTAAGTTACACTCTCAATCTTGTCCGTTGATCCCACTTATATCTAAGGGCTCAAATTTTTTAGTAATGTGAGCCATTGGATACAAGTGAGTCAATGGTCAAGATTAAGTGTAAGACTTCTAACTCTTACACCGGTGTAAGAATATCCTACCTCTATATGTATATACGGGTTCGATTTTTCTGCAGTCGCTTCACGTGCAGCAATGACAAATTTTTCATATATATAGATTAAAGCATTTAATGTGAAGAATCATAACCATACAAAAGGTAAAAACATTAAATGTGGAGAATCATAACCATACACCTGTCATTGCTGCATGTACAACAACTTTAAATATGATTTTTACCTATATATATATATATATATATATATATACTACGATGGTGCTACTTTGCCTAGGAACTGTGACTGGATTTATCGTGACCAGATTTTGCATGTGCATGGATCCTATGGCACATGAAAAAATCTCATAAAAGAGGACGAGGATGAAATTTTTACAGAATTATACATGGGTGTTTAGAGTGCAGGATTTCAGATTGTTCCATGATTTATTAAGTGTTACTTTCTAATTCTGTTTTTAAGTTATAGCCACAGTAAGTTGTCAAGTGTGAACAACAATGAGTTAATTTAATTTCTTTGATTTTCTTTTTGCTATGCATTGAGTTGTTTCAGAAATCAAATACTCTGGTTCAGTTTCCTTCGACTATAAAATGTAGAATACAAAATGCAAGGGACTGTCAAAGAAAAAATTAAATATAAACTAGATATGACTGCCTTTTTATGTGATATGCTGACAGTAACTTTGTTATTTCTTCTAAGTAGCAGCACTTTTCCTTTCTTTAAGGATTTATGCTTCATTTTTTTCATTAATCTTTCTTTCCCTTGCCTCCACTGAGTGCATGTTAGATTCTAATTGTAGCTTAAAAGATTAGTGGACAATTCCAATAGAAATCTCACCTCTGTTGTTTCATCGAAAATAATGTTTCCTTCCCATTTTCAAATTTTATTGCAATCGTCTATATGTAGTTGCAGTCATATAATGAGATTGATGAGTAGGTATATTAAACTTTTACCTATGAAACCATAAGAAGGCAAATGTGCTTCCAAAATAAGGCTGCTTCAATGCCTTGAACAGTGCTTATGAACTCTAATTTATGGGTTTGGGCTGTTTGAAATAAATCAAGTATGAAATAGAGTTTTGAGAGTCAGACTAACATTAATAGGTTACTATATTGATTAAAATATGTGTGTCCAGGTTTGAAGAATTTCGGAGAAAACACAGATGAAAAAATTATCTTCAGTCAGAGCAGAAGTAGATAGTCAAGGGCCTAGGCATTGTTGCAAGGGTTTCATGTAACATAACACCTTGAATTACAGAGGAAAAGAGTTCTAGGGTATGGAAATTGTCCAAGATTTGAAAGAATTACATTGATGTTTTGACCATTTGTAACCTTAATTTTTTTATGTTCCTTGTAAAAAGCTGATACCTTCTGTAAATGTAATAGGAAACAAATTATATGCTTGCTGTATTAGTATAATCAATCCCAAAACTAAGGGATTTAATTGTGTATACTATAATTATAAATCAAGACGCTTATAGAGGATTTCTTTACACCAGAAAAACTCTAATTCAATGTTAAGTAAACGTTAAATGTTATTTTAATGAGTTTTAAATTTGGATAGTTTATGAGTCATGAGTTTTATATTTATTTAGGAGTTTTAAGAGTCAGTCGTTATTTAATGTTATTAGTGTTGAAGTGTCTTTTTAGTTTCATGTGTTAATTAAAATATTGAAGAGTCATGTCTCTTGGTGAGTTATGAGTAGTTAGTGATGTTATGAGGGTTTATGAGACTCTTGATTAGCCTTGTAATGAGTCTCTTCATTAGTAGAGTCTCTTCATTAGTACTTTCCGTTTTTTGTTTTGCCTATTAATAGGCTTGATGTAATGCACAATTTGGAGAATAGATTTGACAACAGAAAGTTCTTCATAGATATACTTGTGTGGTTGTCACTTGCATCTGTGTGTAGATACCAAATTCTAACAAATTGGTATCAGAGCTATAGAGAGTGTAAGTAATATGGCGTTGCCTAAATTGACAAAAGGGAATTACGAGAATTGGAGTATCCAGATGAAGGCTCTTCTCGATTCCCAGGAAGCTTGGGAGGTCGTCCTGGAAGGCTTTGCAGAACCAGCGACCACCGCAGGATACACGGCGGCCCAAACTAGAACGTTGAAAGAGACACGTGCAAAGGACAAGGCGGCGTTGTTCATGCTCTTCCGAGCTGTAGACGAGTCCGGCTTTGAAAAGATAGCGAATGCGGAGACCTCAAAGGAAGCATGGGACATTTTGGCAAATGTCTATAGAGGATCCAACCGAGTTAAGCAAGTTCAGCTTCAAACCCTTCGTGCCGAGTTGGAGGGAATGAAGATGAAGGACACAGAAGGAGTATCCGAGTTCATTACTCGTGTTCAAACCATTGTGAATCAATTGAAACGAAATGGAGAAGATGTAGCGGACACCAGAGTGGTGGAGAAGATCTTGAGATCTTTGACCGACAGCTTTGAGAACGTGGTATGTGCTATAGAAGAATCTAAAGATCTAGCTACGCTCACCATTGATGAGCTAGCCGATTCTCTTGAAGCGCATGAGCAACAGAAGAAGAAGAAGAAGGAGGAGACTCTTGGACAAGCACTTCAGACCAAAGCAACACTTAAAGATGAGAAGGCTCTCTATTCTCAAAACATTTGAGGTAGAGGACGTGGTCGCGGTGGACGAGGCACTGGCCGTAGTGGTAGAGGCCGAGGCCGAAGTGAAGAAGGTTGTAATGATGAGGTAGGACAATCAAGTCAACAGAACTGGCGTGGAAGAGGAAGAGGTCGACGAGGAGGACGATCATATTATTCCAACGTCGAGTCTTACAAGTGTGTCAAGTTTGGTCACTTTGCGAAAGATTGTAACTCGGACAAGTGTTACAACTGTGGAAAAGTCGGACATTTTGCAAGAGAATGCAGAGAAGAGAAAAGGGTGGAGGAGACATCCAACCTAGCCACAGAAGGGGAGATGAAGGATGGTGTCTTGTTAATGACACACAATGAAGGAAACTCAGATGATGACATGGAGTGGTATCTTGACACGGGTGCGAGTAACCACATGTGCGGACATAAGCATTTCTTCAAGGAGATGAGAAAGGTGGAGACCGGACATGTTTCGTTCGGGGATGCCTCGAAGGTTGAGGTAAAAGGCCGTGGTACGATATGCTTCCTGCAAAAGGACGGGTTGATTGGCTCAATCCGAGATGTGTACTATGTACCCGACCTAAAAAGCAATATTTTAAGCATGGGTCAATTGATGGAGAAAGGTTACTCGGTTATGATGAAGGACCGAGTATTGTATTTGAAAGATGAGAGAGGTCGGCTGATAGTCCGAGTTGAGTGGGCAGAAATCGAATGTACAAACTGAACTTGAGATGTGTACAGGTCGACTGTTTACAAGCCGAGGTGGAAGACAAGGCGTCACTTTGGCACCTCCACTTTGGTCACCTACATTATGGTGGTCTAATCGAGCCGGCAAAGAAGAAGATGGTTGACGGACTGCCTGACATCAACTATGAAGGAAAGTTTTGTGAGAGTTGTGTACTTAGCAAGCATGCTAGGACCACGTTTCAGAAGATGGCGAGATTTCGGGTCAAGCAGCCTCTGGAGTTGATTCATACTGATCTGTGTGGTCCAATCACCCCGGAATCCTTTAGCGGTAAGAAATATTTCATTTCTTTCATTGATGATTTCTCACGAAAAACTTGGGTTTATTTCCTGAAGGAGAAGTCCGAGGTGTTTGAAGTATTCAAAAAGTTTAAAGTAATGATTGAGAAGGCAACAGGAAAATTCATCAAGTCGGTGTGTTCTGACCGAGGTGGGGAATATACCTCGACAACATTTCTGACATATTGTGAGGAACATAGGATAAGAAGGTTTCTAACAGCACCATACTCACCACAACAAAACGGCGTTGCTGAAAGGAAGAACCGAACTGTTCTTGACATGGTTCGGTCAATGCTGAAGAACAAGAAGATGCCGAAGGAGTTTTGGGCGGAAGCTGTGCAGTGTGTTGTGTATGTGCAGAACCGATGTCCACATTCGAGTTTAGAGGACAAAACACCACAGGAAGCTTGGAGCGGTCAAAAGCCGTCAGTGGCTCATCTCAGAGTATTCGGTAGTGTGGCCTTTGCACACGTACCGGACCAGCTCAGAACTAAGCTCAAGGACAAAAGTAGGAAGTATGTTTTTATGGGATATGATGAAAAAACAAAGGGGTATAAGCTGTTTGACCCCGTCAACAAGAAGGTCGTAGTGAGCCGAGATGTAAGGTTCAATGAAGCAGATGAGTGGGACTGGAGCAATTCACCCGAGGTGAATTGCGAAGGCGGAATCTCAACACAAGTTATCAACCCGGCAAGTTCTGAAGCTTCTGATGATGAAGACGAGGTACGACAACCCAGGATGCGGAGCATACAAGACATATATGAGTCAACAAGTGAGGTACATTTTGTTTGTCTTCTTGCAGATTCTAAAAATATAAGCTTTGAAGAAGCCATCTGAGATAAGAAATGGCAAGACGCCATGGATGAGGAGATAGAAGCCATTGATCGAAATAACACGTGGGAGTTAGCCGAGCTACCTGGAGGGAGTCAGCCCATTGGGGTAAAGTGGGTATTCAAGAAGAAAATGAATGCTCAAGGGGAGATAGAACGATATAAAGCTCGGCTAGTTGCAAAGGGTTACAAGAAAAAGGGCAGGAATTGATTATGACGAGGTATTTGCTCCCGTCGCAAGGATGGAGACAATTCGGCTATTGATTTCACAAGCAGCTCAACATAGGTGGCAGATATTTCAAATGGATGTCAAGTCAGCATTCTTGAATGGAGTACTTGAAGAAGAAGTCTATCTCGAACAGCCACCGGGATACATGAAAGGTGGAGAAGAGAAAAAAGTGCTGAGGTTGAAGAAGGCACTTTACGGGTTGAAGCAGGCACCACGGGCGTGGAATACTCGTATTGACACTTATTTCAAGGAAAATCGTTTTGAGCAGTGCCCCTATAAACATGCACTTTATATAAAGAAAATTGGAGATGATGTTTTGTTTGTGGCTCTTTATGTGGATGACCTCATCTTTATGGGGAACAATGATGGAATGATACAAGAACTCAAAAGAACAATGACAAGGGAGTTTGAGATGACAGATCTCGGTCTGATGAGATATTTTCTTGGTCTGGAAGTCAGACAAGACAACTTGGGTATTTTTGTCTCTCAGGAGGCATATGCAAAGGAGATTCTCAAAAGATTTAAGATGACAGATTGCAACCTGGTTTCAACCCCTATGGAACCCGGTTCAAAACTCTCAAAGTATGATGGTGGAGATCGAGTTGACGCAAGCAACTACCGAAGTTTGGTAGGATGTCTTCGTTATCTGACATGCACAAGACCGGATCTCTCACTGAGTGTTGGGATTGTAAGTCGGTTCATGGAGGAGCCGAGTTATTCACACTGGAAGGCGGCAAAAAGAATCTTGAGATATATACAAGGGACAGCTTCATTGGGACTTCACTACTCGAGGTCCGAAAATTATAAGTTAATTGGGTACACTGATAGTGACTGGTGTGGAGATGTAGACGATCGGAAAAGTACGTCGGGATATGTATTCTTCATGGGCAACACGGCATTCACTTGGATCTCGAAGAAACAACCCATTGTGACTTTGTCGACCTGTGAAGCTGAATATGTAGCTGCGTCTTGGTGTGTTTGTCACGCAGTATGGCTCAGGAACTTACTAAGCAAGCTGGAGGAGAAACAAGTCGGCCCAACCGAGATCCGTATTGATAACAAGTCGGCTATAGAGTTGGCCAAGAACCCGGTGAATCATGAAAGAAGCAAGCATATTGACGTCCATTTTCACTTCATCCGGGATCAAGTAAAGGAAGGAAATGTGGAGTTATTACATGTTGCAAGTCAAGACCAAGTCGAAGATATTTTCACAAAACCACTGCCGACGTTACTACTGGAAAACTGCAAAAGAATGATTGGCATGAAAGATGGAAGAAGCATTTAAGTTTACGAGGGAGTTTTGTTAAGTAAACGTTAAATGTTATTTTAATGAGTTTTAAATTTGGATAGTTTATGAGTCATGAGTTTTATATTTATTTAGGAGTTTTAAGAGTCAGTCGTTATTTAATGTTATTAGTGTTGAAGTGTCTTTTTAGTTTCATGTGTTAATTAAAATATTGAAGAGTCATGTCTCTTGGTGAGTTATGAGTAGTGAGTGATGTTATGAGGGTTTATGAGACTCTTGATTAGCCTTGTAATGAGTCTCTTCATTAGTAGAGTCTCTTCATTAGTACTTTCCGTTTTTTGTTTTGCCTATTAATAGGCTTGATGTAATGCACAATTTGGAGAATAGATTTGACAACAGAAAGTTCTTTATAGATATACTTGTGTGGTTGTCACTTGCATCTGTGTGTAGATACCAAATTCTAACATTCAAGGTCGTACCTAATATTGCATATTCTTTGCTTGAAACCCTATAAGTCCCGTTCTTCCAGCCACCGTCAAGGTTGGATCTCCTATCTAAAGTGAAGGTGTATCTGATGGTACCCTGGAGTAGCTAGCTATGGATCTTTTACTGAATCAATATAAAATGGCAGAAATAATATCAATTGCTTAACAACAACTATTTTCTGAATTACCTCGCTGACTCTATTTTTATTAAATCAAGATGAACTCAACATCCACCAACACCTAATTACAGAAAATTAACAGCATACTCCACTTCACCATCGTGACAGGGAGACACTTTGAACAATGAAATGACACCTTCGAACATTACTACTATCACTGCTATATTGCAGCAATTTACAGACTCTATTAATCAAAGCAGACACAAACAGAATGAGGACACTATCTTAAACAGAAAACTCTCCAATTTCCCAGCTCTCTCTACAACACAATACCCGTTTGCAGAGTAGCCATTTTCCCTTCCTTTGAGCAGATAAAATTCTTCACACCTTTTCCTCAAGCTTGCTTCCCTTATACTGCCTTCCTTCACGTTGCTTTGCTTTCCAATTTCCTCCGGGCCATTCAGCATTTGCCAGCTGTCCCATATTTGCATAACTAACTTTGTGCTCCCATCATCCTTCGGGTCCACTCTAACTATCTGATCGTCACTATCATCTTGGGCTCTTTGCACCATTCCTCTCAGATTTGCAATCCCATCTTGGGCTTGGGCTGATTGGTCAATCACTTGGACTGTTGTCCTTGACACCTCCTTCTCTTGTTGATTCACATTCTGCTGTTGGGCTGGATCTGGATTTCTTTTTATTTTCTTCCTTGTGTATACTCTTGGGAATAGCTCTAGTGGCTCATCTATGCCCCTCCCCTTTATCAACCACCTTGTCCTCAAGGTGAAATGAAGGAAAATTAGTTTGTAACAAAGCTGCATCCTCCCATGAATTCTCACAATCCGGTAAATCTTCCCATTTTATCAACACTTCCACCTTGCCATTAATTAATCTTCGCACATCCAGCACAGCTGCTGGTTTCACTTGTAGCTCCAACATCTCTGTTAGTCCCTTAGGTAACTCCAAGATTGGTACACTGGGGTGAACAACTTTCTTCAATTGGGACACATGAAAAAACAGGGTGAAGTTTAGAATCACCAGGTAACAGGAGTTGGTATGCTACTGGACCCACTCTCTTGCTTATCTCGAATGGCCCATAAAACCGTGAACTTAACTTTTGATTGAGAAACCTTGCCAATGAACGGTGTTTATATGCCTGCATTTTAAAAAAAAACACGGTCTCCTACTGCAAATTCCAGCTCACGTCTGCCTTTGTCTACTTGATGTTTCATCCTTTCTTGAGCTTTACATAAATTTTGCTTCATGTCATCTAATGCAGCATCTCTTGCTTCTAACCATTTATCTACTGCTTCCACTGTTACCCTTCCCTGATATAACTTAATCACGGCAGGAGGGTCTCTCCCGTATACTATTTTGAAGTAGGGGTGTTCATCAACCGATCCAAACCGATTCAAACCACGGAAACCGAACCGAAAAACCGATAACCGAATAAACCGAAAACCGAAAAATCAAAAATAAAATAAAAACACAAATTTTAATTGGATTGGATCGGTTTTTGGATGGGTTGATGAAAATCGATTCAATTCAAACCGATCAAATATATTAATTCCCCTCTACCTACTTGGTCTTTTCCCTAGTCATAGCCCAAATTTTTTTCTAAACCCAAGACCCATTAACTCATAAACAAAACCCAAGAAAAAACCTAGTCACGTCTCATCAACAAAATTTCATATGTGTAGAGCTTCATATCTCATTGTAAAAAAAAAACTATAGTATTGTTTACTGATATTTTTGTATTTAAAAAAAAAAAAATTTACAAAACCAATATATACAAAAGATGTTATTTGCAAAAATAATCATGAAACTAATTTTAGGATATTCAAAAAACCGAAAACCGATCTAATCCAAACCGAAAAAATTGGATTGGATCGGATCGGATTTGAAAAAAAATACAAACCGAATGGATGATTACATGATCAAATCGAAGAGATTGGATCGGATAAATTTTGCTTCAAAAACCGATCCAATCCAAACTGCGAACACCCCTATTTTGAAGGGCGTCATGTTTGTGGACCTGTTACAAGAGGAGTTGAACCAGAATTCTGCCCATGGAACCCATTTAACCCACCCCTTTGGGTGTCCGTTTATAAAACACCGTAGATAAGTTTCTAAGGTCCTATTGACTACTTCAGTCTGCCCATCTGTTTGTGGATGGTATGCAGAACTGAATTTCAGTTTGGTACCTGCTGCCTTAAACAACTCTCCCCAAAATTTACTGACAAATACCCGATCCCTATCAGATACAATAGAAAGGGGGAACCCATGTGGCCTTACCACTTCTTTTACAAACAGGGCAGCCACTTGCTCCGCAGAAAATGGATGAACTAGAGTGATAAAGTGAGCATATTTGGATAGTCTACAACTACCATAATGGTGTCCATTCCCCCTGATTTAGGTAACCCTTTAATGAAATCCATGGAAAGATCTTCCCACACTTGTTCTGGTATTGGTAATGGATGTAACAAACCAGCTGGTTGAAGACTCTGATATTTTTGCTGCTGACATATACCACAAGACCTCACATATTCTATCACATCTCTACGCATTCCCTTCCACCAAAATACAGCTGCAATCCTTTTGTACGTGCGTAGTTCCCCTGAATGTCCCCCCCAAGGAGAATCATGAAATTCTTATAATAGCAGAGGGATGTGTGGAGAAGAACTAGGGATAACCAATTTATTATGGAACCAAAGACAGCCCCTTGACACCTGGTACCCTGGATGAGCATTTGGTTGCTGCATTAAATCAATGAAAATGGACTTGGTTACAGGATCACCCAGCACCTCTTCTGCCAAGTTCTGAAGGTCAGGACTAGAAATTAAGGATAACGCCTTACAATCCATCACCCTTGACAGTGCATCAGCTGCTTTATTTTCCACCCCTGGTTTGTATTGGACTTCAAAGTCATAGCCTAGCAATTTGGTGACCCACCTTTGCTGTCCCTCTACAATCAAACGCTGCTCTGTTAAATACTTTAAGCTCCTTTGGTCCGTTCGAATAATGAAATGGCATCCCAGTAGGTAATGACGCCATTTCTGAACCGCAAACACAATGGCCTTCAGTTCTCTCTCATAAACTGAAAAGGACCTAGCAGAATCCGAGAAGGCTTTGCTTAAAAAGGCTATAGGGCGATTTTTCTGCATAAGAACTGCCCCCATACCTACACCAGAAGCATCCATTTCTACAACAAATATTTCTGAAAAATCAGGCATTGCTAGAGCAACCAGTTGCAGCATGGAATTGTTCAACTCTTCAAAAGCAGCTTGGGCCTGTTCCCCCCATTTAAAATTGTCCTTTAATAGCTGAGTGAGTGGACGGGCAATGTGGCCATATTTCCTCACGAACCGCCTGTAATACCCGGTTAATCCCAATAATCCACTTAGACTTTTCACATTCTTGGGGATTGGCCATTGTTGGACTGCTTCTACTTTTTTTGGATCTGCCCTTACCCCTGCACTGGAAATAATGTGTCCTAGATACTCCAATTCTTGTTTTGCGAAGGTGCATTTTTTTCTATTCGCATAAAAGTGATGCTTTACCAATACTTCCATCAATTGTCGTAATTGGTTCACATGAGTGGGCTCATCTTTGCTATATACCAGTATATCATCAAAAAAAACTAAAACAAACTTTCGAAGGAAAGGAAAAAATACCTCATTCATCAAGGACTGAAACGTGGAGGGAGCGTTCCTCAATCCAAATAACATCACCATATACTCATAGTGTCCCTCATAAGTCCGGAAAGCCGTCTTTTCTATGTCTTCTGGTCGCATTCTAATCCGATGATATCCAGATTTCAAGGCCAGCTTGGAAAACCATTTTGTCCCATCCAATTCATCCAGTAATTCATCAATAACAGGAAGTGGGAACTTATCAGGTATGTTGTTTTTGTTGAGAGCCCTATAATCAACACAGAATCTCCAGCTTTCATCTTTTTTCCTCACCAGAATCAATGGACTAGAGTATGGGCTTATACTAGGTCGAATCCATCCAGAAGCCAACATATCCCCTACAAACTTCTCTATTTCTTCCTTTTGGTAGTGAGGGTATCTATACGGTCGAATGTTGGGAATTGGTGCACCCTCTTGCAGTAAGATTCTGTGGTCACAATGTCTCGGAGGTGGCATTCCTGTGGGTTGCTTGATTCAACCGGAAGCTCCTCTTCTCTTTCTTCCTCCTTTGTCATCAGATTCAATTCAATAAAATAACTCTCTACTCCCTTTCTTACTGTTTTACCAAGCTTCTTCAAGGATACCCTCTCTCTGGATAACAAAGGGTCTCCCCTCAATTCCCTCATTTGTCCATCCCATTGTACCCGTAGAAGGGATTGCCTGAAATTAGCTTGGATTTCCCCAACCCTTCCAACCAAGCGTACCCCAAAATCACATCCACCCCTCCCAAGTCAAAAAGGAAGAAATCTTGTATCACTGGCATATCTGAAAGGGTAAGCAGCATCCCTTTGCATACACCACGGCTTTGAGCCTTGTGCCCATCACCCATCTCTACGGAATATCGAGCAGCTTGTTCGACTTCCAACTTCAACTCTTATGCTATTTGCCACAGTAAGAAATTATGCGAAGCTCCCGTGTCTATTAACACTGTGACTCGTCTTCCCCTGATCTCCCCCCATAACTTCAGTGAATGGTTCGACGTCAGCCCTACCAAGCTGTGCATGCTTAGCCTCAAATTCTCCCCTTCGCCTTTGTCGTCGTCTTCACACACCGCCTCCATATCCTCATTCTCTGGTTCCAACTCGCCTGTACCCACCAACATAACATGCAAGCTAGCGTTTTGGCACACGTGGTCCGGAGTATAAGGAGCATCACACCGGAAACATAGATTCTTCCGTCATTTGTCGTTCCATTCCTCTTGTGATAACTTTCGGAAACGTGCTCTGCGGCCTCCATTAAACGAGTTAGGGTTTCCCCCACTCCCAATTGATTCAGTCCCCCCTCTCCTTTCATTACTCGACATTTGATTTCCCCTAAATCCACTGTTCCTCACTTGTCCTCCGTGTTGGGTCGAATTTCATGACCCATTCGTGTTTGGCCCACTCGTCCCCTCAGCATTTTTGTTATTGGGCCTTTGGTCCAATTGATTCACGGCCCAATTCGTCAAAGCTAGCCGTGAATGCAGCCTACCACCATACCCACTTCTACTGCCGCTCCCATTCATCGGTATTCCCATCTCCTCTTTCTCCTAAATCCTTTGCGCCAGAGTCATCATCCTCCCCAAATCCGTCAGGTCATGAAGCCTTATCTCTGCTCGAATATCTTCCCTCAACCCATTCAGGAAAGCAGCTCTGATCATCTCCTCATCTGCATGTCTTAATGGCGCTGCGATATTCAGCAATGGTTCCTTCCTGTTGGAGGCTTATGATTGCTTCATATGGATTCCCAGACGATGAGAAATGAAACCTCTCTAGTACTGCTAACCGGAAAACATCCCACGTAATGGTGGGGTTTCGATTTTCCTACCACTTGATAACACATATTTTGTTACACTTACTTATTACTCTTGGGTGGTATTTTTATGATTTATTTGAATTAAATAAAGGTCTTTTGGGTCAAATCAGAATTCTAGATTTTAATTGGGTTTAATGGATTTTCGTCATAATTTTCCAGATTTACACTACTTTCGTATTTTGACCATATCTCACTCTACAGATGTCCGATTGACTCTGTTCTTCTTGATTTTTGCAGCTAATAGATAGGGCTACAATCACTATTTCATCTACTAAAGCCCAATTCGAATGGGAAGATGGTCGAAACCTGAGCCCAAGATGGACGTGTTTTGCTGGAAATTTATTTTGACGTTTGGACTTAAGTTATAATTTTGAACCCAATGTACATGAGGCCCAGAGCCATTATTTCTGTTTTGTTTCCTTTTATTTTGGGTTGGATTTTTAGAGCCCGAAGCCCAGCTTGATTAGGGGTTAAAAGGGCGAGAGTAGGGACCTTGTGGAGAATCTTTCGTTTGAGTTTGAATTATACAGTTTTGAAATTAATATAATTTTCATCTCTTTTCTCTCCTCTTTTCTTTAATCAACCCAAGGGTTGAGGATTCCATGGTTGAATCTTGAGGACCTGCGCCTCATTTTGAACCAAATACGTTTCTCTTTCCAACTCGGTTTGACATCGCGCGATTGTGGGTGTTCAATCTGAGATACGCGATTGCGTTCTTAGGAAAGAGATTAACCATTAAATTTAATGGTTAAGTTGATTAACCCAATGAACTCAAGTCGAACGGGTTGATACTCCGCGATTGCTCGAGTAGACGCGCCGTATTCGACCAAACGCTAAGCGATCGCTTAGAGAGGGTCCCCAATTGGAAATAAGGATTCTGATTCAATTGAGATCAATCACGATTTGGTAATTATTTGTCCAATGATGGATATCCTTAGAATCCTAATTCTTGGGTTGGTTGCTTTTAATTTGATTATTCTCTTTTGTTATTTTATTTTTTTTATTTTCGTTTAAATTGACAATCATATTAAGTCCCCCCCTTTTTAGTTTCCAATTTTCTTTAGTTTCCGTTTCTCCTTAGTTTCTCTTTTATTTAGTTCCCATTTTTATTTGGTTTTCGTTTTATTTGATTCCCATTTTTATTTAGTTCTTGTTTCATTTAGTTTCCGTTTTCATCTGGTTTCCATTTTATTTTTATTTTCATAACTGAGCGATTAAGATCCTTGCAAACTCCTTGAGAGACGACTTAGGGTTTTCCACTTTACTGCAAATTTTCTGAACCCTAAATAAAATTAATTTTTAATTTGCGCGAGTTCGACAGCTCGTGTTACCACTGAAACCAATTCAATGCCCTTCCTTCTAGACAAATTGCAGCCATTTCCACATGTTCTTCTACCGGAATGTGATTGATCCGGAAATAGTGTACAGCACGATGCAGCCACCCATATGGGTCGTCACCATTAAAATATAACACCTCTACTCTCCTTGCTCGTTCTTCATCTCTTGTACGATTGACTCTTTCCCTTTCCCTCTCCTTTATATTCTCCTATGTGTTTGGGCTCCGATCTCGATTTCTGCTTCCGTTCCTCGATCCACAGTCATCCATCCTTACGACATTCACACTGTCAACGAGTTCCACTACTGTTGCGCTAAGCTAACGAATGGAGTCTTCGATTCCTCCTAATCGTTCGTTTACTCGAATGCTCCCTCTTTCCAAATCCTCTATTCGTGATTCCATCCTCGTTAGAACCATATAATTATTATTTTTTTTATTTCTTTTTAGGATCAATGGAGCTTTGATACCAAATTGATGGTACCCTGGAGTAGCTAGCTATGGATCTTTTACTGAATCAATATAAAATGGCAGAAATAATAACAATTGGTTAACAACAACTACTTTCTGAATTACCTCTGCGACTCTATTTTTATTAAATCAAGATGAACTCAACATCCACCAACACCTAATTACGGAAAATTAGCAGCATACTCCACTTCACCATCATGACATGGAGACACATTGAACAATGAAATGACACCTTCAGACATTACTACTATCACTGCTATATTGCAGCAATTTACAGACTTTATTAATCAAAGCAGACACAAACAGAATGAGGACACTATCTTAAACAGAAAACTCTCCAATTTCCCAGCTCTCTCTACAACACAATACCCGTTTGCAGAGTAGCCATTTTCCCTTCCTTTGAGCAGATAAAATTCTTCACACCTTTTCCTCATGCTTGCTTCCCTTATAACTGCCTTCCTTCACGTTGCTTTGCTTTCCAATTTCCTCCGGGCCATTCAGCATTTGCCAGTTGTCCCATATTTGCATAACTAACTTTGTGCTCCCATCATCCTTCGGGTCCACCCTAACTATCTGATCGTCACTATCATCTTGGGCTCTTTGCACCATTCCTCTCAGATTTGCAATCCCATCTTGGGCTTGGGCTGATTGGTCAATCACTTGGACTGTTGTCCTAGACACCTCCTTCTCTTGTTGATTCACATTTTGCTGTTGGCTGGATCTGGATTTCTTTTTATTTTCTTCCGTGTGTATACTCTTGGGAATAGCTCTAGTGGCTCATCAGTATCCAAGTCTTCTCCAGTGTTGTCTAGGTCATTGAAGTCTAAATAAGTTGAAAACAATAGTCCCTTATCTCTCACATTTGCAGTCTTTATAGTGTTAGTCATATCAGCTTGGAAAACATGTTAAGGCAGCCTTTCCAAGAAAGGTCAATAGTCATGCAGAGTCTACTTTTGATATTGTTCATTCTAAAGTTTGGGGTTCTAGTTGTGTCAATACTGACTTAGGATTTTGATACTTTCATTGATGATTTTTCAAGATATATTTGGATATTTTTATTGAAAGACCATTTACAATTGTTTACTGTTTTTCTAAACTTATGCTATGAAATTCAAATTCAATTTGGGCCTCTTTGCGTTTTGCGTAATGATAATGCAAAAGAATAATTTTCTGCAGATATCAATTCTTTTGTGGAATTGCATTTGCATGACATGATTCACCAATTAATTTGCCGTCACACTTGACAACTAAGGGGGTGTTTGGTAGGGGAGAAATTTTTTTTAACCAGGTAAATGTAAATAGTGGGGAAATAGTTGTAAACTTAGATAAGTGGGGAAATTTTAAAAATGTTGTTTGGTAGACCGAAATAATACCAGGAAAATTGTATAAAATTTACTGAGACTATGTTTGGTTGAAAGTAAAAGATTGATGGGGAAATATGACAAAATTTCCAAAATACCCCTCAATATTACACCGACTTACAAGCTTTGACATCAAGATCGACTTGCAAGGTGCCATCAAAAGTGAGTAATTTCTGCTTTATCCTTTCATGCGTAGAGTGTTCTTTTTTTTCGTTGTGAGGTGGGGTTCCTCGGTTGCTTTTTGAGTTTGTTATATGATTCCATGGTGTGCGGTCTGAGTTAATTGGTTTATTTTTGTTGTTAACTCGCCTTTGAAATGGTTGAATCCCATAAGTTGTAATACATATAATAATCGCAACGTTTTGGTAGGTTTTTTTTGAATCCCCAATGCTGAAAAAAAATTCAGTTCTTCTACACACATGGCCACTTGCAACACCGATGCATTTCAGAATGATTCCATAACAGTATGGTGTTGGCTATGGCATGACAGAACAACCGACAAAAAGCTTAACACCTGTATTTGTGAAAATCCGTTTGTTTAGG
Organism: Gastrolobium bilobum; assembly: GCF_033153095.1. NCBI lineage: Eukaryota > Viridiplantae > Streptophyta > Magnoliopsida > Fabales > Fabaceae > Gastrolobium > Gastrolobium bilobum. Next base: position 378,260 of record NW_026899198.1, read on the forward strand.
GTGTTCATCAGAATAAACATTCTGGCTTCACTTACTTAAATACGTTCTGAATCATCCTCCACTTTTTCTTTAAAATGAATTCAACCATCTTTATGTCTCACTTGTCCACAGGTCAGTGAACTACATAGGAAGGAGTTTTGCAAAGGAGAGAGGCAAGTGGCCAGGGGCAATAATGTAACATTTTTGGCTCCTAAAAGATCATTTCCCCAGTTTTCTTCTTATACCACCTCCAAAGTGGTGTTCTAGAACATTGTTTTGGAGCCAATTTAACGCTGCTTTCAGAGATTCATGGGGAAACTCATTGCCCAGCTTTATTTCCCAGACTCCTCTACCAAACATGTCCATCACAAATCCCCTCCTACACTTACCCATCTATCCCCTTAAAAAACCCCTACCAAACACCCCCTAAGTGATATAGCAGAAAGAAAATAATATTATATTATTGAGACAGCTCAATACCCTTTTGTTAAATGCTAATTCAGCCTTAACGTTTTGGGATTACGCTATTCCCAATGCTGGTTACTTGATAAATTGAATGACATCTTTTGTTTTAAATAAGGAAGTGCCTTATTCTCTCATATTCCCTAAGGATCCTCTTTACATTGTTCCCCTTCGTTTTTTTGGCTCTATTTATTTTGTGCATAATATTTCTCCTGGTTTAGATAAAATATCTGCTTGCTCTAGTAAGTGCATTTCCCTTGGCTATTCTGGAGTTTTGAAAGGGGATTGGTGTTATTCTCCTTCCACTTCCACATATTGTTTTTATATATATGCAGATGTCACCTTCTTTCAAGAGATTCCTTACTTCACCTCTCTAATAGAACTAGACTCCCTCTCCCTGGTATAACCTATTCACTACCTTAATCAACCTGTCTTTGCTCTTCCAGTCCTCCATGTGACGGAAACTCCTTAATTGGTACATTCCTCCCTGCACTCATTTATTTCTTTTTAGCATTGACCGTAACCTGAAATTCTAGAGTCTGTTGTCTCTCCCAGTACAGGCTATGCATCTCCTCTCCAACATCTCCACCTACTTTAGGCCTTCTTGAACCTTTTGCAGAACTATGCATAGTTCTTGTAAAAGGTACACATTCAACCAGTAATCCTCGTTACATTTTCAATTTCCTAAGCTATCGTCATTTGTCCTCACCCCATTATACCCTTGTATTTGCTTTTTCATCTATTTCTATTTCTAAAACCATCCAAGAAGCACTTTCCCATTCAGGATAGGGACATGCTGATTGATGAGGTGATGGCCTTGGATTCCTATGACACATGGACTCTTGCTCCATCCCTTTGGAGAAAAATTATAGTTGGTTGTTGATGGGTCTTCATTGTCACAGTGAGCCTTGATGGATGGGTGGACCGGTTAAAGGCTTGACTTGTGGTTAAATGATACACCCATATTTTTAGTCTTGGTTATGATGGCAGATTCTCCTTTGCTGTTAAAATGGCTTTTGTTCGTCTTTTCTTATCAATGGTTGTCAAGAACCACTAATTGATTGAAAATGCCTCTCTACATGGTGACTGAGAGGAGGAGGTTTACATGGAGAAATTTTGGGTTTGTTGTTGATGTGCCTGTGCAATTTGCGTATCAGCATGGGAGACATAAAAAGAGATCCCAAAATCATCAAACCATGGATGGAGCAACAATTGTCAATATGATAACAAAAAGGAGGACCTTGGTTGAGGAAAGAGTGAGTTAGTTACAAAAGAGGTCAGCTGGCATGCTGTGAATGGAGAAGGAGAATTGGAAGGCTGTGGAATAGGAGATTGATGTGGTTATATGAGAAGAAAGAAAAAAAGGAAGGCATTAGTGGAATCAAGCATCTTCTTGGTGAAAAGTTGGGATCTATCTGGACCTAGGCTTGTTGATTTTGGGAGAGAGCTCTAGGGTCACATTTTTGTGTCTCTTCATTATATTTCTTGTTTCTTGAATTTCCTGGCATTGCTTTTTTTCTTTTTTGTCGGATTAGGCAAAGCTTACTGTTTTTGGCCAAGGTTCTCTGTTTTTGTTGTTCAGAAGTCAATTGTAGGAGCTAGTCTCCAACCGTTTGGTTCTATCAATAGGAACTGGTACCATCAGTTGCTTAGGGGGGTGGGGGTCTGGTCTAGTTTGCGGACTACATTTGTCTTTGTATGACCTTAAACAGTCTCCCTGAGCATCATTTGGAAGTTTCAACAAAACCATACAGCTGTTTGGTATGGTCTGCAGTAGGGCAAACTACTGTGTGTTCTATAAACATTGACCTTTTAATCAATGCAACTATCTCGTTGTCTATGTGAATGATATTTTTATTATAGATGATGATCAGACCAGATGTATCCTTTGCAGTCATTGTTGTGATTGATGTATTTTTAAAATTACATTTTGATATATTTTAATTGCACATTTAGTAGGGAAAGATTGTTAAGGTTAATTATGTAATTGGTTGTCATTTCCATTCTTATTTTGAAATAGTTGTATAGGAAAGTAAATTCTGATATCTATATGAAGTTTGTCTTATGGAAGTAAACTGATCCAGTAAGAGTAAAATAGATGTGGGACGGAAATAAGAAGAGATTAAATATTATTTTTCTTCTTATTGGATCCCAACTTTGATGTTGAATTTCCCACTGTTTTGTTGTTCAATATAAATCTGATCTTTCTTTCTTCAACAAAAGTAAAAAGTTTGTCCTCTAGTGTTAGAGATTTATAAAATCATTAATGTAGCCTCACTTTTTAGCTTAAGCTTTTGGGTTGAATTGGTTCTTTACTAGGTATCAAAGCTTTAGTGACTGCAAGGTCACGAGTTCGATCCTCACCGTCCCCCATTTTAGCACAAGTAGGCTGAAGCTGATGCATCATCGACCCGTCAAGCCCAATGAACTTTCGAGTGAGGGAGCGTGTTAGAGATATATAAAACTATTAATGTAGTCTCACCAATCAGCTTAAGCTTTTGGGTTGAATTGGTTCTTTACATCTAACCTATCCTAGAGCAAAATCTAGTAACTTTGCTATGATGGGCTTCTAGTTCTTAAACTTTGGTCAACAGCATAAATATTTTTACTTACATATTCATAACTGCTGACTGAATATGTTTATCAAGAATTGAATTTAACAAATTTTTTAAATATATACGGAAATTGTATTGGTTGTAAATCAAATATATAAATTGTGGAAGTGTTTATGTGAGTTTGTGCCTACATGCAGCCCAAATTATACCCTTGATACGATTTGTATTAGGAAGGGAAGGATATCCCTCCCCAAAGAATATACCCATTGATTATAGAATATTAGTTGGGAGGTGGTTAGTTAGTTAGGTAGGTTGGTGTTGTTTGTATAAAAGGGGCATAGTTCCCACTATTAGGTACTTTCTGGCCGAATTAGTAAGTGACTTTAGTGTGAAGGGAATTCTCCCTTATGAAGAACATAGCTCTTGTGTTTTCTTTTTACATAATCAATAAAGTTCTCCTTTTCATCTTGAATCTTTACCCTACTCCCCATTCAATTTCCATTTTCTCAAATCCTGAGCCGTAACAACCCTCCAGGAAGACAGAAAATGGGACTAAATAAGTTTTTGATTTGATGAATATTTTGCAAAGCAATAGACTGGCTGTGTGAAAGTGTTAAAAGTTTGTGTGATATACTAAAGTGTTAAAAGTTTAAAACCATGTCCTTTTTGTTTTTTGATCCTAGATGTTTTAAAAAGGTATCTGAGTACTCCTGATTATGTCAAGATTTTGTGACCTGTTACTGGACAAGCAAACTTCATTATTTGTATGAACAGGTGTTTTAGTTAATAATAGATTGAGTTGATGTTTCAGATTTAACCTTGTAGGAATCAATTCTCTATGAATTTGAGTTTAGTTATTGTTTTTTTGTGCTTTACTTTCTTTCAATCATTTTCGAGTTCTCCTGTAAATTGTAATATTTCAAAAATATTTTTCTGTTATTATGTTTGTTTTCTATTTGGCGGATAGATTATTAGACTGAGTACTTATTTCACGTGAAAATCATTTCTTCATGCGTGTGTCGGTTGGTTTTAGGGTGCAACCATCTTTTTCTGTTACTGTCCTAAGATGCTTCTAGAGTTCCTAAGTATTTCATTGTCCAGTTTGTTGTGCTGGTATTTTCTTTTAATAGTCATTGTTAATAGATATTGAAGATTTCTTCTTTTGGATGCATCATTAATGTCAGGAGAGGATAATCCAAATGCTTGATGTAAGAATTTGACCCCATTTATGATTTGTCTGAAGAGTGTGCAGGTGCCCATTTCAGCAGCTGGGACAGCCTAGTTCTTGATAATGGGGACAACATCTCTTGGGTGCACTTCCATTTATATTTTTCATGGAGCTTATCTGCACCAAGCTACCTACCGCTTCCCTAAATTATTCGGGTGCACTTCCATTTAAAATTTTGGTTGAGGCATTGAATTCCTGTACTTAAATGTTTACCTCAATATTGTACATTGAACCTTTGCCTTTTCTTTATGTATTTTTTTTTTTAAGAAAAAAAATAAAGACATGTTCATGTTATTACCCATGTTTAGGGCCTCTTATTTTTTTTACCTGGTGTTTTAACATAATCGTGTCATGTAAAAAATCTCAGTTATTTATTTATAGATTAATAGTAAGCAATTAAAATGATTTTTTTATTTTACCAACTTTATCATTAAAAATGTGACCATTGATTTGTCAATAAATGACTAGATTTTATTACATTATATGACCACAAGACATGAGATGATTCATTCTATTTTGTACTTAATACACTTTAGTTGGTTAGTGAATCTTAGAGGGATGGGGTGTTCTTTTTTTGCGGTGGTTTATTGTATTAACACTTAAAAGACATAGTCTTAATTAACCATGCCAAACTATAAAAATAAGTCATGGCAGGCATAGTATAACAGGAAATGCTATAGACAAGAGACATGTCTTATCATCCCATCACACCAACTTGAAGATAGGGCTTAAGTTGAGTGCATACCAGCCCATGTTTCTCTTAATTTTCTTAATTTACAGGACCCACAAGCCAAACATCCCTTGATCCTGTCCTTGGCTTCAATCCTAGTTATTCTGTTTAAAATTAGTTGTTGTATGGTCCTTTTCTACAATCAAGGTTAGTGTTTGTCTTCTATGCTTGATTCCAAGCTTAGTCCCTGAACTTTAGGTCCACAGAGTGATTGACATGATTTTTTACCACATTCATACGGTTAGTGTTTCTTTTCTTCTTCTTTTTTCCATTTTTTTTTTGTTTTTTTTTTTTTTTGTGGGGGGTGGGCCATGGGGTGATACTTGTCCTTTTGGAAACTGATATTGGTAGTTTTGACCAAATGACCCTTTATGCTGTGTCTGCATGTAACTTGCACCCAAGCTTTTCTCATGGCTGTCTGGGGATCCCAGATATGAAGCATTGGGATGATCACCTTGGGATATCCCTTTTTTTTTCCTTTTTTTCTTTTCGGTTCGTTGCAAATTTTACTTTTTCCATGCTGATGTTCACGTGTTTATGTTGCTTGCTAGTACAATTTGCACTAAAATACTTTTGTCAGGGTTGATGGGGGGTCGCAAATCCACGTGAAATTGAGCTTGAGATGTGGGTGTTGTGCCGAGGATCACAAAACTGATATGTTCTGTTCCTTTTTCTAAATTATGATTATTATGATTGTGCCCTCTTTTAACCAAATAAGCACTTTGAAATGCAATTACCTCATTTGTTTGCTTCAATAAAATAATATAGTATTGAAATTGATACAATCACACACACATACGATTCCGATCGAAAAGAGAGAAAAGGAAGAAAAGTGAGACGATGATTTATTCTGGTTAATCTACTTCCAACAATATATATTATATTCTTCTATCCATACTGGTTACGTCATTCAATTTACAAGGGGAATATAAATAGAATTAAAAATCCTAAACAACGGTAGCTGTTTATGGGCTTGAATCTAAACTACTAAGAATTCAGAGTCTGAATACAGAGCCTCACACCCTTGCTCGGGACGGCTCCCCTCCACCCCCCTCCAAGCGGGCTCACCGTTGATGTTCTCTGCAATACACCAACAAAAATTAAATATGAATTACAAGTCATACCCAAATAGATAAATAGATAGCACCTTTCTTGAACTCAACCATAAACCATTATGGCATTTGGTTAATATGGCTTCTTTTATCTACCCTTCTAATTATGGTTGATATAGTGTATGAAGATTCACATTGAAGAGAGGAATCTATATTAATTTGTTTGAGAAGTCTCTACTCTTCAGTCTCACATGCAGGTTATGATGATGATGATGCTGATTGTTTTGTATGTAGGAAGCAAAAAGCGGTCCTCGGTTTTATAATTCCAGCTGTCTTTATCGAAATGGGTTAAAATCTTCTTATTACTATTAAGCTGCTGCTAAATCTACAAGCTGTCGCCAAAAGAGAAAAGAAGAAAAACAGCTCAATTAGTCAATTTAGAAAAATCTCCCCTCTAAATTCCATTAACATGGACAAACAAACAGGGACGTTTCATTGATATTGAACCAGTTGTGGTCTAGAATTCTAGGCCATTGCTATCTGTGGTCCTCGTTAACTAAGAGCAGAGATAAAAGCAGAAATGTTTTATGTGTGTGTAGTGTGTAAGGTCATCCTTTCATGCCACCAAAAAAATTACTCATTCCTGCATTTTGGTTTCAAAATATTGAATTTTCTTTCGTTATAATTGTAACAAATGGGGGAAATACCCGTTTCTAGTTTCTCCTATATTTGTGAAGTAGGTTACACTAACGTTTTATGGGACAGACAATATAAAATAACCTAGGGCATTTGGTGGAAGAAATTTTTTTTTCTTCTGGAAATTAAAAAAATTCAATTTCTCGATAATCCAGAAGAATGGCGGGTACTAAACGCCCCCTAGGTGTATACCAAATGGGAATGGATTCTCTATGTTATAATTTTTATGTCTATCACTTTTTTCATTAATAATAATTGAGCTCCATCTATTGAATGCTTTTGAAAAGAGAGATAAATACAAAAATTTCAGTGTCATGATGAATTTTTAACATTAAAAAAATCCACTCCGATACCAAATATACCCCCTGTTCAGTTTCTATAATATGGAGTTTGAAATAAATGCATACTATTTCAACCCAATGGGTGCAGCTCAGTTGGTAACTTGGCGCTGAGTTAGTGAGGTTGGACATGTGTTCGATTCCTGCTGAATGCATTCTTGGGGAGGGGGTTGAACCTTTAGCCTGCTCCTCCGCACTCCGGATTAGTCCCATAGCCGGCTCAAAGAGTCGAAGCTCGTGGGGATACCGGAGGGAGCCAACTCGCCCCAAAGAAGTAATTAGGGTTGGGTAACTCCAAAAAAAAAAAATGCATACTATTTGATTTAGTGGCCATTTTTGTTTTTGTTTTTGTTTTTTTCTTTTTTATATGAAAATAGTAACTTCAAATGTAATCACAATCCACAAAAAAAGCCAACAGCAATTTCTCCCATGGCTCTTCTCAAATTTCAAAAAATTTGTGTAAGCAGTCTTATTATATTAAAGAGAAAGTAGTATACTATAAGTATCGCGTACGATACTAACAATTATAACATGCACGTGTTCGGAAACAAGATATTCAAATATCAACAGTTTTTTTTTTTTCTTCTTGTAAATTTATCAATTCTTATGTTATGTAACACTCTCCCCACACAGTGTACCAAATAGCAGAAAGAGAGAGGATACTAAATTACTAATATAACAAGACCATGCATCTCATGGGTTCATTCATTCATGAGTTGTAGAACAAATGCTAAAATCATAATAATAAATAAATAAATAAATAAAAAAGACCAAATTATGTACCGAAAAAGAAACATAACGAATTCTCAATGACAAAAAATGACGTGAGATCCATTTGTTCATGGTTACTGGCCCAAGCGAAAATAAAGCAAGTAAAATCTCTCTCTCTCTCTCTCTCTCTCTCTCTCTCAATTAATCATATTTGTAGCACCTAAGTAATAGCCAGCAGAGAAAAACAAAAGAAACTCTCTTTTACTATATAACCTTCTTTCTCTTTCCATTGCCATAAAGTTTCTCATCTTCTGGAAAGAGAAAAAGAAGGGAGGGAGGGAAGAGTGAAGATCTGAATCAATTCAGTTTGAGAATTCACAAAAGAAGAAAACATCAACAACAACAACAACACAGATAGATAGATAGAGAGAGAGAGTGTGTGTGTTGTGTGGTGTTTGTGATATGGGTGGGGTAACTTCATCCATGGCAGCGAAATTCGCGTTCTTCCCACCAAACCCACCATCGTACAAGCTTGTCACTGACGAACTCACTGGCCTTCTTCTCCTCACTCCTTTCCCTCACCGCGAGAACGTTGAAATTCTCAAGCTTCCAACACGCCGTGGCACTGAGATTGTGGCACTCTACATTCGGCACCCAATGGCCACTTCCACAGTGCTCTACTCTCATGGAAACGCTGCTGATCTAGGCCAGATGTATGAGCTCTTCATCGAGCTCAGCATCCACTTGCGCGTTAACCTCATGGGGTGCTCTGTTTTTTCACTAAACTCTTTTTTTTCTCTAACACTGCTTTTTTCATTTTTTGGTCGCAATTTGGAATTTTGATGCTTTGTTCTCAATCTTGTGTTTGTTTTGCTTTCTGGGTTTCTGTAAATTTGGCTACTTTTTTGTTTTTGGATTCTGGGCTTTCATCTGCTTGGAGGTAGGACTCATGGGTGATTTGGAATCTTGGGAAAATGGGTACTCTGTGTTTGTGAGTTGGGATTTTAAGGTGAACTCAGAATTGGGGTTGCTTTGGTTTTGTTTTTGGTATTCTGTTATGAGTAATATATATTTGATTTTTCAAAACTAGCACTTAATTGGTAGGTATGCAATTTGTGATCAATTGGAGTTGTCTGTGAATGAATTGTGTTATCTGATTCCATGGACGTAGGATTGATGTTGTTTTCAGGGTTTGTAATGCTATCAATACTGGTTAATCTTTCCAGCTCATGATTCCATTGCATATGTAGAAATCTGCCCTAGTGTGAAGAGTTTATAATTGCAGTCATCTTTACTACCGTAGCTCTGTTGATATGTGCATCTACAATTGTGTCTGCACTTCAAGTTCATGATCATGACATTAGAGCAACACAAGCGGGATAATTTATTATTACTTGGTGAAATTGATCTAATTCGTTGATACTACTATCCTTTATAGAGGAAATTTCTGGAAGTATACATACTTCACCTGTAGAGCATTTACTTAGAGTACATTATTCACTGATCTCAACATGAAAGATGGAGTGCAAAATGGTAGTTTTTCTAATGCTTATCTATAGTTTTGTGCAGGTATGACTATTCTGGGTACGGGCAGTCATCAGGGAAGGTTTGTATTTTGTTAACAAATGCTTGTTCATTTTGCATCCGGCATAAGTTTGAATGGTGGTAGAGTTAAAAGCATCCACACTGATGAACACTATTTTACCTGAACTATATAGCCAAGTGAGCAGAATACATATTCAGATATTGAGGCTGCATACAAGTGTCTAGAAGAAAGTTATGGTACCAAGCAGGAAGATATAATCCTTTATGGACAATCTGTTGGCAGTGGCCCAACTTTGGATCTTGCAGCTAGGTTGCCTCAATTAAGAGGTGTTGTTCTGCACAGTCCCATACTATCTGGCTTAAGGGTCATGTATCCAGTGAAGCGTACATACTGGTTTGACATATACAAGGTAGTATACTGTTTTTATTCCTAATTTTATATACGTGAATTCCTTGATCTAATGAGATGCTGCTTTCTGTTTATATGCAGAATATTGACAAAATTCCACTAGTTAATTGTCCAGTTCTCATAATTCATGTAAGTATGCTTGAAAAATATTTCTTATGCTATATAAATGCATCTGAAATTTAGTTGTATAGACTTAGCTTCTGGATTTGTTGCATTCTTCCTACATATTTGTGTGTGTTTGAGATGGAACCTGATTTTATTTACCGTAAATTGTTTGAAAATATAAATGGAGACAAGCTCCTTATAAACACAAATTGCAGAAAAATAAACCCAAAAGACCTCAATTCACCCTCAAAGCCAACAAAGCTAGGCTTCAACAGATCCCAAGAGATCCCAATTCCCCACTCGCCCAAATGCTCAATTTATGCCTACCTCACTCCTCACATTCCCTTCCTTTTATCCTAACTTTCAGAATATTCTAGAAAATTGTCTAACAAACTAACTAGCCTACTCATTACTTTTAGGCCCATCAGATTGTGTCTATGCTTTTCATGCATGCGGTGACATTTCCTTTTAGAGAATCTTCTTTGTATATGATTTCTCATGATTAAAACATTTGCTAGATTTTAGGCCATTTCATTATTATTACTGTGAATGAAATACCTTCTGTCTTTCATATTCTTCTTCTCACCTTTCCTTTATTACAACACTTTTCTGGAATGTTGTTTAACCAAAATGGATAAGCTGAGGTCAATACACTAAATCCAGTAATAGATTTTGGAATACGCGGTCATGCAGTTAGGGTGATAAGAGCATCTGAAGTCCCAACTACAATAGATAGTTAGTTAAAATATTTACATTGATAAGTATAGCGGGAGAGCTCGAAGCAGTAGTAAGTTGTTCCTATGTGACGGAAAGGTCACGGGTTCGAATCCGGAATTGCAAATATATAATGGTAAATCGGGGTTTAATTGGGGAGTGACTTTTTATTTACAATAGATAAGTCTCTTAAAAATCTTACAATTGCAGTTACCCATTATATCCTTCATGGAATTGTGTAGGGTACTTCAGATGAAGTTGTAGATTGCTCCCATGGTAAGCAACTCTGGGAACTGTGTAAAGAGAAGTATGAACCACTGTGGCTAAAAGGAGGTAACCACTGTGATTTGGAGCTCTTTCCTGAGTACATCAGGCATCTGAAGAAGTTTGTATCAACGGTTGAGAAATCTCCATCACAACGATACAGTTTCCGAAGGAGCACAGACCAGTTTGAGCAGCCTCGAAAGAGTACAGATATTTTTGAAGTAAGTAGAAAGAGCACTGATCGTAGAGAAAAACCAAGGAAGAGCACAGACAGGCCAGAAAAGCTGAAAAGTTTGCCTAATAATGCTGATATGTTAGAGAAATTGAGAATGTCTTTTGATCATAAGGAAAGGTCTCGGAGAAGTGTGGATTGTCATGAGAAGTCTCGAAAAAGCATTGATCATCAACTAGAAAAAGCAAGGAAGAGTGTTGACAGGCTTGACAGAATAAGGACTGGTTAATTCTTCTTATAATCAAATTATATTCATGCAAGGGTTGGTTTTCTGGGGCTATTTCTTTTTTCTTTTTTAAATTGGTCTATGGTTTTTGGAGTATGGCTTATGTCAGATATGATAACTATTAGCATTGAAGAAAGAGTTTGGTGTTACAGTGGGATTCACTTTTCATTCAGATGGTATGGACTCTCTCTTTTGTTCTCTCTCTGTTTCTTCTCTGTGATAATTCCTTATCCAGGAAATGCAGGCATTGACAAGTATTTGGTTTTTGAACATACATGAGGACGATGCACATCTTACAGTACACGACATGTGCGGGTTTTTGCACAAGTCACATATGACGGTGATGCGCAATTTGAATACGCACGGTTAGGATGCGTATCTTTTCATATTAGATTGATAAATAATTTGTCAAAAAAAAACTTAAACCGGTAAATAGTTCTAAAATTCGCATTAGAAGGGTAAAAAATCCCTGAACTTCTGATTTAGAAGTATCTTTTACATACGAGTTTGATGTTTTTTTATGTTATAGGAGATAAATTTCTTATTTATAAGTATCTTTTAAGGGAAATATTTTTTGGGTTCGTTTTTTCTGCAGTTACTGCAGATAAGTTATCTGCAACGAGTCCAATACGATATCGTTTTGGGGCGGAAATCATGGTATTTTTGTAATTTTAATTTATTTCAGGGTTATAATAGTCTTTATATTTATAATTTTTTAAGATTTCAATACCAAAACGACGTCGTTTTGAAAAAAATGCAGATAACTTATCTGCAGTAACTGCAGAAACATTTTTCCCATATTTTTTTTATGTTGTAGGAAAATAGTTTCCTCATATTGTAGAAATAAAATTATAAGTGAGACTCACAAGTAAGAGGAGAGAGAAAAAAGAGTGATGGGACCTAACTCTTTTTTGTGTGTGTAGGAAAGTTGCTTATCTCATGTAAAATGAGATAAATATAACCCATCTTTTAAATATGAGTTTGATATTTCATTTGTTGTAGGAGATAAAATTATTTTCTATATGCATATAAAAGTGTGTGAAACTCATATAAGAAGAAGAGAGAGAAAGAGAAAATAAGAGTCTCATATACTTTTATGTGTGTAGGAGATAAATTTATCTCTTATAACATAAGAAACATTAAACTATTTAAATATATACATAAATATATGGTGTTGAAACCTTGCCCTTTTTTAAAGAGAATTTTTCTTTTTATTTATGTGTCCGAGAAAATAAAACTAGTAAAATATTTTTTTTTCTTTAATTTTTGTTCTCCAAATCACAAAAATTAACTAATTTGATCAAATACAGGTTTTAGCCATGTTTGTTCCCAACATTAAAAATATAAAATAAAATAAATGCTATTATTCTTGCCCTTACCCAAATGTATAGTCTCCAACTTACAAAAGAGGGAGAAACAAAATTAAATTAAGAATAGGTAAATTAATCTCATACAAGACAGTTCTACAATCTCCATAATCTGTAAGCAGATGCACCAAATTTGGGGATTAAAAAAAAATAGTTCATTTAATGGATTCTCAAAAATGGAAAAGAGATTCAAATTACCTATTTATGTATTGTATTCAAGTCTATTGCACGTATTACTTGCACAACAAAAACTATTATTTTTTTTGATAAACCACGGACATTCTCCACGAAAGGTAGTCCTATTCGCGGCAGGTGTACAACAAAAACTATAAAACTTAATATGAACTTCAAATAAGAGTTAGCTTCCTTCACCTTCAAAGAGAACAGCTAGCAAACCTTCTGAGGATATGCTGATCCTTCAGTCATGCAAATGAGGTCTTTGTTGTCATCATTTTTATTTTTATTTTGAAAGAGAATGGAGCTGAGTCACCAAGGCCTTCCACGGTTGATGCAAAGCTAAAGCATGCTTTTTCCATGCTTAGGAGTGTACCTGTAAGTGTAATTTACATATTACTCATTTCTCGAACAAGAAATACTATTTTCCCTTAGCCTTTTGATTAAGATGACCTGTTTTTGTTATCGTTGATTTTAACTATGGCTGATGGTGGAAGGCGACCACTGCAGATTTCATGCACTGCTGAGAAGAGAGGAAACTTTTCTACCCATCCACGATCGCTTAGAACCTCATGAACCTCTTTTGCAGTTAGGACACCCTTTGTGCAACAAATTTAGATAAATTAGGACACAAGAATCTGTAACACGAATTTTGTTCTTCAAATATTACTTCATAAAGAATCTATTAGATTAATCCAAGAGATTTAATAAAAGGGAAAAATTATTCTTATATCACATGATATAAGTTTTCTTTCCTACACGTGCCATCTTTTTCTTTTTAGGTGGTAGAACCCACTAATTTATCTATATGACATGAGATAACTATCTCCTTTAACATGAGATTAATAAAACTCATAATAAAAACATGTCAAAGCCTAAAAAGTGAACATACTTCGATGATACGGGAATATTGAAGATGAGTGAATCTTTTATTAAAATTGAAAATAATAATAATATAATGTTGCTTAAATTTCATTTTTTTTAAGTAAAGGAGTACCTACTCCTCCTATGGTACTAAAGATATATTCATAAAAAAAACCTTCTTATGTGACGGGGTGAGATTTTTTTAACATGCATCCGGTGCATGTTTTATTGGATGTTCTTTCACCAAAAAAAAAAATTTCTCTTTTATTTATGCCCTTATCTTTTGTTTAAATCCTTTCTCAGTCTTTTTTTATTTTCATTTTTGGGCAAGTCCCACCAAGGCCGGGACTGCCAAAAATGAGCTCGACGGGGTGCTAGAGATATAATAAAAATTATTCATATATTTTTTTCTTGATTTAAATTTTCGGAAGAATTGATTTTGACATAATATCCAAACTTTTATGACCAAATAATGTAGAGTTCGATTATTGGTACCTTCATTCTTCTAATAAAAAAAAATTAAATTTCACAAAACGGGCATCTGCGAATGTCCACTCTTTAATAATTGATTTCGTGTAGTAAGTTTCATTTGTATACCTGCAATTTCTGGCCGTTAAGCAACTCTGCTTCAAGCTCATCAAAAGACCTACATAAAAAAGAAACACAAAATCAGATATAACTCAACCAAGTACTACGGACCAAATGGTGAAAAAAAAAAACCTCTTTCCTCCATTTTTTGCATAAGCCTCGGAAACTTTCCTATTTCTTCCACCCACTGCCACAAAAAAAAAAACATGGGTTTAATCAATACCAAAATAACCAATGAAAAGTAGTGTAAAGTCAATCAGTTTCCATACTGCATGTTGTGATCAAGTCAGCTACACCACAGCTCTCAAAAAATGTGTTGTCCTTCACTGATGGAAATAACAACTTTGAAAATGCCATCATCTCTTTCAGTCCAATTCGCATGATTGCAGCCTATGCACAAGTAGAGAACCAACATAAGAAACAAAATAATAAAAAATGGCAAATCCCAATCCATAAGGTTTCCCTACTTGCGAAGGATAGAGGTGAGAATCAATTGTACGCGACCTTATCCTTTTGTAAAGATGTTATAATTAGAAACAAAATCATGGGGGGTGAAAAAAAGGAATTTCAGAACATAAAACCCATCAAACTTACTTTTGTATTATTTCCCATCGCCAAGCCATCAACAAAACCTGTCCAATTTGTGTGCCATTTCATGATCATTTATAAAAACTATAAAAAGGATAGAAAAAAAATCCAGACATACTGTACTACAAACCTGCAGCTGTAGCCACAACATTTTTCAGAGTTCCACACAGTTCGACCCCTTCAACATCTTGAACCTATTAAATTATATACAATGCAAAAATCATAAGCATAAACCGTATCTAATATTTTACCAATTTACTAGTACTCAAGATTGGTACTCAAGATTGCATGATTTTACTAAGGATTGCATGATTCTATCATGACATATATATATATATATATATATATATATATATGGGGAAGGTTATATTTACAAACTTTTTGTTTACAAACTCTTACAAACTACACTATGTTTGGCCGGTCATACAATAATCAAGATTGTATTACCCGTAATATTTAGTGAAATTTGTAAGAAAAATTTGTAAATAGCTCTTTCCCTTATATATATATAGGATGTTTCTATCGGTTTATCAATTACAAAAAGTAATCTGATTCGAACACCGTCGGACCCATTATAGAAAAAATGACACTCCTAAGACCATTTTTTTCATTCCTGAGATTCGAACTCGATCTACTGCTCGATTACCATGACAATATTTCTTGATGTTATTGATTACATCAAGCAAATTCCCATAAGTCAATTTTTCATTCAGAACTATTTGTTTAAGTTTTTCGCAGGTTTGTTGCTCATCAAGAAAGTATGTACTGCACTCACAGCTGTAACAACGAAATAGGGAGTGCTAAACAACCGAACCCATCTCTCTGCAGCTTTTTTGTTTTGATGATATCCAACGGTTGCTTCACTAAACTTCTCCATGGCTATCTGCTCAAACAGTAGTTTACATTAGAACACCACCAAATAAATCAAGTTAAACAAGTGTATAATTTCCTCTAGCTACCTCATTTGCTATGTTGGCCCCCATCAAAACAGAACAATTGATTCCTAGAGTCTTGGAGATGACATTAGAGATCATGCATGGGCCTTCTTTCTTGACCTCCATCCCTTTGATTAGAGAGATAGCCTCTGCATCTGTCCTTATTTTCCCAACAAGCTTTTTGCATATTCCTTCTATGAATTGATGTGGGGTTACAAATACTAACATATTTGCACCCTTCACTGCATAATTAAACATTCAGAACAGATGACAAGTTGACCCCAAAAAACTGCCTAAAAGTATAAATGAACAAATTTAAATGCCTGTGCATTTTTCTGTCCGTTTATCTGTTTAAAATCTTGTTCTTTTGGTATAAGTTTGTTATTCATATTAACCAAATTACAATGTAGAGCACTGAAAATAAAAATTATAATGGGAAGAATTTAATTAGTACCTGCACTTTCAATGTCTGTATCTGCAACTACATTTTTACCAAGCTTGACACGAGGGAGATACTTGACATTTTCCTGCCAAAAAGAATAGTAATTATCTAATATTCGTTGAAAAAAAGAAGAAGAAAAAGATTGCATACACAATGGGAATGAAAAGCATGGCTAGTCCTTACATTGGTATTGTTGATGACTTCTGCGAGCATCTCCCCACCAGGTAACTTTTCCGCGAATACCCACATTCTCACTTCATCTGATTATATCATAGGAATTCATTAAAATGGGGAAATTAACATTCAAACGGAAATTTTGTTAGTTTACTGTTTAATGGAAAAAAAATGGACAAATTGCAGTACACAAGACTTTCGGACTTACAAAAATATGGATAAAGGTCGATTATAGATAGTCTCACTCTTACATTTTTACAAAAAAATTATTTTCTAAACTCGAACTCATGACTTTTTTGTCACGAGCGACAACCTACTTCCAAGCTCGCCCTCTACTTATCATTGAAAAATAAAATAAAGGGAAAAACTACTCTTATGTTACATGTGGTAACTTTCTCTCTTATACACCCTTGCCATTTTTATTTTTTTTTATTTTTTTCAGATGGTGGAGCTCACAAATTTATCTCTATGACATGAGATAACTTATCTCTTTTAACATGAGATTAATAAAACCCTAAAATAAAAGCATGTATGATTCTTTTGGCATGTGAAAATCACTTGTACTTTTACAATATGCGTCTCTAGCAGCACATGGGACATCATATTAGATACACTCAACCAAGAAACACATAATAAGTAAAGAGTACTCATTCACAATGGCTTTTGTTGACATGCATGCATGTCCAAAACGTAAAGAAAGTACAAGAATGCTGAAGAATATAAGTACCATCGAAGGAGCTGCACTTGAGGGTGTTCGAGGCAATAAGCTTTGCGGCAACACTGCCCCAATTGCCACTACCAATAACGGTGACCTTATTCATGATATTGTTGTTATGTATTTCCAACGCTAGGAGCACGAAGAAGAACAAGAGAGAGAGAGAGAGAGAGAGAGAGAGAGAGAGAGAGAGAGCGCACCAAAGTGTGGCACAGAAGAGAAGAAACATATAGAAGAGGAAGAGAGTGAATATATAAGGGAAGGAATTGGGGTGATTGAGTTGCCACACACGTTTCGAGAGAAACTACGTTCATGGAGTTAAATGCGGTTATTCCATAAATGTTTGCTACAGTGGAGCGTGGACAGGATTACGTGGTTTGTGATAAACCACCTGGTTATACTTAATTTGCTTCAACATTGTGAAATTTTCCATTATAGTCTATCAAATGCACTGCCATTGCAAAATTTATTAATTTCCTTTTTAATTTATATGTTTAAATCTGAAGTTCCGTGATGCCGAGGGTGCATAGAGAAAAAAGTTAGGAATTTCACAAAAGAGTAAGGGTCATAAACACCTTTTATATACTAATTACAAATTGATTCAAAATTCAAAAATTCAGAATCTTAAAAATAAGAAAACTTCTTAAAATAAACAAAACAGTAATTAGATTTTTAAAATAAATAAATAATTATAATTAAATCATTCAAAATACGTCTCAAATCTTTAATCTCAAATCACGTCAAATGTGTTGTTTTCCTTTTCTTCCGAAACAAATCACAATCACATCTGTTGCTTTATTGAGATTTGGATTCGATTGTAATTTGTTATATTTAAAATCATTTCCTTTTTCAACAATTGGATCATACTTATTGGACCCCACAACTCTAGACAATTACGAGATTCTCGAATCAATGGTTGGATCATATATAATAGACCAACTGTAAATACATGATTCTATTCTTTTGGCTAATTCATTGTTATTAATAGGGGCGAATTAGCAATATACCTTCATGATGCATAATCATAATGAAAAATAAAAAATAATCAAGTTTTATTCTAACGCACAGATAACTTTTTACGTTATTAATTACTTAATCATTCATTACTATATTATTTTAAGAATGTGGCTTTGGGGGTATTTTTATTAAAACTTTTTCAATGATGTGGTAATAACGCGTGATTAAATATATGCAAAGTTTTACTCAAATAGTATATTAAAATTAAATAAGAATAAATAATTTAAGGGTTCAATTTTCTACTAATCCAAAACGATGTTTTTTTGAGGCAGAAATCAAGGTATTTTTGTAATTACAATTTATTTCAAGGTTATGATAGTCTTTTTCATTATAAATTTTTAAATTTCAACCCAAAATTAATGATGTCGATTTGGGAGCGAATGTAGATAACTTATCTACATTCACTGTAGAAATACTAAAGCCATAATTTAAACTACATATTATGATGATGAATAATTTTTTCGTATCTTAAAGGTTATTTTTTAATCTAATTATAAATTTATGGGTATGGTGTTTGTCATTTAAAATGACATAAGTTATGTCATTTTAAGAGAGAGATAGACACAGAAAAATGAAAATCATGGGAGAAAAAGTGAGCGGTTTTTTTAATTTAAAATTTAAATAAAAAAAATTGTGTGTCTGTCTCTCTCTTACACTACTAAAAAAAGCTCAATTTTCAACGGAATTTTTCCGTTGGAAATTATGAAAATTCCGTTGAAAAATCATTTTTTGACGAAATTTTCGACGAAATTCTGTTGTTGGATAACCCTTCGTCGAAAGTCAACGAATTTTTTTTTTCCGTTGGAAGCCTTACTTCCCCGTCAATAAATAAAGTCATGAAATAATATTAAAGTAATAAATTTCGTCGAAAATTTCAACGGAAAATATATCCATCAAAAAAATCTGTCTCAATTTGCAACAGAAATTAACAAAAATTCCATTGAAATTTTTGACAAAATTAATTTTCGTTGAAAATTCCTTCACAATTTTCGACGGAATTTAACTATAATTCCATCGATAATTGCAACAGAAAAAATCTTCGTGAAAAAATTCCGTTGTGAAATTCAATGGAATTTATCTACAATTTCGTCTATACTTTCAACGAAAAATAATTATGTCGAAAAGTTCCGTTTTAGTTTCCAACGGAATTTTTCTATAATTCCGGTGAAAATTTCAATGAAATTAAATTCCGTCAAAAGTTTCGACAGAAAATTTCTGTTGCATTTTTAGACGAAAAAAAATTCCATATGAATTTTCAACAAAAAACAATGCCGTTGCAATTTTCAACGGAAAATTTCCGTTGAAATTTTAAACGGAATATTATTCCGTTGTAAATATCAACAGAATTTGTTGTCCGTCGTTATTTTTCGATTAAAGATAATTATGTGATATATTTTTGACAGAAAATTTCAACGGAATTTAATTTCCGTTAAAAATTTTTACGAAATTTATTTTTCGTTGAAAATTTCAGTCTCAAAATTCAACGGAAATATTTTCCGTCTCTATTTCCAACAGAATTGAATTTTCGTCAAAAAATCCGTTACTATTTTTGACGGAATATTTTTTGTTGATAAATTCCGTTGATAATAGAGCTTTTTTAGTAGTGTTAAAACAACATAACCTTATGTCATTTAAAATGACAAACACTTTTTCCTAAATTTATAATGCCATTTGGGCAGGGAGTGAGACCACTACAATAACCATTCTCAGCGAGGTTGTCCCTTAACGATTGATGTTCGTAATATATGACAAAGCAGTTAATGGCACTGAGACTGGTTGATTCCCATGACTTTTCAGTTGTTAATGTAGGGTTAGCATTCGCTTGTCCTCTGAATATATGCTTTGAGTACTGAAACATGAAAGGAAGGATGAATATGCGGGTAACTATTGAGCTGAGGACTTTCTAAACTAGAAATGGGCCAAAATAATGCTTGCCCAATTATGGTTAATTTCCAGGACGAGCAACTTTCATTTAACATTAGGGTGTAACTTAATGAGAACTAAATCACTGACTAAAAGTGTATCAGCTTACAACTTCATTAGATTTTGAGCCTATATAGACGCCTTTTTAGGCTTGCCAATAACTCATTTTGCTGAGTTAAAATGGTGTTCATTGCTTCAATCTGAACAAAGCCCGTCCGATATTGTTGGAGCCTTGTCATAGAAGGTGTAACGCCTCATGCCGACTCGGTCTGTTACCCTCTATCGTACCAAGCGCAGTGCATAAACAACTTATGTTACCATCCCAATGTTCTTAAATTATTACATGTTTTAGGCCATCCTAAGCTTTCTATTGATGCATACTTTGCAAATTTCTAAGTACTATGACTCTGGTCAGAGGGGTCCAAAGGGAACCCGTAGCAGGGACCACCACCAAATAGGCTAAGTTAAATCATCTATATCAAGTGGATTCGACATCATGTTACAAACTAAAATTTTAAAGCATTGGATTCATGGTACATCCACTTATATATATTCATTTTACTTAATTAATTACCAACCAATGTGGGACTAACCCAACAATACTAACTACTAACTAGGTGAACAACTGAACATCACTATTGTTGTCTAGTAGACTAGATTGTAGCAGAACAACCAACCTTATAAAAAAAAAAATAGGGAACAACGCACTTACCCTCAATTCTAAGATTTTGGTATGTTAGGGGACATTTGGTTCAGAGAAAAAAAAATTTACTAGGAAAATAGAATTACTAGAAATATTATGGGAAAGGGATTTTAGTGGAAAAGTTTGAAAAAAGTTGTTTGGTACGCTGAAATATTACTGAGAAAATTGGGTTAAATTTTATGAGTGTATGTTTAGTTGAAGGTAAAAAATTAATCAAAAATACTAAAATACCCATTTTTTAAAGTTTTTGAATATGAATTACTGTAAAGTAACAATGCAATGTGTTGGACATTTGTGTAAAGTTTGAATATATGTTGCCATATTTACCCAGATAAATACAAAATACCACCTCCAAGTTGTCTTTCTCAACAGTGACTTGGCTTCAATTTTAACAAGCATTTATAAAACGCTATGCAAATACCAAAGCTGGGGAAATGTTTCAAATCTCTCTACCAAGCTCCAAAACAAGAACGGATTTGCCAAAGTATGTCGCTTAATAAAATCTCTTTACAGGTTAAAACAAACTCCAAAACAATGACATGCAAAATTTGACAAAGTTATGTTATCAAATGGATTTCGAATTAATGAATGCGACAAATGTGTCTATGTTCGAAATACTGAAAAAGGATTTTCCATTGTCTGTCTTTATGTAGACGACATGTTGATCATGGGTAGTAATAATCAAATGATCAAAGCTACTAAACAATTACTTAAAAGTAAATTCGATATGAAAGATATAGGGATAGCAGACGTTATCCTAGGTATTAAAATCCATAGAACATCTGGAGGGTTGGCCTTATCATGTAACAGCCCCAAACCCTGTAGCATGATATTGTCCGCTTTGCCCTCGGGCTCACGGTTTTGTTTCTTGGGACACCCCACAAAAGGCCTCACACTAGAAGAGGTATCCACACCCTTATAAGGCATGCTTCGTTCCCCTCTCCAACCGATGTGGGACATTACATCCTCCCCCACTGGGAATACAGCGTCCCCGCTGTACACACCGGTCCAGGGCCAGGCTCTGATACCAAATGTAACAGCCTCAAACCCTGTAGCATGATATTGTCCGCTTTGCCCTCGGGCTCACAGTTTTGTTTCTTGGGACACCCCACAAAATGCCTCACACTAGAAGAGGTATCCACACCCTTATAAGGCATGCTTCGTTCCCCTCTCCAACCGATGTGGGACATTACATATCACATGCTCACTATATAGCTAAAATTCTTGAGAAATTCAAAAGTTTGAATATAACCCCTATGAAGAACCTCGTAGATTCTAATCTTAGTTTATTAAAGAACACTAGTAAAGTTACAATACAAAAGTTATATGCTCAAGTGTTGGGAAGCCTTATGTATGTTACGAACTGCACCAGACCTGATATTGCTTATGCAATAAGTCTGTTAAGTCGCTTTACTAGTAATCCAAATGAAAATCATTGGAAAGCTATGGTAAGAGTTTTGGGATACTTGAAGTACACTCAAAATTTTGCTTTGCATTACAAGAAATACCCCGTAGTTATATAAGGGTATTGTGATGCAAATTGGATCACCGGCTCTAACGACACTAGATCCACAAGTGGATATGTGTTCACCCTTGGTGGGGGTGATGTGTCTTGGAAATCGTCTAAACAGACTTGCATTGCAAGGTCAACCATGGAAGAAGAATTTATTGCTTTAGATAAAGCCGGTGAAGAAGCCGAATGGCTTCGTAATTTTATTGAGGATGTTCCTAATTGGCCAAAACCTGTACCAGCCATATGCATACACTGTGATAGCCAAGCAGCTATTGGAAGGGCCAAGAACGTCATGTATAACTGTAAGTCTAAACATATACGTCGTAGACATGATACCGTAAGACAACTACTCTCGAATGGAATCATTACAATTGACTATGTTAAGTCTAAAGAGAACATAGCAGATTCGTTAACCAAAGGGATTCCTAGAGAATTGGTTGACAATTTGTCGAAAGGAATGAGTTTAAGGCCTATCAATTGTTGATCATTGTGGTAACTCTACCTAGATGAGTGGAGATCCCACGAACTAGGTTCAAAGAGACAACTAAGTGATATTCAACTGTCAAGACACTGTGTAGTTTTTAAACTCATACTCATTCATATAACAAGACATTGTATTTATGAGGGTAAGCATTTAGGCTTTTTTTTAATCTGTTGTGTTCAGATGATGTATAATGAGTTACATCACAAGAAATTACCTATGTGAGTGTGAAGTGAGGGCCGCTTCTATGAGAATTTTTCAAAGGTTTATTCTCTAAAACACTCGCAGAACCAGATAGGTGTCCCACGGCCAAAATGGGCACAACAAAGGACCAATAATGCTAGGATAAGCAATTGTGTGACTCCTAATGTCTAGGTATACAATAAAGGTCGACGGTTCAAGTCGCCCAGACCACCTATTGACCGAGTATATCCGATGGGTTTTCACTAGAGAAGGTTCAAAGGTAACTCTACCTATCTCGATGCAGTTGTTTCTCGTTGAGGAAATTACACTTTGCATTTATATTCTTTTGCATTTTTTGTCACGATGAATTGACTTCTTATCCATGTAGGGGATTGTTAGAATTTATGTTGAAATTGTATAGACAATCTATTGGTTATGAATAAGAAGTGGGTTAAGGAAGAAAAGAGAAAAAAGAAGTTGAAGGGGTGTGTGGGTTTAAGAAGTCCCACATTGGACAACTAGTAGGAGGTGAGAGAGTTTATAAGCTCTCACCTCACACTCCTAAGTTTTCTCTTGGGACACTACACATTTTGTGGAGGGGAGAGGAGCTAGGCGGGCTTGGGTTCACAACACACACATGCGCCACCGCTGCCGTCTCAGATCGGTTCAGTTCATACGTGTGTGTAAAAAAAAAAAAAAATTTATTAATTTATTTTTTAATTTTTTGTCCAAAATTCCCCTATGACTATCTGTTACTTCCCTCCAATTTTTCCAAAACCAAACGTTTCTACCCGCCAATTTTTTGAGAGTTTTGAACTGAACCGGTTCTTACCTTTCGCGAACCGGTCACCGGTCGTACCCGTTCGCGACCGTCAGTCACGGCGATTCGCCCCGGCAGCGGTTCATTGTGACCGGTCAGTATCTATAATAGACTTTGACACCTTCAGAAATTTTATCCAATTTTCTGCACTGTTACTCTGCCAGAATTTTTCCTTCTTCCGGTTTGCATCCTCCTTTCTGATTTTCGGTGTACTTTCCTCTGGCATATTGTTGTGTTCGTTTGGGCTGTCGACTGGTAGTGCCGCCACTCCTCAGACGAAATCTGTTTTATCATGGGAGACACTTGTCCATCAACCTTTGGCATCAGTGAGGGGGCAAATTGTCTTAAGGAGACACATTTTGTGGGCTCGGATTTTTCCATTATTCTGCATACATTCATCTGTCTGTTCCATTATACTGACATCAAGTAAGTCTGTTCTAATTTTCATAATTGCACTGTGTATGATAATTCTGATTATTAATCTCCTCTGTTGTATACATGGGTTCAAACCTCTTAGTGATTTAATATCACTCACTGTCTTCAAATAACAGGAACAACATAATAATCACCTTGAAGAAACGTATCCAATCATATTTTTCATTTACAATTCTGTCTCTCTCTCTCTCTCTTTTGAGAATAACGCTTACAACTAACTCCTTTAATCATATCAAATGCGGAGGTTTTCGCTATTATATCATGCTACCCACTTTGATAAAGAGACAAAATATAGAATCTCATTTGTGAGTAGTTAGATTTTTTTATTTTATTTTTTATAAACGAAGAAATTCTAAAACAAAGAAAAAAATTATTGACCACCTCTAAGACGAGGAGTGACTAAAGAGTTCGCAAACAAATACAGGATAAGACCGGGAGGAGGATCCAAACAAAAAAACATTCATCATCCATGTCTAGTTGATCAAGTAGAAAATTTGCCAGCCAATTAGCGTAGCATTTAGCCTCCAATTAGCGTAGCAATTAGCGTAGCATTTAGCCTCTCTCAGCGTGTGAATAAAATAAACTTGTAAATTGTGACTGATCATTGCTCGTATCCGAGACACCAATGATAGCTGACAAGCTTTCTAACTATGCTTAGTGAGCACAACAGAACTAAAATCGCTTGAAAGGAGTGAGTGATTAGATTCTAATTCATTAGATCTGACGATTTCATAAGCTTCCCCCGAAAATCGAATTTTTCAAGTACTCCAAATAATTAAGCAGAAATATATTATACTTCTATTATTCCGTAAGATGAATTAATTATTAATCAATAATATTTATCATTTGTTGAACAATTTAACTAATAATTAAATAATCAGTAATATGTCAGGCACGAACTTTTAGATGAAAAAGAAATAGGCATAAATCTCGTAGCATTAGCTTTGATAATTAATGAATCTCTAATACTTATTGCAAGGAAGTGAAGTTTATTAGCAGCTACACCCTTTGCAAATTTGTCTTAAGCTTCGACTTAATCCGTACGTAGTCAAGAAGCATGACTACTCATGAAATATTTTATTATAATAAAATATTTAAAATATCTTATTAAAATATTTAAAATATCACATAGTATCTAATTAGATACTTGTTGAAAAGAGGAAACTCGCGTTGTCCATAATATAATTCGTATGAAATATCTATAGGTCCAATTATTTGTATAATCTTCTGAGCTCAAATAATATAATGTATACATACATTTATTAATCTCCCATGCACATGACAAGACCTAACCAAATATATATTTTCTCCAAAGGTAGCATTTTTCTACATAATATACAAAGATGAATCCAGACAACAGTCTCTTTCTAAATAATTTTTTTTTATGCACAGAGAAGAATCTGATGCAAGGCAAGAATAGTGTGACATATTGACACTATCACAAGATGGTCCAAGCCAGCAGCTAAAATAATTCAACTTGAGAATTTAATAAGAGGAAAGTGACACAAACTGAACATGCCTGGTGCCTTTTGGAACATTATGGAAGCTGCTAAAGTTGATTGCATTGCATGCGCATCCTCAGTGATCAGCATTCAGAGTTCTTGGGATACAGATTGCATCGAGAGAGAAGACATTTTTACCTTTTTTTAGGGACAAGATATTTCTACCTTTGTTTAATGATTTTTTTGTTGCTTTTGGTCTCTCTCTTCTGATTTGGTCTATCCATGTTATTGTCGTTGCTTTTGGCGCCTTCTCTGATTTGGTCATTATGTTATTGTTTTTGGTCTCCCTATTATTTGGTCAATATATGTTAAGGAGTAGATTATATTTACAAATTTTTTGATTTATAAATTCTTACAAATTATATTATGTATTTCTGGAAAAGCATTTTTAACTGAGTCTTTTCTCGAAAATACAGAATTCAATTTGTAAATATAATATTTCTCCTATATTAGCATTCTCAATTTATTTTGAGGTCACAAAGGGAAGTTCCTCTTTCGGCATACGACGATCAAATTTAAAATTGATTACGTTAAAATACCAATAAAGTTAAAAATGTGATTTCTCTTAAGCTCATATGCAGCTAGATAGTATTAATTTGTAAGCATTTACATCAACAACAACTATTTAAGTTGTAAGGAATTTCTTTCTCCTTATTTAAAATCTCAAGTTTGAGACCTAGAAATGGAAAATAAAAAGTACTAGGAATTCGACAATTCTCTAACCAGATTAATTGGATTTGCAATAAATTGGTTGAGTAAAAAAATGGTTAATTAGCGCATTTGGAACGAACCAAGGCTAGAAACAGCACTAAACTAATCATTTGGTTTGACAAACCTTGCCAACATGATAAAGATGACTCCCATCGTTTCAAAATTCAAATGCAATAATAGGTTTTAGGCTCCATCTCTTAATAAAATCCAAAAACTTGGTAATAGCTTCTAAGATGCATTCTAGCGATTAAAATTCACGTTTACGTAGCACAGGACTGGAAGCCACACAACAAGCCAACTCTAAGAAATATGGGATATACTCATTAATTGTAGTTGGGTAGAATTAAATTGCAGTTATAAGAGGTGTAGCCTGTAGGGGTGTAAAATCACTCTTGTTCATTCATCTAAAAATTAAGTTTTTAGAAGAGTTAATTCATGACGTGGTATCAGAGTTTCTATAACTAAAGACTCGTGACTTTACCAAATAATGGTAGCTCAGTTGGACTAGAAAACTAAGTATGTAGGAGTGAGAACATGTATTCGATCTTCTTCAGTACCATTTTTTAGAGGAGTTTTAAGCCTTAATCTAGGAACCTGTCCCAAATCAGACCAGTCGCGAAGCGATAAACCAATTGGAATATCTTAAAAAAAAAAAAAAAAAAAACTCATGGCATAATGGTCCTATTCATTATCCACAGTATCCAGAAATATAATATGATATCATTCATGTACTTTTGCCTAACAACTTAAGTTTTAGGAGAGCTGGTTCATGACAAAATGCTGATTCAAAATTGCAGGTAGAAATAGGCATGTGATTTTCTTTCAAATTCAAGCTCAGAATTGAGAGACTGAAGCTATTCATAGTGGCACTATCGAAAGTCAACAAGGTAAATGGTGGCAGAGATGCATGATTTCATGAAGTGGAAACGCATGTGAACAACACTACTATAGCTATATAGAACACATTACAGCTCCATATTTTAATGAGACGAGTAACCTCTTCCTACAACGTTTTACGTATGAGGAAACAAACACGTGTGAAAAGGCTGAAAGAAACTTTGACATCATTAGGGATCTAACTTATTATGCACAGGCCTTCTTCTGCGAGGCACAGAATAATCCTCAGACCACAAGCTAGGAACCTGCTTTTGCCCTTTCTTGTGTTGCTGATCATGTTCATTTAGTCCCTCTGAACCTGCAAGCCAACCAATCTATGGCAATATTCATACACATATTGAACAGAATGAAACCAAAGTAAAAATAAAAATAAAAATTGTTAGTAAATATATACCTGAAAGATGGGGTCTTACAGAAAATGTTTGATACTGACTGAGCAAGATGAAGCAAAGAATCACTCTAAGCATCCCCACTACCTTCATTTTAAGCCTTCTTCATACTCTCTTTTACCTTCAACCCTTTATGTATGCTTCTAGCACTGACAGCAATCTTGAACACTGCTATTATATACAACAAAGATAGAACAAAGACTAGGTGTCATAGGTTAATGTGGCTCACGCTGATTTGTAAAAGGAAGACATCGTATGTTTGTGTAAGAGACATGTTTGGTCTACTTTTTGTTTCTTTCTAGGGAAAAGAAGTATCAATTTTTCAAAAATAATACAGCAATGTTGACTTGACCGCATGGTCCTTGAACTTAAATAAAGTCTCACGTTTACATGGTGGTAGGAAAAAAACCAAGAGTATTTTCGGCTCAATACCCCTCGTTATTTTTTATATATTGTATATGAATATCTGAGTACTTAGTTTTATACTCAAATACTCATACTGTACTATAAACTCTTAGATTAACTTATTCATTGGAACGAATAATAAATTTTGAGATATATCTAACTTATAATCATCATTACAAATAAAACAGTGCAATCCTCCCAAATTGAATTGAAGCCAGGCTAAATCAACAAAGAAAATTTTAGACAGAAAACAACTGCCATAATTATAGTGAACATTTAAATTCCATCTGGAGTTACAACAAATGAAGAGATCTCAACTAAAAATAAATAAGTCTTCGTTATGCAATTTGAATCACAATTGAGGTCACCTTAAAAAGTTCCTAGCCAAAGAATGGAACCTATGATTGCCATACTAAAAGCCAGTAACAACCATACAAGTTTTAAGGAGCTCTGTCAAAAGGCTCTGTATCATTGTAACAAATGTCCCACACAGCTTCCATAGACTCCTTGGCAGCTGCTCTAGAGCAAAAAGGATTTGCAGACAATGATGTCATAACTCTTCTTCTGATACATTCCTTCAAGTTGCATTACATTAATTCAGTATTGAACAAGTTACAGAAACAAAGTGTCTAAAGTCTAAAATATTGTACGCTGCGGAAACTAAATAGCAATAAATGCAATTTTAGCAAAATTAAAAACAATGACACTAGTGCTGAATAGTGACAAATGCATTACTCATCTGTAAAGAAAGACACATCAGATCTATAATAGTCTATCATTCCACCATTTACAAAAACTTCAGTAGCCATGGAGAGCATGTGATTTGAAGGATTCACAAGTTGTGTGAACATTAATAGACTGTCCATGTATCTTTTAGAAATCAACTCACATGAGGGTTTCCTTTTATTTAGTCTTATATTCTAATAATGCACAGAAACCTAAACCTAAGAGACTGACAACAGATGTAGCCTTAAATTCAAATTATGCTAGTTGTAATTAAAGAATTGACAACAGATGTAGCCTTAAATTCAAATTATGCTAGATGTAATTAAAGAATTATCACCGCATTCCTGTTAGGAGAAGAGTAAAACAAAGGATTTTTACTAAGGCAGAAGTCGTAACTTTTACATTCAAACAATAGATTTAAATTACAAAACTTGTAACTCTACAATAAAGACACTTAACATCACAATAAACTCACATAATTTCAGAAACTTAAAAACATAAAACTGACATTTAACGTTTGCTGAATTAAACCCATTAAAAACTAAATTGATTGCTGAATTAAACCCATTAAAATTAAACTGACACATAACTCCACATTTAACGTTTATTCAACAAAACTCTCCCGTAAACTTAAATGCTTCTGCCATCCTTCATGCCGATCAATTTCTTGTAGTTGTCAAGGAGTACCGTCGGTAGTGGTTTCGTGAAGATATCCGCGACTTGCTCTTGACTGGTCACGTGTGTTAGCTCCACATTTCCTTCCTTTACTTGATCCCGGATGAAGTGAAATCGGACGTCAATATGCTTGCTTCTTTCATGATTTACCGGGTTCTTGGCTAGCTCTATAGCCGACTTATTGTCAATTCGGATCACAGTTTGGCCGACTTGTTTTTCCTCCAGCTTGCTTAGCAAATTCCTGAGCCACATTGCATGACAAACACACCAAGATGCAGCTACATATTCAGCTTCACATGTCGACAGTGTCACAATAGGTTGCTTCTTCGAAATCCAAGTGAA
Source organism: Gastrolobium bilobum (assembly GCF_033153095.1). Lineage (NCBI taxonomy): Eukaryota > Viridiplantae > Streptophyta > Magnoliopsida > Fabales > Fabaceae > Gastrolobium > Gastrolobium bilobum. The sequence continues at coordinate 408,075 of NW_026899198.1, forward strand.
TGCCGTGTTGCCCATGAAAAACACATAACCAGCCGTGCTCTTTCGATCATCTACGTCTCCACACCAATCACTGTCAGAATATCCAATCAACTTGTATTTTGCCGAGCTCGAGTAGTGTAACCCGTGTGAAACTGTACCTTGAACATACCTCAGAATTCTCTTTACCGCCTTCCAATGTGTGTATCTTGGCTCCTCCATGAACCGACTTACTATGCCGACACTCAACGAGATATCCGGCCTCGTGCATGTGAGATAGCGTAGGCTTCCCACCAAACTTCTGTACTTGCTTGCATCAACACGGTCTCCTCCATCAAACTTAGAAAGTTTTGAACCGGGTTCCATTGGTGTTGAAACCGGGTTGCAATCTTTCATCTTGTACTTTTTCAAAATCTTTTTTGCATAAGCCTCCTGTGACACGAAAATTCCCTTCTCATTTTGTTTTACTTCCAAACCGAGAAAGAACTTCATAAAACCGAGATCTGTCATTTCGAACTCTCTTGTCATTGTGCTCTTGAACTCTTGTATCATCTTGGCATTGTTTCCCATAAAAATGAGGTCGTCAACATAAAGAGCCACAATTAACAAGTCTCCTCCATTTTTCTTGACATAAACAACATGTTCATATGGACATTGTTCAAGTCCATTCTCCTTGAAATATTTGTCAATACGAGCATTCCATGCTCGTGGTGCTTGCTTCAACCCGTAAAGTGCTTTCTTCAATCTCAGCACCTTCTTCTCTTCTCCTGCCTTCATGTAGCCCGACGGTTGTTCCACATAAACTTCTTCTTCAAGAACACCATTCAGGAATGCCGACTTTACATCCATTTGATGTATTGGCCATCTGTATTGAGCAGCCTGTGAGATGAGTAGCCGAATTGTCTCCATCCTTGTAACAGGGGCAAACACCTCGTCATAGTCAATTCCAGCCTTCTGCTTATAACCTTTTGCAACTAGCCGAGCTTTATATCGTTCTATCTCCCCTTGAGCATTAATCTTCTTCTTGAACACCCACTTCACTCCAATGGGCCGACTTCCTTTTGGTAGCTCGGCTAACTCCCATGTGTTATTTCGGTCAATGGCTTCTATCTCCTCATCCATGGCGTCTTGCCATTTCTTATCTCGAATGGCTTCTTCAAAACTTTTATTTTCAGAATCTGCAAGAAGACAAACAAAATGTACCTCATATATGTCTTGTATGCTCCGCATCCTGGGTTGTCGTACCTCGTCTTCATCATCAGAAGCTTCAGGACTTGCCGGGTTGATAATTTGTGTTGTGATTCCGTCTTCAAAGTTTATCTCAGATGAATTGCTCCAGTCCCACTCATTTGCTTCATTGAGCTTTACATCTCTGCTCACTATGACTTTCTTGTTGACGTGGTCAAACAGCTTATACCCCTTTGTTTTTTCATCATATCCAATAAAAACATATTTCTTGCTTTTATCCTCGAGCTTGGTTCTGAGCTGGTCCGGTATGTGTGCATAGGCCACACTACCAAAAACTCTGAGATGAGCCACTGAAGGCTTTTGACCGCTCCATGCTTCCTGTGGTGTTTTGTCATCCAAGCTTGAATGTGGACATCGGTTCTGCACATACACAGCACACTGCACAGCTTCCGCCCAAAACTCCTTCGGCATCCTTTTGTTCTTCAGCATTGACCGAACCATGTCAAGAATAGTCCGGTTCTTCCTTTCAGCCACGCCATTCTGTTGTGGTGAGTATGGTGCTGATAGAAACCTCCTTATCCCCTGTTCCTCACAGAACGACATAAACGCTGTTGAGGTATATTCCCCACCTCTGTCAGACCGCACCGATTTGATATAGCTTCCTGTTGCTTTCTCAATCATCACCTTGAACTTTTTGAACACATCAAACACCTCGGACTTCTCCTTCAGAAAGTAAACCCAAGTTTTCCGTGAGAAATCATCAATAAAGGAAATAAAATACTTCTTACCGCTGAAGGAACCCGGATTGATGGGTCCACACAAGTCGGTATGTATTAGTTCCAGAGGTTGCTTAGCCCGGAATCTTGCCATCTTCTGAAACGTGATCCTGGCATGCTTGCCAAGTACACAACTTTCACAAAACTTTCCTTCAAAGTTTATGTCAGGTAACCCGTCCACCATTTTTTTCTCTGCCAACTTGGTTAGACCACCATAATGTAGGTGACCAAACCGGAGATGCCAAAGTGACGCCTTATCTTCTACCTCGGCTTGTAAACATTCAACCTGTACACATTTCAAATTCAGTTTATACATACGATTCTTACCCATTTGAACTCGGACTATCATCCGACCTTGCTCATCTTTCAAATACAATACCCGGTCTTTCATAATAACCGAGTAACCTTTCTCCATCAGTTGACCCATGCTTAAAATATTGCTTTTTAGGTCGGGTACATAGTACACATCTCGAATTGAGCCAATTAACCCGTCCTTTTGTAGGAAACAGATCGTACCTCGGCCTTTTACCTCAACCTTTGAGGCATCCCCGAACGAAACATGTCCGGTTTCCACTTTTATCATCTCCTTGAAGAAGTGTTTATGTCCGCACATGTGGTTGCTCGCACCCGTGTCAAGATACCACTCCATGTCATCGTCAGGACTTCCTTCACTGTGTGTCATTAACAAGACACCATCCTTCATCTCACCTTCTGTGGCTAGGTTGGACGTCTCCTCCACCTTTTTCTCCTCTCTCCATTCTCTTGCGAAATGTCCGACTTTGCCACAGTTGTAACACTTGTCCGAGTTACAATCTTTCGCATAGTGACCAAACTTTCCACATTTGTGACACTCGATGTTTGAATAATGTGACCGACCTCCTCGTCGACCTCGTCCTCGTCCTCTCCAGTTTTGTTGATTTGACTGTCCTACCTCATCACCATACACTTCTTGACTTCGGCCTCGACCTCTACCACCACGGCTAGTACCTCGTCCACTGCGGCCACGTCCTCTACCTCGGAAACTTTGAGAATAGAGCATCTTCTCATCTTTAATTGTTGCTTTGGTCTGAAGTACCTGCTCAAGAGTTTCCTCCTTCTTCTTCTTTCTTTGTTCATGCGCTTCAAGGGAACCCGCCAACTCGTCAATGGTGAGTGTAGACAGATCCTTGGACTCCTCTATCGCACAAACCACGTTTTCGAACTGGTCTGTCAAAGATCTCAAGATTTTCTCCACCACTCTGGTGTCAGGTATATCTTCTCCATTCCGTTTCAACTGGTTCACAATTCCTTGAACCCGGGCAACGAACCCGGATACTCCTTCCGTGTCCTTCATCTTCATTCCCTCCAACTCGGCACGAAGGGTTTGAAGCCGGACTTGTTTAACCCGGTTAGCTCCTCTATAGACATTTGCCAAGATGTCCCAGGCTGCCTTTGAGGTCTCACAATTTGCTATCTTCTCGAACCCGGATTCGTCTACAGCTCGGAAGAGCATGAATAACGCCAGCTTGTCTTTTGCACGCGTCTCTTTCAACGCTTTAGTTTGAGCCGCTGAATAGCCTCCAGTATCTTGTGGTTCTACAAAACCTGCTTGAACATTCTCCCAAGCGTCCTGGGATCCGAGAAGAGCCTTCATCTGGATGCTCCAATTCTCGTAGTTCTCCTTCGTCAACTTAGGTAGTGCCATATCACTCCCCCTTTCCATAGCTCTGATACCAATTTGTTAGGAGAAGAGTAAAACAAAGGATTTTTACTAAGGCAGAAGTCGTAACTTTTACATTCAAACAATAGATTTAAATTACAAAACTTGTAACTCTACAATAAAGACACTTAACATCACAATAAACTCACATAATTTCAGAAACTTAAAAACATAAAACTGACATTTAACGTTTGCTGAATTAAACCCATTAAAAACTAAATTGATTGCTGAATTAAACCCATTAAAATTAAACTGACACATAACTCCACATTTAACGTTTATTCAACAATTCCTCGTTCTCATGATTCCTGTACATTTGCTATGAAATGATCAGTTTCAAGATATGTAGGTAGTGTAACAGTTGTTAAAATCGTAGTCCTAATCTTCCATGTGTACATGCAAGAAATGCAAGCACCAACTTCATCAATAGGCATCTAAGTACTATTTTAAACTGCAACATAGCTAATAGTGGACTGTCCATTTTAGTTGTTGCTAAGTGTTGAGATATATAAAACCATCAATGTAGCCTCACCCAACAACTTAAACTTTTGGGTTAAATTGGTTTTTTACATGGTATCAGAGCCTCATGTCTCGGGTTCGACCCTCGCCGCCCCCCACTTTCTCTTATGGAATTTCTTAGCACAGGTAGGTTAGGCCTGTTGCATCATCCACCTTTCAAGCCCAATAAACTCTCTTGTGAGAGAGCGTGTTGAGATATATAAAAATCATTAATGTAGCCTTACCCAACAGCTTAAGCTTTTGGGTTGAATTGGTTCTTTACACTAAGCAATCAATTATCCCAAAAACTTAAACTGTTAGGTGAAGGCAAATAAATGATTTTATATTTTTATATTACATTTCTAATATGACTTCTCATACAAGAGCTCATTGGGGTTGAATGTTAAACAGTGCATAGGCCCACATATTTTTGCTAAGAAATTTTACAATATTTATTAAAAGATTATTAGACGAATGAGAGCGGCAAGGATCAAACTCTAAGTAACTTGGTCAGAGAGGCCTTGATACCATGTCAAGCAACCAACTATCCTAAAAGCTTAAATGGTTAGATTAAGACAGATTAATGGTTTTATATTTTTATATTATATTTCTATCAGTTACCTCCATCCCACACTCCCTAGTCGGATTTAATGGGAAATGATTTTTTTTATTTCTATCAGTTGTTCTATAAAACAATAATATGAGATTATAGCCTCTATTTTATTATCATTTGCCCGTTTGAAACTAGAAAATTGCATTTAATATTCAAACTTTTTAAGATAAAAGAAGTTGTAGGGTTAATACAAAATGAGTGCAAAGGAGAGGAGGATAAATAAACAAACAAGATTAAAACAAAAGAGCTCTCTCTCCAGTCCCTTTGCATATCTACTAGAGACGTCCCCTTAAAGAGACTGTGTCCCAAAGAGCAGAGAGGCCAAAGAGAAACTTTTCCCCAAAGAGATTTGTTGGCTGTAAAGACATCTTAGACATATCACATGTGAATATTTCCCTCAAGTATATTTACATCATTTGAGAAACAAAAGTCAACTTGTCAAATAACTCCGAGAAAGAAAATATGTTTTTAACAAGTACAACTAATTAATTCAAACTATTGAGTGTATTTTAGTTTTTTCAAAACAAATTTAACACTGTTTGAACTTTCATAAACAAAATAGAGGAGTTTGTAGGTTTTAAAAGTAACGGGGCTAAAAGTGTGTGTTTAAGTTTGAGAAGGGGATATAAGTAATTTAATCTCATTTGCCAGTTGATCTCTAGATTGAAAAATAATTTGTCCAAAAGTTACTTGGCAGGTATTAGTGTAGACTCTCAGACTCTCTGCTAATTTGCTTCACTGGCAGGTAGTGAGATTTTTAAGTGGCCTCTTGTTTAGTTCGGTATCTGCTTGGGTGGCAATCCTATAGCTGTTTCATTTTGGAACCTAATTGTTGAGAATTAAGATCTCTAAGTGCCTAGACAATTATAAAGGACATTATTTTTCTCTAGGGAGTCAGAAAACACTTATTCAGGATGCCTTTCTATTACTTATATGTATTCCATATACTAGTGGGAGTTGCCATTACAAGGGATTTTCTTTGATTGGATGTTACGGCTGTGAGACATGATCATCTGCTGAGTTGAGAGTTGTATTGTTGACCTAAGAGGGAAGGGGGTACAAGTCATGGTAAGTTGGTACCTACGAAAATTGCTCTGGTGGGAAAATGACTGTGGTGATTTCCTTTGGAACCTATTTCCCATTAGAATCAGGTTATCCAAAATAAATATGGCTTAGACCAAAATGGGCAGGATGCCAATACAGTAGTTCAAACTTCTCATTTTAGACATTGGAAATTTATCTCACATTGTTACTCTACCTTCAATTCTTTGATTTCCTTGAGGGTAGAAAATAGTTCTCGTGTCAGTCTATGGGTGAACAATTAGGTAGGCGGTTCCTTTTCTAGATTTACTTTCGCACATCTTTACATTCCCTCTGCCCTATGCAACTCTCCCATCCACAAGTTCTGTAGTGTCCAAGACTTCATTATTTCGTGGAATGTTGACATTTTTTTGCAACATGAATGCTAGGGAATTTTCTACACTGGAGTTTCTTTTGGGTCTCCTTGACTCTATTCTTTTTGTCCTTTAGTCCAAAAAAAAAGATTTGTTCTCTTAATTCTCATGGAGTGTTTTTGTGCAAATCTTTTTTTCAATTCCTAACATATTCATTGAATAAAGCTACCTTTCTGCCTTGATGAGCCCCTTTGGAAGTCTAAAGCTCCCTCTAAGGTCAAATATTTTACTTGGACTGCATCGCTTAATAAAATTAATACCAATGACATGTTGCATGTTCGTAGGCCTGATAAGGCTATTTACCTTGATATGTGTGGTTCAAGCTCAAAATCAGTTCCTTGTCAGCTATTACATTGTTCTGCTGCTGTTTCTTTATATAATTCATTATTTGGCATTTAGGTGAATGTTGGGTGTGCCCTAGTCCTTCGAAAAATTTCTTATGACTAGCTTTAATGGTTTTGGTAGAAGTAAAGAAGCTAAATCTTTGTGACAATGTGCAATCTATGCTACACTTAGGTTCATTTGGTTGGAACAAATTCGTGTATCTTTAAGAAGATTTCGTTGGACCAGTAGCTGATTTGGGATAAAATAAGGCATTTGGCATAAGGCACATGGTCTTTTCAAGGGATTTTCCCTTACAGCTTTGCTTCATTGATGTTTTTTCTCTTTTTTGATCTTTGTTCTCTGTTCTGTGTGTTTTCTCTTTATGTTAAGGGGGAACCCTTATCCTCCTAACACTTTCTATATCTTCATCTAAATGAATTTCTTCTTTTATCAAAGAGGACAAAAAAGCTGCTCCATGTTTGATGCATAGTTATCAAATGCGGATTGCGGTCAATCCTCAAAATCGCTATAGCGTTATTGCGGGTTGCGGTTGCGGAAATAGCGGAAAAAATATATTTATTAAAAAAACAAATTATATGTGTATATATATATGTGTGTGTGTAACATAATAAATTATTAAAAAAATAATAACACCTAATAAAAATACAAATAATAAAAAAAATATAAAGATAAATAATAAAAAAAAATTAAAAATAAAGGCAGAGTTGACATGTTACCTCTTAGTAATAAGTGTCCAAACTTTAGCTATAGTTGTACTACCTTTAGTTGTAACTATACTTTACTGATTTACCAGATTTATCTTAGTTACTTTAGTGTTTTACCTTAGTTACCTTTTAATGATACATTCTTTTTTTTTTGGGATATAGAAATAGTTTTACCCACTGTTACTATAACCAAGTTACTTGGTTACCGTGACTTGTGAATCACTTTTCTGACAAATGTACTTTTCTTTTCTTTGAATAAAGATAGATCAAAATCTCTTTCTCTCTCACTTTTTCTCTTTCATCTGTTCTCTCTCTCACAGCTTCTCTTTTTCTCCTTCATATGTTCTCTCTCTCTCTTACTATTTCTCTCACTTTTTCTCCTTTTCTCCGTCATCGGCTCTCTCTCTCTCTCTCTCACACACACACACTCAAAGCTTTGCTTCTTCGTTCATGGCTTCCACATTGAACTTCAATACTATAAGAGAGAAGTAGAGAAGGGAAGAAACGAGCACGATAAAGAAAGCAAGAGAGGCAGAAGAGAGACACACAACAGAGAGGCAGAAAGAGAGAGTGGGTTAGGGTTAAAACCATAAAAAGACACTATTGCGGCGAGATTTGGCCGCAAATGCGGCCGCTATTGCGATTTGGTGCAGCGCAGCGCAGATGGTTGCAGCGAAGCTCCGCAAAGCGCAACTGGCACGGCTTGCGGCGCAATAGCGCCGCTATTGACTACTATGATTTGATGTTAAAATTACTAACGTACGTCTGAAATAATTTTAAAACTTTTGAGAATAAAGCCACTTTTGAATACTTTATCAACTCTAATAATACTTTCCTCTTCACAATTAATCTCTAGATATTTTAAAAAATAACAAAGTAAAGCTGCTGCAGGTTATTCTCACAAAATATTCAACTAAAATACATGGTTTGTATAAATGGAGGAAAGAAAGAAACAACATACTTGTTCATGCCCTTTTATTTTCAGAAAACCTCGTAAAAGTTCCTGTTTGTAATGACAATCACCACTTAGATGACCAGCTCGTATCTGTTTCACATAATAAGTTGACAAATAGTGATTATAGGAGGCTAAGATATAAAACTCCAACAAACTTAATATGGGTAAGGGCACATTGTTGGATAGGAACCTCACTACAAGCATGGTGAGCACAATTAGTCCAATTCAAGTTTGCAGCACGACAATCATCAAATGCATGAATTAGCTCATGAATTATCACTCGGTTAACCTCATCTTGAGATTCTGTCTCATTACTGCATACAACTATCTGAGACAAAGGCACACCAAAAAAAGTAGAAAGATAACTTCAGTAAATTGCAAACCGTATCTTACAATCAAAGGAAGCACTGAACACAAATATTATTCAAACACTCATCGAGAATATAATTAATAGCTTATTTTCTTCACCAAGCGCGCAAATTAAATCATCTTCTTTTAGCCAATGACGACTGACTCAGCTTTCTCTAAATACCATACCACCATACATAAGGAATGTGGCAATCACTTCTCTCCTAAAATTTTTTGTCCCCCAAAAAAATAAAATAAAAAGGACAGATATAAATTTGAATGTAGAGGCCAAACACAATTATAGCATCAAGTTCTCAACTTCTCATTAGGGGAAAACCAGATATAAATTTTTCCATCAAAAAGAACAAAACAGGAAATAAATAAACAAAGAAAAAAGTACCCCTTCACCACGAGTGTAACCACCAGCTACTTTCTGCTCGCAGTTAACAGCTTTGATGAAATTGTCTCCTATAAGACACCCAGCTTTCTCTAAGTGTTCCCTCAAGAACTTCACCGTTGGAGCTGACAAAAAATAATCAAATAACCCCATAAAGTAACACAAATTAGAATTAGGAAAAGCACCACAACGAGCCCTATGATAAGCTAGAATTGATGATTGTTAAAGTATAATATAAACCATTAAAAAGGCTATCATCTAATAGCTTAAAATTTTGAGTTGAATTGATTCTTTACACGGTATAAGGACCGTAAGGTTATAAGTTCAATCCTCATCGTCCACCATTTTTTAGTAGAATTAAATAAGCATAAGAAAAATAAAAAACAAAATAGTCCATGCAATATCCATGATTCAATTTCAAAGAGCTTTTGCATGTAGCTGTGTTAGAAAATAATATAAATCATTCAAAAAATCATCTAACAACTTAAACTTTTGAGTTGAATTGGTTCTTTAATCTAATCGAGGCAAATTCCACTTTTCAAGGGTGAAATTATGAGCTATTTTTTTTTTAATAATTTGTACACCCTATAAGAAATTGAAGTTTAAGGATGCCATGAGTAAGAAAAAGGGAATTAGAATGAAGGGGCTGTGATATCAAAAAACCATAAACGGTAGTAAGATCTGGGACATTAATGAAAATGGAACAGTAAATAATATATTCTAGGAAAAAGTTGACATACACTGGAGACTGTTTTGAATCATGCGTTGGCACTCCTTCACAGTTGTGCCACCATCGCCGGCAGAGTCAGAGGAACTGAGATTTTCCGTCATTCAGATAGGGGACACGGTCACGGAACAGGGCTTTATTGTCTTTCCGTCTACATAGGAGTTTCGATGTCATGTTGGGCATTTTTAAGTATGTTTATAATTAAAAGGGAAATAGGTCAAAAATCCCTATGTTTCTCTCGTAATCATTTATGGATATTTTTCTTTTTTTTGGTTTTATATTTGGGATAGGATATTGTGACAACCAAATAATGTTACTACTAATGTTATTACCACATCTTAATCGTTGATTTCTGCTAATCAACGATTATCATTTATTGCAAATTAATAATTAATTAATGAGTTTGATTTGAAAAATGATAATCGTTGATTAGTGGAAATCAACAGTTAAGATGTGGTAGTAACATTATTTGGTTGTCACAATATCTTATCCCTTTATATTTTACATGTCTTTCGATTTTCGTGCTGACATAGGTTTTACACATAACTTTTTCTAATATATGGGTCTCATGTGATTTTTGTATCTATGGCATAAGAAGACTCATATCATGTAATATGAGAAGTATAAAACTTTTTTTTTTTTAGCATTTACCCCTACAATGTTTTTCATCCTATCCACCTTATAACTCCGAAAAAATTAAATTAAAGAGGATCATTGTAGAGATCAAGAATTTTATACTAAAATATATTTTTTTATCCAACTCTAATTGAATAGATAAGAATTTTATACTGCAATGTTTGATCTAAAGGTGTTAGAGATAAGTAGGTAGAATAGATATGAAAAAATATAGACATAATATCGTATCTCTAAAAAGAATCACTACCCTAGTCACCTTTTTCAACTTCTTAAGATGAAAATTTCATAGTGTAGTACTTTTTTTATCCAACCTCATAGTATATGATATATTGTTAATTTATTATAATACTAAGGAAACTAATTAAACGTATATTACATGTTCAAACCCTTAACTCGAATTTAACTTAAATTGAACTCTTTTTAATTTAACTCAATTAGCTCCTCATTTATTTGAATTATTTTAGATTTTTTTGTTTTATTCGTGGTCAATTCGTTTATCATTTGTGCATATTTGCTTATAGCTTTGAGCATAATATTGGTGAATACTATACATCAATAGACCAATCTACTCCTTAATATATTAGTATTTTTTTTCAATATTTTGATTTTCTTTGTTACCAATCTCTGGCTCACATTTTTTTTCATTTTAATTTTTGAACCCAGAATAAAAATATGTTTACATATAAATTGATTACTTAAATAATCTTTAATTTTATTTATTAAATTTAAGATATTAATACATTTATCAAACTCAAGTTAAATCAGTTTTATTAAAGATATATAAATTTGTAAGAAGAAAAATAATAATTCTAAGTTAAGCATTCATTCTTGCTAACAATGTTGTGAATATTGTCTTATTGAAAGATCGAAATTAATTGCTAACTTGCAGCTTTTATTGTAATTTTTTTGTCAACATCGTTTAGAAAGAAAAGTTTTTTAACAGTTTGCTATAAATTTTATAAAGGAAAGGGTATTGTACCTACCTTTTTTATGCATACTCTACATATTTATCCCCAACACCATTAGATTAAAATCTCAACTAACCTTCACCCTTATTCTCTCCTCTTGAGATTCTAATCTAACGGTGTTGCAGATGAGTAGGTAGAGTAGGCATGAAAAAAAATAGGCATAATATCACATCCCTTCTTTTCATAAGGGCAAAACGAATAATCTAATATGTTTTTTAATAGTGTTAGATGGTGAACTGAATGAAAAAAAAAACCATAGGGGAGTAAATAATAAACAGAATATCATGGGGGGTAAATGATTATAAGAAAAACCATTGGGGTTTTTTGTGTTGGGAACTCGTCTCCCTTAAACTCGGCTAAGAAGCCTTTGCGGAAGTCAAACATCAAGGTAAGAGCTCAGTTCTTCAATCAGAGGTCGACTTAAATCATCAGGTTGGCCAACACAACATAAAAATGAAAAACACAAAAGAGAGAGAGAGAGAGAGAGAGAGAGAGAGAGAAGAACACAACAATTTTTAATATGGAAAAATATTCTCCAATGAGAAGAAGTAAAAATCCACGGACACTAGTCCGGAATCAAACTTACACTATGAAAATAATGGGTTACAAAAGATCAAGCATCACCAACAATAGTGGTATACTCAAACCTCACCTACAATGGTGGTTTTCTCTCAAACTTTCCTAAGGAGGTATAACACTCAAGCTTCTCCCTAGAGGTGCTCTAAAAATCAAAGCTTTGAGCTTTTCACCTAAAACCCTCAAATCTTACAAGTCAACCTTTTTCTTTTCTTTCTCTAACCTACCTCCATCCCACAACTAATGCTTATATAGGGGAGGAAGAAGGATTACGGTTTCTTGAACTCTCATAAGCTTTGGGCTTAGCATTAAGGAGGAAGCCCAACAAATCTTCCCCTTTCGACCCCAATGTGTCGGCTTTATCAGTAAACTGGCACCTTCACAACAGTTTTCAAATTTCCATGTTGGTATCGACTTCGTCATCATGTCGAACCAATTCAGGTCGGTGTGCATTTTGACGAGTTCAAGCTCTTCACCTTCTACACATCCCGAATCCAATGATACCTCACATCAATGTGCTTAGTGCGAGAGTGATAGGTCGAATTCTTCATAACATGAATTACGCTTTGATATTCACATCTCAGTTCGTACTTGTCTTGATCATAGCCAAGTTTAGAGAGAAACTTCTTCATCCACAACATTTCTATGCTTGCCTTAGTCGCCACTAAGTACTCGGCCTCAGTCGTCGAAAGTGCCACAGACTTCTGTAGTCTTGATTGCCAAAATATAGCTGCTCCTGCAAAAGTCATCATATATCCCATCGTTGACTTCCTCAAGTCGGAATCTCTCCCTAAATCAGCATCCGAGTAGCCTTGCAACTCGACTTTGTCTTCTCCAAATCAAAGGCACAACTTTGTTGTTTTTATGAGATACTTGAAAATCCACTTCACTGCTTCCCAGTGTTCTTTTTCGGGGTTTGACAGATTCCGACTTACCATTCCAGAAACATACGCCAAGTCGGGTCTTGTAGAAACCATTGCATACGTCAAGCTTAAGACAGCGGATTGTTACGGGATCTTCAACATATCGTCTTTGTCTTCATCAGATCTCGGACATTGCTTCTGGTTTAACTTTATGTGTCCGGTTAGGGGGGCTCACTGTTTTAGCTTTGTCCATGTTGAATCTCTTCTGAATTTTTCTCAATGTATTTTTCTTAACTCAACCACAATAACTTCTTTTGTTTATCTCAGATAATCTTAATTCCGAGTATCTGCTTTACAGGGCCGAGGTCCTTCATTGCGAAGGACAAGCTCAATGCCTTTTTCAGGGCGGCTATCCTCATCTTGTCTTGCCCTATAATCAGCATGTCGTCAACATATAACAACAAAATCAGAAAATCTCCAGCCTCGTGCCTCTTCACAAATACGCAGTGGTTGGCATCTGTCTTCACAAACTTGTGATCAGTCATGAAAAATTCAAATTTCTTGTACCACAACCGAGGTGCTTGCTTCAAGCCATATAAACTCTTCTTCAACCAGCATACCAAGTCTTCTTGTTCTGGAGCTCAGAACCCCTCAGGTTGCTCCATATATATCTCTTCTTCAAGATCTCCATGAAGGAATGTCGTCATCATATCCATCTATTCCACTTCAAGGTTCATCGAAGTCGCCATGGCTAACACGGTTTGAATCGAAGTCATTTTCACCACAAGAAAGAATATTTCTTCAAAACCAACTCCTTCTTCTAGCCGCAGCCTTTCACCACAATTTCGAGCTTTGTATCTCGACTTCTGGTTATTCTCTTCATGTTTGATTTTGTAAACCCGTTTGTTCTTCAGAGCTCTTCTTCCTTCATGTAGCTCGGTCAGCTCATAAGTCTAATTCTCGTGCAGAGACTTCATCTTGTCTTGCATTTCCTTTTCTCATTCTTCCTTATCTGAGCTCGTCACAGCCTTATCAAAACTCTAAGGTTTACCATCTTTAGCAACAACAGTGTATTCATCAGGGGAGGTACCTCGTAGAAGGACGTCTCACTCGAGTAGAGTGTCTGGGTTATTCTTCAGGTTGAGAATCCAGCTCATCATGCTCATCTCGGATCTCATCATCCTAGACCTCAACATCTCGGTCCTCGAGAACTCGATCTTCTGTACCTTGTTCATTCTCATTATTTTCTTCATTCTCTTGATTTTCTTCCCCTGTTTCAGCTCGAACATGAGGGATAGGTTCTACACGTCTTACAATTACCTAGACTTTAGGATTTGAAATGTCTTGAATAGTCTCGTTCTCATGAAATACCACATCTCGGTTTCTCAATACCTTCTTGTTGATTGGATCCCAAAGTCTGAATCCGAATTCGCATCTCGGTGAACCAAGGTAGATGCATTCTTTAGTCTTTGCATCTAGTTTCTCCCTTTCGTCTTTAGGGATATGCACTAAAGCTCGACATCCAAATACTTTCAATTGATCATAGGCCACTTTTTGACCTGTCCAGACTTCTTCTGGAATTTCTCCTTCTAGTGGTCGTGATGGTGAGAGGTTGATCAAGTCAATAACAGTTCTTACGACTTCTCCCCAGATTGATTTCGGCAATCCGGCATTGGATAGCATACTGCAGACTTTCTCTTGAATAGTTCGGTCCATCCTTTTAGTAGTCCATTCAGCTGAGGTGTCTTGGGTGGCGTCTTCTCAAGTCAAATCTTGGATGCTCTGCAATATGCATCAAAAAGGTCGCAGTACTCACCATCATTGTGAGATCGTTCTTGCCAGTCTCCTTTTCCACCATATCATGAAATTCTTTAAAGGATTAGAGTACCTGGTCTTTAGTTTTCAACAAATATACTCATACTTTGCGGTAGTGGTCATCAATAAATAAAACAAAATATTGAGCTCCACTAAGTGATCTTGTAAGAACCCGCACTGCTAATTAAGGAAATTAATTAGATAATTATGAGATAATTCCATAATTGACCCTAATAATTATTATGAGGCTTTAATAATTATAGTAAGTGAGTAATAATGTTGAAAGTCGCTTTTCAGACGAAAAGTGCAGATACCGGTTCTGCTACTCGGTATAAATGCGTACCGATGAAGTATCTCAGAAAATTATAATAAGTGCATGAATATTCCTAGAATAATATATAGGACTTGTAAAACAAGTTTCAAGTTAAAACAATGAGAGCTGGTGCCAGAACTGATACTGGCTATGGAAAAGCGCGTACCGGAAAGGTGATGCGAAAAATAGAATAAAAATATGACAAATCTTAGAAAAATTAGTAGGTTCAGAATTTCAAGTTTGAGATTAAAATGCTAAGCGTAGCTATTAATGTTAATACTGTGTGTTTAAAACTTAAGTGGCCTATATAAGGCCTTGGCACAGATTTCTAGGTTAGAAATCTCTAACATTACGTGTCTCCTTGCTGAACTTTTAGCCTCCCTTGCTGCCACCCTCTTCCTTGCTTGAGAAATCACCATTTTGATCACCTTTCTCCATAGTTTCTTCACTAAATCTCTTGGTATGAGTGTGTTTTGGACTTGTGAGCGTGAAAGGAGTACTTTTTCTGAGTGTGGTGGCTGTGGGAAGTCAGTTTAGTGGCTGTGAGTGGTGGTTTGTGGGCTGAGTTTGTGAACTACCTTGGTGAGGCTTTGTTCATGACTATTGTGTTGCCAAGTAGTAACCTTTTGGCTTAAAGAACCAACCTTGGTGTGTTAAATTCGTATCTTGGTGAAGTCAGTACCTTGGAGCTGTGTTGGAGGCTCCAAGTCAGTGCCATTTTCGAAGTTTTGAGCATTGGAAGGTATACCATGATCACCCTTGTGTATTTTGATGTTTTAAGCTTGTTTAAGCAATTAAAAATCGTAACTTGAACCATTTGATAAAAGGAATGTGTTTCTGGGTTAATAACATGTTAATAAACATCTGTTTAAGGAGTTCTTGGACTCCAGATCGAGTTTGGATCATTGGAGGTCGATTTTACCTTTAAAACTCAGTTTTTTGCATTCAGTCGAAGAAGTATTCAAATACTTTTCGGGCAGTAATCGAATACTTCGCGAGACAACAGCAACCTAGATTAGTAAAATCGCGATATCTCAAGCTTCAAAGCTTTAAATTGAGTGAGTTTTGAACTTATGTGAAGCTAACACATAGAGCTACAACCCTGTAAATTTTCAAATCCATTGGATAAATGGATTTCTCTCAGTGTATGTTTGAAGTCGAGACCCTATTGCTGGAAATTCAGCTTGTTGTAGGAACTTTGCAAAAAATCATAACCGGAGTTATACAACTCCGATTGAGGCATAAGATATGTCGTTGGAAATCTTGAGATGTCTAGTTTAACATAGTAAAATCTTAGAGTATTTGGTAAATATTTGCAATGGTAGTTTTAATCTGGTAGTCGAATACTCCTTGTAGGAGTATGAGAATACTTTTCTGGGAAGAAAAGTATTCGGATACCTTTGAAGAAGTATTCGAATACTGGAAAGTATTCAAATACAGTGAGGTTTGGTATTCGGATACTGTGGTATTCGGATACTGGGGGAAAAATATTCGGATACTTGGTAGTATTCGAATACTTAAATAAAAGTAATCGAATACTTTCTGGAGAGCTGAAGTATTCGAATACTACTCGTAGAGTATTCGAATACCTCCTGCAGAAACAGCATGAAATGAGTTAAAATGAGTAAGAAAGCCTTAATCACTTAGTGTAATCTTGAGTAATGATTATTGATGATTAATTATTGCTTAAACAGATTGTGATTGTGCTGTTTGTTGGCCTTGAGCTTGCGTGGACTCTTGGTTTGGATAGCTAGCTTACAAGGTAAGCTTTCGTGTCCTCGGTTTAGCCATTATGTAGTTCCACCATACCCCATGGGGGAATGGTTATATGCATGCTGTGTTACATGCTTTGATATATTGAAATGCTTTTGAGCTGATATGTGCAATGGTTTATGATATGCATGTGGTGTTTCACCTATACGGTAAGCCTGAGTATGTGGTACATACAAGATGGTGAGACTGGGGTGAGGTGCAAGCGATGTTCCTTGTACTACAATTATGGGTAATAGACATATTCCTGCATTCTCTGGCCAGTAGATTATTGTATTGACACACATGTCATGATTATATGCTGCATTGCACTACTTTGGAAATTATATTGTTAAACTGCTTTTGAACTTATATTGCACATGTAAGTGAGCTTGGGGTGGAAGATCTTTAAGGACCCCTTGTCTTACTGAGATTTCTTGTTTAGAGATCTCACCCCATGTTTGGGGGCGCTTATTTCAGGTTCAGGTAATTTAGGGGCTGATGCCTCTAGTGGCAGGAGGCCGGAGCTTAGTTGATGATTATTGTTGTTATTATTATATTGCTGGCTGACTGGATATTGGATGCTGCTTATGTTTTCTGCCTTTTTTATGATATTGAGTTGAGACTGCTGTTGGGCTTTGTTGCCTTATTTGGTGAGTATGGGGATTGTCCATGCCACGTTGATTGACTATGTCTTAGTTTAGATTTGAGTATTAATAATGTATCAGGATTATGTTCGGACTACGTGTTGTAGTTCCGTGATTGTAGATAATCACAATTATTTATATATGGGGTATTCTAGTTATTGTTGATTTGCAATTACATACAGGCGATGTTTTATGGAAATGGTTAAGTAATCAACTTGGCTAAGTATAATGACGTCATAATTGAAAAGAAATAGATATTTCGCATTTTTAAATTAAGCGTTACTTAATACGATGACATGTTAACAAACCGGGTTAACACGGGGTGTTACAGATCTCTCCTACATGGAGCAGACATCAGCTCCAGGCTAGGTTCATTGCGAACAGAATTGGCTTCTCCACCATTGATCTTTCCTTGTATCATGTACAAGGAGCCTTCCTTCTTACCTCGAGCAATAACCAAGTCTCCCTTAGCTAGCTTCCATCTACCACTACTGAATTAGTTCACTAATCCAGCATCATCAAGCTTGCCTATCGAGATTAGGTTCAGTCGCATATCAGGAACTTGCCTTACATCTTTCAACATAAGTCGGCACGCGACATATGTGGTCAGGGTCATGTAACTCCTCAATTTAATAATCGGATTGTTAACTACATATGGTCATACTATTCGCATCTAACTAAATTAAACTAGCGGAAGACTTAATAAAATTTCTAATTACCCTATGTAATTTCGCGGTATAACTTTTTCTTTTAATTAATTCCTACACATTGTTACAGTCTCATACCTGCACAAAATTCCAAATTAAATTTCAAGTGATCATAATCAATGACCAATCACTATCTGGATATGATAATTTATATCATTCCGTATAGAGTTTAACTGACAACATAATGACTGTAAGTCGGACTACACCAGGGATTGAATCCTATTATTTTAACCTATTCCTGATATACAAAAAAGTTTTACCAATATATATATATATATATATATATATATATATATATATATATATATATATATATACATACTGAACATGGCTCCGTGCCAATACAATATCAAACAACTTGACTTGATAATATACAAATAGGCAAAAACATCCCTATCAAAATGACTATCAACTATATACATGCATGATCATATACTATGCACTACAAAACATGTCTACATAGACATTCAAAATAGCTAAGTGCCACTCCTTTTGAGTCATCTATCCTTACTAAACTGGTCCTTTGCCCTTTGAGGGTTCTCCTGCTGCTGACGCACCTGTAATTTAAATTACAGCCCTCAACGTGGTGAGAATTGAATCTCAATAGGACTCTGGGTTTATGGAGTAGTATCCACCCAAGAGTTCACTTTTGGCATGAAAGGTCAGATATAAAGCATATGATAAAACATTTTATTTTATCATTTTATCCTACTGATTTTTATCCTGCTGATATATACAACTAAATTTACCTTTCTACATCTTCTTTACTAAATCATATTTCAACGTCTTTTTTACTAAATGACATTTCTACGTCTTGTTTACTAAATCATATTTCTACGTCATGATAATATTTGTACTACGAAGGATTTGTACTTCCGCTATTCTTCTTTATTACTATGAAAGATTTGTACTTCCATTATCTCTCTTGATATTTTTACTACGAAAAATTTGTACTTCTGTTGTTCCTCTTTCTACTTATCTACTTGCGTTTTGTCTATTTATCTACCTGAATTAAACACATAACATTATAAATTCACATCATAATATCATTGTACATAATTTAGACACATCATCAATGTATCTGTCTATATGAATGCACATGTATGCATCTATACTAAATATCTCATTGTCAATCATATTTACAATTTAACCATAATCTTTAATGGACTTTGGTGGAATAACAAAAATGAAGAAAATTCTGAAACCAAGAGCTTACCTCTCAGTGCTTTTATATCACGCTTACTTGGGATACAAGTAATTTTCGCAAAATTCACAAAATCCTGAATTGGAATGACAGTATTACCTGCTACACATTACAATACTTGTTCACTAACTATACTTGATAATTTCATGTCATACCACAAGTCAGACCTAAATACCCACAACTGGACCTATATTTACATAATATAAAACCTACTTAATCATATTATTAATTAAAGGTTCATCATACTAATTTTACTTGATACATACTCAAATTCATTTCTAGGTTCCATCATAAAACAACTTGATTTTTAACCCAATAAACCACTAAGTTTTCCAAACGTTGTATGTCTTACTAAATCATATTTTTCAAGCGTAATACTTATAACTTTAAGTGTCATTTCACCTTAACACATACCAATAACACCAAACATCATTTAATTATACAAAATAGTCCATAAAGCTGAATTTTTCCAGCATGACCAGTCTTCACTATAAAATACAAGAAAAATTCATTTTAAATCCAATTACCCTGAATAATTTGTATGTTGTACTAGACACGTGTACCTTTAATTTTCAACAAACCTCACTCAGTTTGGAGTTCTAAAACTCCAAATATAATTTTTCTAAAACAGCAGCCCCAAAGTGACTTATAACCAAGTTCATGCATCTTATTCATTTCTTTTGATTTTTTTCACCACTTGAATCTTAAATCCAAGCATACTACAACTTCAATTCCACTTCGAGATATAGACAAACACTTGGTCTACCATTTTATCCCTCTTTGGCCGATACACTCTAGGAAACTAGGTCATTCCTTCCTTTTGTTTTTCAACATCAAACCAAATGATCCTTCAACAATCAACACTTAACTGCTTGAATTTAATCAATACCCCACAACATATTTAACATGAAAAAGATCATACTAAGTCAGCCCCAAATCATATAAACCCTATCATAAAATCCATGAAATTAAGCTAAAGAAAGGTAGATAGTTACCTTAAAACACTACTAGCAGGCTATTTCTTCAATTTCTCTTCAAAATAACTTGAAAGCACATCTCTTCCTCATGTGGACAGCAAGAGGTGCGCAAGAAGAAGAAAGTATAAACACCATCATAATAGCCCCAGAAGATGAATAAGGTGTTGGGTTTACTCACAAGACCTATAACTTTCTTTTTTGTATCATAGACAAGACCAAACAATGGCTAAAAGAACAAGTTCTCAAGTTTTTCCTTCCTTCCATGGTGGTAACGGTTTTGAAGGCAAAGGAGTACAGATTTTTGCTTCTTAAAAAGAGTAACAACTGACTTGTATAGTGTCCAAAATATCAAGCCACTTATGTTGAATTTTGGTTGTTTTTTTTTGTGAGGAGGTTGCTTTCTTTCTTTGTTAACTTACTTCCCATTGGTTGGATTTCTACACACTCTTTCTTTCCTTCCTATGTATGCTTATTTCGAGTCTTAGAGGACAAGGAACAACCAGATTTTTTGATCAAAAGTATCTATATAACATATTAACTAGTTAACTTTTAAATTAACTAAGTTATCTTTAATTCCATTGGCTAATTAAATCCATACTTTGTCATATTTTTAACAACTAATCTAAACATCTCCTAATTAATCTAAAGATACCTTGACCCAATGAAATTCACCACTCAATTTAATTATGTCTTCTAGTTCAAGTTTAAGACTAGTTTTGCTTACTTTTAAGTCACATTGACTTATATTCATTCTCATTGGTTAATTTTCATTCAACTTTGACTCATTTTTAATTATTAATCTAATCATCATTAGACTAATATAAGATCATATTGAACCTACTAAATTCTCTAAAGAATTTAATGATAACATCCAATTCAGGTTTTGATCACATCTAGTCTATTTACCAAGTAATTGATGACTTTTTCTATAATGACATATACGTCCTGAATTCTCTTCATACATATATTTATATACTATATGACTTGCTTGGCATGAATGTTATCCCTGTGCATCTCATTATCTCAATTTCATGATCAATGGAACATTACTTGACATAACCGATCACAATTTCTATGAACACCACTTGATCTACTGAACTCTTACTTGATTTCCTTATTTAACCCAACTTGGTAATGAGGGTTGTTGTAGGTCACATCATCGACACCAATAATCTTGTTGGTCATCAGATTTCCTATCTTTACGACTCCAAAATCACCACCTCTGTATGAAGAAAAAAAAACCTTTGTGTAGAGTAACGTGGAAAGAGGCACCAGAGTCAATAATCCAGGTTCAGTCATCGTATGCAACATTCAAGTAATTTCTTCACCAAAGAAAAATATCTTGGCATCCGAGTTGGAAACCACAGTTGTGGTGCTCTTGTCTTCTTTCTTCTTTGGAATAATCTGATTCGGCTTCACAGTATCGATCTTCTCATCTTTCTGCAGAGTCTTACAGTTCGAATTCTTATGACAGGCTTCCCACAATAGAAGCACTTCAACTAATATTTTGGCCCAGACTGGCATCTGGACTTGTCACGACCTCGACTTTTGCTACGACCTAGGGCGTCAGACCTTCCTATATTCTAGGTCACATTTGCCTCAGATGTGCTGGTTACACATTTTTCCCTTCTCCTAGACTCTTCATTCAGGAGGCTGCTTGTCACGGCATCCATCTTCAATTTTCCATCATGAGCTGAGTTGCTTAATGTCACCCCCATAGTATCCCAGCTTTCTGGCAACGAGCTCAATAGCAGCAAAGCCTGCATCTTATCATCAATTTTCATCTCGGCTTTAGACAATTGATTCACAATACCTTAATAGGTGTGAGGTGTTAAATCATGCTCATGTCGTCTTTGTATTCAAGTTTTATAAGTCGGCGAACCAGGTGTGCTTTGTTCCTAGAACTCTTCTTCTAAATCATGGATTCCAACTCCTTCCACAACTCATACGCAATCGTCAACTCGGACACGTGCTCAAAGAGGCTTTTGTCAATATATTTCCTGATCGTGACTACCACCTTTCGACTCAGGATCTCCCATTCCTTATCAATTTTGCCTTCAGGCTTCTTTTTAAGGATGATGGGCTCATATAGATTTTTGTAGTAAAGATTGTCTTCCATCATCTGTCTCCTTTAAGTGAAGTTTTCTGTAGTCAGCTTGAACATATCTCCATCATGTGAGATTCCACCGATCTCCATCTCGTCTCCCTTAGAGACCGTCGAACTCGGGCTCTGATATAACTTTTGAGAACTTGGTTCCCTCAAACTCGGCTAAGAATACTTTGCGGAAGTAAAATATCGAGCTAGGAGCTCGACTCTTTAATCAGAGGTCGGCCTGAATCACCAGGTCGGCCAGCGCAGCGAAAAACCAAAAAACACAGAGGAGGGAAAGAGAGAGAGAAGAACACAACAGATTTTAATGTGGAAAAATTGTAACAACCTGTTGTACACCGGTATTGTTAAGATTGATTATGATATTAAGCGCAGTTATAATCACAGCAGTTCATTTATAAAAATGCGAGTAAATTTTTTCCTTTTTCATTACGTAAGCATTTAAAATAATAATAAAACATAATGAGTAAAAGCATTGATCATAACAGAAAACTAAATGCGGAATAATTAAATTAATTTCCTAACTATCATATAATGTTTCTCTCTAGTCACTAAGGGGTTCCCATAAACCCACTTAGCATAATTCTCACTTTTACGGTTTTTACGTATCTAAACAAGGTTCAGTATTCTGTACATTGCGAGAGATCCGCATGCTACGAACCTTCCATATTTTAGTATGTTATTTTAGACTTAATTATATTTTCAACAAGCTATCATACGCTCCATAAAGTTCTCGTTTGCTGCGGTTATCACCGTTTGAAGTTGGACAAGCAAAGCTGCCAACCAACCTCAAAGAGGGCTCCAAACAGCCTCTACACTTTCAGCGATTCTGGACAAATTACTCAACTAATTTCTCTAAAAAATTTATACACTAAACTAGACACCTCAAGCTTCAATTTTACATATCATGGGCCTAAATTGACCAAGAATTGAGGGAGAAATAATTTTACCAAAATATGGTACCCGACAGCCCCTGCAACAGGGCATTCTGGACAGTCTGTACTCAAACGCCTCTACAGGTCTTCTTACAACTCCAATGACTACCAAATTTTGAAACAATATAGATAACATCTCAATATTCAAAATGGTGTAAGGAACGTCCCTATTGGACTTCTTTGGAGGGAGATATTTTCTCCCAAAGTTCACCCAAAATCTGCCTTTTTATAAAAAAATTGACGGCATCTCCTTTGTTTATTCAACCTATCCCACTTTATCAAAAGTATGTTATTATCCTCGAATGGTACCTAATAGACAAGGGTGGCACTCAAGGACCAGCAATGCCTTGGTGCTCTTACAACCCATTACAATTTACATCAAATTCCTCACTTTACATTTCATTTCTTACATTATAAAACTTAAACCATTTCATTCACTTTGTTCCATTTGCACGCATTCTTTAAACATAGATATAATCATAACTTAAAATAGGCCTATTTTTCTTTCATCATACATCATGCTTCAAGATTACACAAGGTCCAATAATTACAATTTACATATCTCCAATGAAACATAATACAAATAAATTCTCCAAGATACAATGAAATGAACCTCAAAATAAAACAAGGTAATTTATCAACTAAGCTTAGACAAAATATGGCATGAACAAATATGACAATATCCATAATCCTAATCAACATACAATGTTCATGCCCTAAGTCTAGCCTATGCCACAATGGCCTCAAAATGCAAAATGCTCCAATCTCCAAGTGCTCAACCTATGGGCCTCTTGCCCATAGCTCCAGTCTCACTACTACTATCTGAAATAATGTCCCCAAAATGGAGTGAGATATACGAATATATCTCAGTAACCCAGAGGTTTTGGAGATTACTCCATTCAATGGCTCACTAAGATGTAAATCAACAATATACTACGACAACCAAAGAGGGATAAAATAAGGGATTTAGTGAAGTAGGGATGCATAGGGAGTAAAAATACGATGAAGCTAGAATTGTCGATGCCAAAGCCACACAACATCCGACCTATTGGCCTCGGTATATAGCCCGGGTTCTCATCCAAGGAAGTGTTCCCAGAATATCAACCAAGGCGCCCTCCATCCATATACACCCGAGACATTCCTAGAGTGCTCCTCAACGAATAACAACTCAATGACCCTAGGTCAACTGGAACTCGCTCACGGAGACCTATCCAATGGAACTCCCTCAACTTGACTCACAACAGATTTGGAGTCTTGCATCTTGAAGTCCAAGAATCTGCCAGCTATGAACTTCTTTAAGGCAGCATCCTCGATTTTATACTTCTTGTCCAGATTATCCCATAGTTCCTTACTGGTCTTCAGGGTATTGTACACGTTATATAATGTGTTGTCTAGACCATTGAGAATGTAGTTTCGGCAAAGAAAGTCAGAATGCTTCCAAGCATCAATGACAGCAACCTTTTCCTTGTCAAGTTGTTCTTCCTCATCCAATTTAGGAGCATCTTCTTTGAGGAAACGTTCCAGACTCAATGTTGTCAAATAGAACAACATCTTCTGTTGTCAACGCTTGAAATTTGTCCCATTAAGTTTTTTCAGGTTTTTCAGCATGCATCGGAACAGAAGCAGTAGGATTGGTAGAGTTTGTACTTGCACTTGCCGTTTTTGTTACACAAACAGAAACAGGAATTAATCACACAGATTAATACAGTAATCACACAGTAAATAAAAATAGTATTTAAAATAGAAAACAGAATATACTAATCACAGATTCAAAACACTAAACTTGTCTTAAGATTATTATTTAGAAGACAGTGGGTGATATTAAAAATCACTAAGAGGTTTGAACCCGTGTATAGAACATATGATATTAATAATCATAATTATCAAACACAGTGTAATAAGAAAATTAGAACAGACTTAAGATAATGGAACAGAATGATTAACGGATACAGGATAGTGTAAGAAATTTGAGCCCATAGAAAGTGTCTCCTTAAGACAATTTGCCCCCTCACTGATGCCGAAGGTTGATGGACACTTGTCTCCCAAGATAAAACGAATTGCGTCTGAAGATTGGTGGCACTACCAGTTAACAGCCCGAACGAACACAACAAGATGTCAGAGGGATTACATCGGAGAATGGAAGGAAGTATGCAAAAATCGGATGAAGGAAAAAACCCGGCAGAATAACAGTGAAGAAAACTAGATAAAATTTCTGAAGTGGTGAGGGTCTATATATAAAGATAGTTCAACTTTTCAACTAATCTGCGATAACGACTGGGTCTGCCAATGACTCCCCTTGTCCGGGTAATAACTTAACATTAGAATCCATAGATTTTTCGTATGATGATGCCAGCTTGAGACATCACATCAATAACACTTAAAATTTAATTTGTGTTTTTCTAATTTTCAGCTTCCTATGAGATCGCGACAAAAATATTGTTGTAATCATTTTTAAGTAATAATTAAAAATAAGAAATTAAAATCCAACGATAATCACATGCTCTGTTAAATTTAAGGGAAAAGTGTGTATCATTTTAAAGGATGTAAAGTTGTATCATTTTAAGTGAGAGAAAGAGATAGATAAAGGAGGAAAGAAAATGGACAAAAAAATATAAAGGTGTGGGTCTCACCTCTTTGTGAGAGCGAAATGATCCAAATTATGTCATTTAAAAGGACAAACATTTTTTCCTAAATTTAACAGTAAAATGTAACATCCGAAGTTTAAATTGTCACTATTTTCGTTGGAAGGGTATACATACAACCCACCAATATAAGGTTAAAGGCTGTTTATGGTCGGTTTTAAAGCAAGGCTAATAAAACTCTTGTCTTAGATCTCAACTTGATTTTAGCCTCATAATTTTTTTATTTTTAATTGACAATATATAATGCTATAAATTTTAGAAAATAAAAATATTTATTAATGAAAAAAAAACCTAATCCAAGGTCTGTATATTCTTACACCTTTTGCTTCTTAATCAATATCTTTAATTATTAACTTTTGTTCTTTCTTATTAATCAACTTCTACTTATAAATGATGGAAGAATATATGGCTTTCGTTTTTGGGTATCGCTGCTAAACATGTTTTGTAAGCTGAATTTGTCATTACAAATATTTGATAATCTCTTAAATTCTGTCGATAAAGTTCTTAAAAATCGATATATATATATATATATATATATATATATATGTGTGTGTGTTTGGTGTTTGTCATTTTAAATGACATAAGTTATGTCATTCTAGGAGAGAGATAGACACAGAAAAACGAAAATCATGGGAGAGAGAAAGTGAGTGGTTTTTTTTAATTTAAAATTCAAATTTTCTGTGTCTGTATCTCTCTTCAAATGACGTAATTTTTTGTCATTTAAAATGACAAACACTTTTTCATATATATATATATATGAGTTTAGTGAGTGTACAGTGACTGGATGTAAAAACGGTCTAGTGCACTATGTTCTCCCGTGAGAACACATTTATAGTAAAATTTATACTATGTTCTCCCGGGAGAACACACACCATTGTAATATTTATTGCACTAAGTTCTCGCGGGAGAACTTAGTGCACTGGACGGTCCAGTGACCGAATTTTTAATTTTTCCTATATATATATATGCTTATAGTTTCTCAAGTCACTTGAGATAACTTTATCTCCGGCCACTAAATCATAACCATATAAAGATGGATCAATAGTGATAAAAGAAGAGAGAGAAAAAAGGAATCATAACCATTCAAAGGTGAATCAATTAATATAAAAAAATAAAGGCTAAATTACACATTGACACCCTATACTTTGATCAAGTTTTAAAAAACCACCTTATAGTTTCATTCTAAACAATTAACCTACCTAGACTACGTTGATGCAACAAATCAGTTTATCTGTTAAATCTCCGTTCAATTCTGTTAAAGCATCACGTGAGGGAATCTTCTCTCTTTACACAAAACTCGTTCTTTTCTCTATTGGAGCTCATGTATTTAGTGCATCAGTGCAAGCTCTTCCAATGTTTCACTGTTGTTTTGAATACTGTCGTCTTTGAATATCTCGTCGTAGAGGTCACTTCCTTGACTACTTTCCTCTCATAATGTTCTGATGGATCTCTAGTTTTGAAATTGGATTTGATTTCCCCAATTTCAATGATATCCAAACAGATTCTGAATAAAGAAAAAGTGAAACATTGCATTATCATCACGAAGTGAATATCTGAAAATAAGTGAATATTTTATACCGTAAAAACCTTAATGTTGTGACCAATGTTGACAATAACGATATATTGATTAAAGGCATCATGATATGCGATTTTTGTAAACTAGACTACATGACAGTAGATAGATGAGTTTGTCCTCTTGACTTCGACATTCTGAGACTACTATCAAAATTATCACTTAAACCATTTATGAAATATGCACAAATGTTTAAATAACAACGAAACAAAAATAATCAAACCCAATACAAGTTGTGGAAGAAGAAAGACAATAGAAATAGGAATTTCACACATTTAGTTGAAGATCCAATAAAGGAAAATTCAAAAAAACAAAAAATTTCAACTTCAACAAAATAATCGGCACCAAGAAAAACAAAAATGTTCATTGGATTTTGTTCAAAATTGTTCAGAATCAAAAGATCATTCACTAAAAATAGGAAAATCTGCTACTATGTCGAAATTAACATATCATCTTCCAATGTGGTTCCTCTCTGTTGCACCATACTCAAAAGACAACATCATCATGTTTCTCTCTCACTAAAACACGAACAAGAAGAAGAAAAAAAAAATGGACGTGACGAGGGGAGGAGTCACTGATGGTGGAGAAGACCATTGATTTCAGGAACTTTCCCTTTTAAGTTTGACTTTGTTTAAGCAATTAATTCTTGGCACAAGAGGATTTGAGTTGAAGCGAGAGATTATCGATACCTGCATGATGCAATTTGCCATCGTCCTCTTCTAAAAAAAATTGCAAGTGCACGTGCTTTTTTATTAGATTTAACGGATTTGCTTCTCAGTTTAACAGATAGGTTGAATTGCTAAAATGTTTAACTGTAAGTAATTTAATTGCTTAAATCAAAAGTACAGGGTGGTTTTTTGGAAAAGTATCAAAGTTTAGGGTGGTAATTTATAATTTAGCCAAAAATAAATAAACAAAATGATGTAGTTTTGAGGTGACCAGAGATAAATATAGCTCAAATGACTTTAGAAATATTTCTATATATATATATATATATATATATATATATATATATATATATATATATGGGAAAAATATTTCTATAGCTACTTTAGATAAGGTTGTCTACAACTACTCTTTTTCACTAAGGATGATCGGTCGTACTTAGTAATAACAATAAAGCTGTTCTTTTTCTCTCTTTCCTCAGACATTGTCGGCTGACGTGGAGGAGAGAGAAAATGCAATTTTAATGTACGACTGGTCGTACTTAGTGAAAAAGGTAACTGTAGAGAAGCTTATCTAAAGTGGATGCAGAAATGTTTGCCCCTATATATATATATATAGGGTTAAACATTTCTAAAGCCGATAATGTCTGGAAAGAGAGAGAGAAAAAAAAAGAACAACTTTATTTTATTGTAATAACTATGTCTCACATGTCAAACTTAGTCAGAGAGGACTATATGTAAATGACATTATGACCGTAGAAATATTTTTTTTATATATATATATATATATATATATATATATATATATATATATAGTGTTAACAAATAAAATAATACACGTATTCTGAAAAGTTCAAGACAAAAACAAAAATGACCGTGTCGTTATCTAAATTAAGTAAACATATCTGCATATGTTACAGGCCATAAGCCTAAAAGGCATATACTAAACATGGGGCTTTTTCATACCTAAGTTTTCGAGCATCTTCAAATACTAGCCTAACAACACAAAAGGCATCAACAACCTATCATTTAACCCTAATTCTAAAAACTTTCTTTCTCTCTCTTATCTCCACCACAGGTTCCCCTGATTTCCCTCACAACCCCAAACCTATAAATGACCCTCCCAATGGTAACTCATTTCCCACAATTCAATTGTCATTTGCAGTGTTAAGTGCTTTCAAACAAACACAACAATAACAACAACAACAACAACACAACATGGCACCTAAGGTCATTGTTCTTGCTCTTCTCTTTGTAGCCATTGCTGGGGTGGCCATGGCTAGCGACGCACCATCTCCATCACCTAAGCCATCACCTACGCCATCACCAAAAGCACTATCTCCATCACCAAAAGCACCAGCATCATCCCCCAAGGCCTCACCACCTACCCCATCTGCGGAGTCTTCTCCTGCTGCTTCCCCAGCCAAGGAGGAGGAGCCATCATCTCCACCGGCTCCGGCTAGCGAGGCCACCGAACTCGGTGCTCCGGCACCAGCCCCTATTGGTGACTTGGCACCTGCTGAGAATCCTGCATCAGTTGATGACAACACCAGCGGTGCTTCCGCCCTTCGAGTCTCTGCTGTTGTCGCCGCCGTGGCTGGCTTCTTCGCCTTCTAAGATGGTTGCCATGAGCTTATGAGATATGTGTTGTAATATACCTTGTGCTGTGTTTAGTTGTGTTTGTAAAATGTTCATGATTAAATTACCTTAGCACGTTTGCTAATTATTATAATTATATCTATTCCTATGTTAAAGCAATTACACTTATCTAAGTCGGGGCATTCAGGCTTATTCTTGGGAAAGTTTGGGGTTCGATTCACAAAATGTTTTGAATTATATATGCGTTAATTTTTTTAAAATATTTTCTAAGGGACTATAGGCAACGTATGAAGTGGATAGATTGCTTCAAAATTGGTTAACAAATACGGGCACTTTCATGAACCAACTTTACCAAGGTTTAATATAAATTTTTGTTAGAACAGAACTATTACGATGTCATAAATCAATTAATTTAATAACGAATTCCAGACCGCTTAGTTATAACAGAACTATAAGGAGGAAATAAATTAATTATCTCAAACGTTTAAATTGTTATGTGAAGGCATTTGTATAATTATATAATATATCTCTTAACACATTTCCTTTAAACAAGTTTAATTAACTTTGCTAAAAAACTTTCTTGCAAGTTTAGGGTAAGGACTTTAATACACCTAAGGGAACATTCGTTGCCTATTCTCCTTCTTAACTAAGCGAACGTTGTGGTCTCAATAGTCGATAGTGAAAGCAGGAGCATCGATGAGGAAGTTGTTCGAGAGGTCTTGAGCAGCCAAAGTCAAGTCTGTCAGTTGAACCGTCATTCCCTCGAGTAGTGATAAGTCCTTAATTCATTATATATTAAAGGTTAAATTGAGCAATTAATTAAATTAAATTCAACCAAAACACAGAAAATTATGATATAGTTGTTGATTCACCTTCAGGAATACTTTCATGAAATTAATATGTTTTGTAAGAATTTTTCTTATTAAAGAATATCAATTACGAAGAAAGTGGAACTTCAAAGCTTATTGCGCCAAAGACGCCAATCTCTCTAACAAAGTGGCACCATTGGCACCAAAATTTCAACCCTTTTGTAAAGCACACAAAAGTTGGTGCCAAAGGCGCCATTCTCTCTCTCAGTTTGGTGCAGGTTACTTAGCTTCCGTTGGGTGGTGCTAAAAGCGCCGTTTTCTCACAGATGCCAAAGCCAGATTTACCGAAGATTTGATTTCACGCTTCACGCTAAAGATTTGATTTCTAAAATAAAACGAAATGGAATTTTTTGTTTTATCAATAAGAAAAAGACACTCTTGGAGGAGGAATAATATCTAATGGGTTGTGATATCTTGTATTATGAAGATTTAATTGGAGATTAAAAAGGAAAGTTTCTCTTTAATATAAAAAGGGAATACTTTAGAGAGGATTATTCTGGCAAGAGAGAGATTGGAGGCTGGAACAGAGACTGAAGCGTGCAACACAAAGAACTTAAAGATTAGAGACAGTGAAGAACTGGAAGAGGATCAAAGCTGAAACGTGGAGATTTAACCTCATTCTTCACCCAGGAATTTAGTTTAATTTTCTCTTGATATTTTGTTAAAGCCAGATATGAATATGTCTGGCTAATTTTCTTAGTAGTCAGGGATATGGATCCAATGATTACTCTTATTTGATTTAAATTGTTTTTCAATAAAACTATGTCTCAATTGTTATGTATTTATCTTGATTTATTTATTTAAATTTCTTATATGACTTGATCAATCATATAGGAATAAAGAGGGTAAATTTCTAAATAGAAATATTTAGGATTTTAATCGGACTAGGATAAATACCAATTTTTGCTTGTTTGAGACATAGACTGGTGAGAGTTGCAAGTGTGTGAGATTCATTGCATTTAATGCTTAATCTAAGAAGGGTTTCTAGGAAATTAGGATTCTAATTAGGTTAAAGGGTTAAATAACTACATGAGGGATTTAACGAATTAATAATTAGATTATGAATCGTTTGATAACAAGAGTGTTAGAATTTTATTGAATTAATTTAATTCACTTAAGGGAATCAGAGGTGAAGTAAACCTTAGCTGCATTTTTATTCTCAATTTTTAAAACTCATTTTTATTTTAAATTAGTCTTTTACTTAATTTTTTTTTACTTTCATCTTTATTTAATTTTAATTAAATATTGGTTAAGTGCGAAAATACTTTTGAATTGTCTAACTTAGATAAAAAAAAGGTGAAATGATTGCTTGTAATTAGTTCTCGTGGGAACGATACTCTACTCATTCACTTTATTACTTGTACGATCGGTATATTTGTCGTGTTCGCAACAAGTAAAGGTAGGAATAGTTCAAAACTAAAGTTAAATTGATTTTTTTCAAATCAATTCTTGAACCAAACTATTTGGAAACCAGTTCATGTTAAGAAACAATTCAAAATCAATTTCAAAACCAATTCGAAATTAATTCAGAATCGAATTGGTTTTGAAACTAGTTCTGAACCTTTGTCTTACAAATAGATTTTGAAACTATTCTTTATTGATATTTTCAAAATGGTTTGGAATTGACTCCCCCTACGAAAATGTGTCACAAACTTGTTAAAATCTACTTACTCAATTTTTTCTATACTCTATAGAGAGACGACGTTGGGAAACTCGCACTCTGGTTAGCCCTTCGCCTTATCAAGTTTCTGATTTGCTCTTCGGTTGCCATGTCCTCATGCAACTGATGATAAAACAAACTAAATCAATAAATCGACAAGAAAACATAAAGACATTGCATAACAGGCTCGGTTTGTACCAACTAAGGATGGTAAACAAACTAGGGGCCTTTGGCCTGGCTAGTGAACACTTGGGCTTAAATGTATAAAATTGGATGTTAGAATCAGGCTTGAACTTGTATAAAAGCTCGTTTAATAAAAAGGCTTCACACTCGAATTCAAAAGTCCATCCTTAGAGCCTCTTAAGTTGGCCTAGTATACTAACTTTCATTTTTATTTTATATTTTTTATACTACTCATAATAGCTCTCTTTCTCTCTCTTCACCTTATTTCACCCTATTTTATTGATTAAATAGACTTTTTGAATGATTTTGTTCTATATTATGTTCTTTGGATATACATTGAATTTATGAATCTTTGTGGAATTATTAGCGTTGTTGATCGTATATTCTGTTTGAATAAATTTTTGTTGTCTTTTTTTTTTAACAGGCTAAACCAGGCTTTTATTTTTTTTTTAAATAAGTCAGGCCACAGGCCGATGCTTATATTCATAACAGGTAACATGCTAGAGTAGATTGACACATTTAAACACAGACTTAGCCTTTTAAGATCAAAGTCTAGCTTGGCTCGGCCCGTTAACAACCCTAGTACCAATTAAAGCATAGGCAGTTGCTTGATCTACCATCTAAATGACCCACTAGTTTAATAGGCCAATTTATTCAACTCAATTTATTTGGAAAATTATGGTATCCATGTGTTCTGGCCGGCCCAAATGGCTTGACCTAAGCCTAGGCCCAATGACGCGACTCATATTTAACACTCCACAAGTCACTTCTCCCTATGAGGAAGTAGGTACTTTTCCCCTAATCCCAAGGACATGGAGCCATAGCATCACTTTATACCAAGGCAAATGCAAGTGACGGCAGATGAAACCATCCCATCCAGCCTCACAGCCCCTCACAACATTAAATGAATACACCCTCTCCATTACATAGGAGGGTATTGTTCGAAGATATTCATGAGTTGTTACTCTGTTCGATTGGAGAGCCACCTTGACCATTAAACAACCCCCCCCCCCCCCAATTTTTAACGTTGCATGGTATCAGGGAAGCTTCACAAGGGCTTGGTTTGTACCATTGTCATAAGAGTTACCCTATATTAAGATATACCTGGTTGCTCTGATCACCGGACAACTCACCATGTCATCAAACCTCATTTGGACTTTTAAATCTTTGATACACCCCGGGCACCACACTCATCCAAATAACAATCAAATCATCCAAGTCACACTTTATAGCTCTACACTCTCACACAATGAACTACTAAGTTGGGGGAAAGTGTTTCAGACTAGTACATTATGTCCACCCCTATCCACCAAATGATTCGGAGATACCCCATAATCCTATAATATCTAGTAATGGATTATTTCCTTGGTTATTTTATTTTTTGGATAATGAAAAGTTTAAGTGGGGCTAGATACTGATATCCCACTAGTGTTAGAGAAGACCCCTCAACCTCTTTGAGGATTTCCAGGAGGGATTACATATCACCTACTAACAAAGTCCTCATATAGGCCAGAGAAATTCAAACACACACCCTTGAGGGGTATGAGCCAAACCCTTAACCAACTACGCCCATCTTTGTTGGCCCTTTGGTTATTCTATAATTGCATGTTTCACCCTCAGTATGGACTAAACCCTAAATGTATTCTCGATTCTATTTTTTTAATGACTTGAGCTTTGAAATCTCTACGACTACATCACCTCTTCTTTTATCAATAGTGTAAGGTATCAGAACCATGCAAAGAAAGGCAAACGAGAGAGAGGGAGAGAGAGAGAGAGAGAGAGAGAGAGGAAATGCTAATAGAGGGTAGCTTTCTTATTTATTGAATGAGTTATTATTCTTTACGTAAGGTACAAAACCATAGAGTCTAAGTAAAAATGTATAATAATACAAGTGGTAAGTTGTTGGATTAGTTCAAGCTCTATAAGTCTATTTGCTAGTGCAACAAAAATTAGTTGGGAGGTTGCAATTTCATCCCCTTGTAAGCATAATGGTCGAAGGTTACACTTCCATAGTTTATTATTCTTATTATTTTTACTTCGTGATATTCCTTCTATGATCAGTTACAGAGTATTCTTTCTTCTTTTCTTTTCATCTTTTCTTCATTTTCCCCACAATTCGCTCTTCAATATTTCAAATCTCCCTGAATTCTCTATTTTCCCTTGTGATTCAATTTAAGAAGCGCCAATTTTATTTCATCGATTTTCATTTTCTATAATTTGCCAATAGAATTGAAGATAACTTAGTTAATGTAAAAATAAACTAGTTAAAGTGTTGTATAGTTATTGGTTAATAAAAAATATGATGTTCCTTGTAACACCCCGCAGTACTCCGGTTGTTAACCTCATGATATTATAACGTACACGGCGGAAGATTTGATTAAATAATTAAAGAAAAGTCTTGTGAAAATACGAATAAACTTTTTCCAAAACATTTTATGAAAATATTTCTCAAATCGTTCACTTGATATATCGCGGAAGCGTAAATCTAACACATATAATTACTAATTAATCCCATTAGCCAGTATTAGTGGCCATTGACTAACCGGATATGACAACAAGTGTCCTTCCTGCCAGAGTCTCACGGATAGCATAACAGATGTTTAACGGATAACTGGGAGATAAGAATCTCACACAATTACACCTGATAAACACAGTTAAATAACAGACAGCTTGCAAGTCCCACACGGACTACAATCCCCTAAATGGGTCAGTACATACATAATGTCTTTATGCCCAAATTAATAAATTCAAACATCATGTCTTTGTGTACTCATCACATGCATCTAACATAACTCATAATACATACATCAATAATTTGAAAGCTCAAACAGTAATTAATCATGAGCATTATTAATACAACAACATAGTCTCAAAATGAGCTGACTAGGCATGTCAAAACACTACACATGTCACATAACAACATAAGTCTCAAAATGAGCTGACTAGGCATGTCAAAACACTACACATGTCACATAACAAC
This sequence comes from Gastrolobium bilobum, assembly GCF_033153095.1. Lineage (NCBI taxonomy): Eukaryota > Viridiplantae > Streptophyta > Magnoliopsida > Fabales > Fabaceae > Gastrolobium > Gastrolobium bilobum. Next base: position 443,426 of record NW_026899198.1, read on the forward strand.
ATAAAAATAAACAGCAGCCACAATCCACTAATTCGTAGCTAGGCCCTTGCCCTTAGAATGCACACTGCTAACCTGGTTAACTAAAATGATGTCCCCAAACGGGGTGAGATAACACACCTCAGTAAGCTCAAGGTTCATAGAGGATCCTCTAATCCTCTGAGCCTACTTCCTGCATGACAAGTCAGATATAAAGCATATAATACAGGCATACAACATAAACATTACATCATCATATCGTCCTTGTGTAACCCCAAGTTCAAAGCCATAGACGGTTACACATGTGCGACTCCAGGGTCAAGCCATAGACAGTCAACACAACCTCAGTATGAAATAGCTTCCAGAGTCAAGTCATAGGCAACCTACATACCATGATGACTGGCCAGGATTCTCATAACATATATCATCAGTGCATCATCATAACATCAAGAATCATATAACATCTATATGAATGTGAATGAATGCACATATACGTTACACCACACACTTTCATATAATACAACCATAATGCCCACCATCATGGTGGGGCCATAAGATAGAGGAACAACCAGAACTAGGAGCTTACCTTAAGGAGCTTAGCACAAGCCCACACTCTAATATTATACGTATGCTCCAATACAATCATCAAGTGCAAGGTTCTCTAGGCACACCTAGAGTAGGAACCATTCACATCATTAATTACATAGTAATTAATCAAGTCATATAAAACACTTAACCATTTAATGGTTCCACTTTCCATACTTATATGCCAATAATATGCCCATTACAAGTCTAGACCATTTATTACTTAATTACATGTTTTTAGAGCATAAGGAATTGTTCACTAAGTCCACAATAACTCATTAGACACTTAGTCCATTAATAAACTCTCTTAGATTAAGGCATTTTTCACTTAACTTACAACTAATCAAGACATTTATCATAAATATATGTCATTCATAACGTTGAACATTAATTATTATAAGTTACTTAGGGTTCCCATAAACTCACTTAGCCTAAATCTCACTTTTACGATTTTCCTATAACTGTACACACTTCTGTTTTCTAGTCTCTATGCGCAACCAACTTGTTATAATATTCTCAGCTTTTAGTATGTTAACCTAGACTCAATTAAATTTCCAACAAGGTATCACATGCCTCATTTGGAGTTATCTAGCTCCAGTTATCACTATTTGAAGTTGGACAAGCAAAACTGCCTGCAACTCAAATAGAGCCCCAAACATCCCTCACCATTTCTGCGATTCTGGAAAATATACTAAATCAATTGCTCTAAAATTTTTATACACAAAACAAACACATTCAGCTTTAATTTGACATATCATGAGCCTAATTTGAGTAATAACTGAGGGAGAAAAAATTCGTGGAAGATGCAGCCACGTACAGCCCCTGCACATGGCCTCCCTGGGCAGTCTCCACTCAATTGGACCTACAAAATGATACACATCTTCAAATTGTACCAAATTTTGACACCATATAGCTGACATCTAAATATTCAAAATGATGTATGACATATCCCTATAGGTCTTTTGTGGAGGGAGATATGCTCTTCCAAAATTAGCCTAAAAACTGGTCATTTAACCCCAAGTGTGTTTAATTAGCAAATCCTAATTATCTTTGGTTAGAAACTCTAAGTCACTTTAATTTTAGAATTTTTGTATTATTAGGTCACTTATGCATTACCACATAGTCACATTAGGTCTTTGTTCATTAGGTTCACTAATTACATAATTAGTGCTTCTAAACCCTCATTAGGTCCATTTTAGGGTTTTTATAGTTAATTAATACATTATGCATGGTCCACTTCACTTAAACCTTAGACTAGTATCCTAATTAGGTCTTAAACCAATATTTAACATACTAACCCTAATTGATCCTTAGGTGGCCAAATTGTTTAGGTTATACAAACTAGGTTTTTAACTTGTTAACTTTACCATTTCTTTAGTTAATCAAGTCCTACACTTAATTAGTCCATTAATCCATCATTTAATTTAATTTTAAACATAAAAACCTAATTATACTATTTAGGACAGATTTGATATAATAGAGTCATTAGAGTTTAAATCCATTCCTTAATCAAGATTAGCGTTTTTAAGCTTAAAGGTTGCATTTTTAACCTTTCCCCTTCGTCCTACTCATGATTGTCCACACTTTACAACCTCAAGAACCAATTTTTATCAGTTAAACACATCAAACCCCTTAAGAACTCATGATGGCTGAATTGTTTATATGGTGGTGGTGGGATTTTTGTCACCATTTTTTTAAACTTTCATGCTTACATCTTCAAATGAGCACCAATGCTTCAAGCTCCCATCTTTCTCAAGCAAGCAAGCTTTCTTTCCACAAAGAACATACCTTTAAGAAAACTCAAGGTTAGAAATCAAGATGACAACACAAAGGTGGGATTTTTCAAGAAGAAAACTCAAGAAAACTTACACTAGAACTTAGGGAAGTAGGCACCAAAGTGAGGTTCTTCAAGGAGAACTCAAAGCACCAGCACCATGGCTTGAAAAAGCCAAGAAAAAGCACCATGAAATTTTGCCTTTCAAGAACAAAAATGGTATGATCTTGAAGAGGAGGATGAGGGGAACAAGTTTTGTGAAGAGTGTTTAGTGATTTGATGGAGTTTTGGTGGTGGAATCTTAGAGAGAAGGTGGAGAAAATTTGACAACTCAAACTTAGAGAGAGGGGGGCTGCTAGGGTGCTGGTCAGAAATGAGGAGAAAGGTCCCTTATGTTTTTAGGGTTTATGCCATGTCATTAAGTGGCTTTCTGTCATTTAGTGACACCCGGTGTAATTTTTCTTTGAACTGTTATCAAATTTTTATCCGAGAACACCCAAGACTCTAACTTGAAGTAATTCATATTAATTTTGTCTAATTATCATGTTCATAACTTAAAATTTGATTAGTAGATCACAGATCCACTTACAGCTGTTTAATTGCACTATAGTCTTTACCAGTGTTCTTAACTGTACTCGGATTTCATAATCTTCTTAACTTTAATATTATTGGTCTAATTATGACTTGTTAGGCATATATTGGGCGTTCATTCCATTATTTCATATTTTTCCCATTCCGGGATTCTACCGATTGCTGCTACAGCCGTACAAAATATCTGGTAAAAGTGACTTTTCAGAAGTACCCCGATATGGATATCAATCTTCACCATTTCATATACTAACCTCATTCAAGATGTTTATATCATTAGATTAGCTCTCTAACTCAGATTTGCTAGATTGGAGCTATTCTACAGACTGTTACTGCGTCAGCAGTCAAAAATAACAGCTGAAAACTCAACTGTTCAAAATACCCTCAATATAGGTAATAAACTTCATCGAATCTTATGCTTACATCATTTATGATATTCATATCATTAGGATAGCTCTCTAACTTAAATTTACTGTACTGAAGCTATTCTACAGTCTATTACTGCGTCTGCAGTCAAAAACAGCAGATGAAAATTCACTCTGACTGGAATACCCATAATATGGGTATCCAAATTCTTAGAATTTTATTCTCATTCTATTTATGACCATAAGGTCCTCATCATAACCCTATAATTTAAAAGTCATGTAATTAGGGTTATTATATTGTGTAGATTAATTGTTACAAATGTTACAAATTATGGAATTAATTAGCCAATAGAATTAAAGATAACTTAGTTAATGTAAGAATAAACTAGTTAAAGTGTTGTATAGTTATTGGTTAATAAAAAATCTGATGTTCCTTGTCTTGGAAGGACTCCAAATCAGCACACATTATGAGAGGAAAGGAGTGTCTAGTGTGTGTAGAAAGTGGACCAATAGGAAGTCACCAAATCAAAGGAAAATAGCCTTTAAAATCAACAAAAGTGGCTTGATGTTCTTTTGCAAAAACAAGTCGGTTCCTTTACTTTTTAAAGAGCAAAAATTCTGCACACTTCTCCTCTACAAACTGTGACCTCCATGGAAGCTTTAGGAGCTTGAGAACTTGCTTTTCTAGTCACCAAAATTCATAGATACTTTGAGAGAAAATCATCCTTGGAGTTAGTAGAACATAACCATGGCTTTTAATCCTTGAGAGTAGCTTCACATGTTCATCTTTTCTCCTGTTTTTCTTATGACTTCATGGCTGCCATTATAACACCTCGCAATTTTAAATTATATATTAAAATATTAAACATGGATTAAAGGGAAGGATTAGTGAAAATCCTAGGAATTAGGTCAAAATACAAAGGAAGGGTAAAACGGTAATTAGCCAACACGCAACCCTAGGAAAATAAAAATTGAGTAGAAGGTCTCAGATGATAAAAATAACCCTGGAAATGGATTCAGAACGAAAAATTGAGTGGTTAGGCAAGTTTCATAAAATTCAGTGAATAGTATTTTTACCGAGTAAAAATACTGCGGTACAGTTGCACCGTAAAGTGTGCCGATTGAGTTTTGAGCTCTAGGTTTTGAATACAAGTTATAAATGGTATATAGGACTAGGAAATATGATTTCTGATGAAAATTGATGGAAATTACTAAGTTTGGGAAAGCGTGCCAACAGCGCGCGTAACAGCTTAAAACAACATTTTCTCCGAACGACCGGAAAACTCCGGATTCATCTAATCAAGAGTAATTAAAGGACAATGGTTAATGTTAAAAATTAGAGTTTCTAAATAGGTTATGAAATTATGGACATTTAGTGGAATCGGAGGGAGTTTTGAATTAGTTTGAAATCGCGTGAGGTGGCGGTGGGGCCCACCTCACTTAAGTCAGTTAAGACACATGCGCATATGCACTATTCATCATCTCCCACCCTCACTCTCTCTCTCAAAACCGTGACTTTCTCTCTTCTCACACCATTTCTCTTTCAAAATTTCTTTCTTCCATTACTCACTCCATATAACTCCGAATCAAGAAAAGTTTGTGAGCAAAGTTGTTGGAAATCATCATCCGAACACAACCCACCGATTAGTTTTCCTTGAAACCCTCTCATTTTAGAGATATGAGGCAAAACCAGCCACAAAAATTGAGAGAATTTTTGTGATTTTGGAGTTGTTTGCTTAAGCTATTGCTCGGAGATCACTTGGAGAAGTCTTGTGACTTGATTGTGGGTAAGATTCAACACCTTTCATGGATTGATTTGATGATTTAATTTCATGAAAACCTAGAGCTTGTATGCTTGATTTATGGAGTTGGAGAGCTCAAATGGAAAATGTTTGTACATGAATATGTCTTAGAATGATGTGTTGGAGCCATAAATGCAATAAAAATTATTGGTGAAAAATATGATTTTTAACTTAGGAAAATTTTGATGGTGTCATGACTTTGTGTTTGGAATTGTTGTTAGGATTGTGTAATTGGATTGTTGGAGGTGTATATGAGTTAATAATGGGATGACAGGATGTATTACATTGCTAAATTGAATTGAATGGTCCTTGGTATGGGCATTTGTTGATTTCGGCCAAGAAGGAAAAATAAGGGAAATGATGTTGTTGAAATTATTTGGATGATGTGTTGTGTATTGTATGGTAATTAGAAGGGTTGTGTGGTGGTTGGAAGGTTGGAAAACCAATGGAAAAATAATTGATAGTGTTGAGAGGTGAAATGGAACCTAGAGTAAAATATTAGGCAAAACGATGTTTGAATGATGAAAAATGAAAAATGGCACTTGATATGACCTTTTCGTAACCTAAGGATGCCTAAGAAAATGAGAAAGAAAATTTAGAAAAATAAATTGCAAATTTACACTATAGAGGTCGAACCTACATTGTATAGGGGAGGATTTTTGACGTTTTCATATTTTGATAGATTTGTCGTGTATTGGTGATTCGTAGATGGTTGTGGTAGGTTGCCGTACGTAGATTTGAACCCCGAACCGGGAGTTCGGTGGATTGCCCTTAGTCCCGGACCAAGTGGGATTGAGGTGAGTAATTGGAACCATGCTTGTATAATCGGTAACTTGCATGTGTTTGTATGAATTGTAAGTAATTGGGAATGTCCTCTGTGTAGGCATTTCTGCTGTATAACAAGCTCGAAGAATATATTACTGGGAGCTAAGTGAAGAGGACTATACATGTAACCTCTTGGTACTAGGGCTTGATCCCCTTGTGTGTTCCACCATGCCCGTTGAGGGTGATGGTAGAAAGTGTATGTAAGTAATGTAGAATAACATGATCATGCATGTAGTATGTATGTTGGTACATAGGATGTACCGAGTCTCTGGCCAGTAGACAGTTTGCCTTCGGGCGTTACAGACTTCCACTGGATAGGTCTCCGAGAGGGAGTTCCAGTTGACCTAGGGTCGTGGTGTGTGATCTTGATAGGAGCACACTAGGAAGTCTCGGGTGTATATGGATGGAGGGTGTCTTGGTTAGATGTTCTAGGAACACGCCTTGGTTGAGACCCGTAGGCTTATATGCCGAGCCATTAGGCTGGACGTTGCGTTGTATTGGCATCGACCATTCCAGCTTCGTCGTATTTTGTATCCCTATGTTCCCCGGTTTCTCTAAATCTCTTGCTTTATCCCGTTTTCAAGATGTTTTTTTATATTATTTATAGGCATCGAAGTGAGCCATTGGGCAGAGTATTCTTCAGAACCTCTGGGTTACTGAGATATATTCGTATATCTCACGACGTCTTGGGGGCTTTATTTTAGGAGGTAGCAGTGGTGCAGGAGCGGCAGGCAAAAAGCCCGTAGGATGACTATATGGAGGATTATACATTTTGCTTTTTGGTGGCCATTGGGCCTAGGCTAGACTTAGGGCATGAACATTGCATATGTATTTAGGAGGAGATTCATTGTCATATTTGTTCATGTCATTTTGCCTAAGTCTAGTTGTATATGTCATTTTAAGGTTCATGCTTTATGTTGTAATTGAAGGTTATGAATTGTAATATGTAATTGAGAAGTTGTAATTGTACATGTATACTTGATGTAATATGATGAAAGGACAATAGACCTATTTTAGGATTATTATTATGTGTATGTTTAGAAAATGCATGCAAATGGACATTAGTGATTGAAATGTGCTACGTGTAATAAAGTAAGCAATATGGTATGTATTGAGTAAATTGATATAAACTGTGAAGGGTTGTAAGAGCCCGAAGGCATTGCTGGTCCTTGTGTGTGTCACCATATGATTATTAGGTACATTTTGAGGTCTTAGATGGCTTTGCAAATTTGGGGATTTTTGTAAAAACAAAAGAAACTCTGGCGAATTTTCTAGAAATTGGCGTAATTTAGGCAAACTTCGGGAGAGCATATCTCCCTCCATAGAGTTCCGATAGGGACGTTCCATATGCCATTTTGAAGCTTGAGATGTCCTCTATCTTTTGTTAAAATTTGGTAAAAATATGGGTTGGAAGTAGGCCTGTAGGAGGCAGAGAACGCAGACTGTTCAGTGGGCTACTGCACATTGGGCAGTTCTGGACCAAGTTTGGGAAATTTATTCCCACTTCGTTTCTTGTAAATTTAGGTGTATGATATATCAAATTGAATCTTAAGGTGTCTAGTTTTTTGTATAAAAATTTGAGAGCAATTGGTTGAGTTTATTTTCTGAAGTAATTCGTTGAGTGAGGGATGTTTGGAGCTGTTTTGGGGTTGGCTGGCAGCTTTGCAGGTCCAACTTCAAACGGCGATATACAGAGCAAAAGAACTCTAAATGACTCGTGTGATAGCATCCTAGAAAGGTAATTGAGTGTATAATAACATATCAAAATATGGGAGGTTTGTAGAATGCATTTTATCCTCAAAAAATTAATGACCGAACCATGTTCGGATAGGTAGAAAACGTAAAAGTGAGAAATATGCTAAGTGAGTTAATGGGAACCCCTTAGTGACTTATGGGAAGTAAAATAAGTTATAAAAGTAGTTTAAATAATTATTTCACAAATATTTTACAGTTACGATCACAACTTTTAATTATTACGCTTTATTGTTTTAAATGTTCGCGTAATAAACGGAAAAGGTTTACTCCCATTTTTACAAATGAATTGCTGTGATTGTAACTGCGCTTAATATTATAATTAATGTTAATAATACCAGTGTATAATGGGCTGTTATAGCCATCCACGAAAAGTGAGGTGTTTTCATATTTTGTTGATGGGAAATTGAGGAAATGGGCACAAAGGAGTGGTTTAAGGTAACTAACTACCTATCTTAAGCTTAATTTCATAGATTTTGATTTAGGGTTTTTGAATTGGGGCTGACTTTGTATGATGATAAATTAGGTGTATATTTTGTGTTTTTATATGTATTCATGGTATTTGATGAGTATGGAATTGATTGGATTAAGTTTGAATCATTGGAAGAGTTATAATTTTCGTTGAACATAAAGACCTTAAATCTTTCTTGTTTTCAAAAATTTATTTTTGGATTTGTAGAAATCCAAATTGAGTGGGGTTTCTTGCAAATTAAAGGCACACATGTCTAGTTTAACATACAAAAATTTCAGAGAAATTGGGTGTAAAATGAATTTTTCGTGTATTTTATAGTGCAGACTGAAAATTTAGCTTTTTGGACTATTTTGTGTAATTAAATGATATTTGGTGTTATTGGTTTGTATTAAGGTTAAATGGCACTTAAAGTTACAAGTATTAAGCTTTAATAAATGTCAATTTATGTGGCATATAGGTTCAGAAATTTAGTTGTTGTTGGGTTAAATATTAAGTTGCTTAATGATGGAACTTGGAAATGGATTAAAAGTATGTTTCCAGTAAAATTAGTATGATGAATCTTTAATTGGTAATATGATGGAGTAAATTTTATATTATGTAAATATAGGTTAAGTTGTGGGAATTTAAATATGGCTTGTGGTATGGCATGAAATTATCAAATAGAGATAGTAAACAAGTATTGTAATGTGTAGTAGGTAATACAGTGATTCCAAGTCAGGATACTGTGTATTTTAGAAAAATTACTTGTATACAAAGTAAGCGTGATATAAAAGCACTGACAGGTAAGCTCTTGATTAGGATTTTTCCTCCGTCTTTGTGGTTCCGCCAAAGTCCATTAAGGATGATGGTTAAATTGTGTATATGATTGACAGTGAGATATTTGGTATATATGCATACATATGCATTCATATAGACAGACATATTGTGATGTGATATAACGCAAGTAGACAGTAGAAAGAGAGATAACGGAAGTACATATCTTCCGTAGCAAAATTATAAAGACGTATAACAGAAGTATAAATCTTCCGTAGTACTAAGATTAACAGAAAATCAAGACGTAGAAAGGGGATTGAGTAATTAAGACATAGAAATAGATTCCTAGTTATATAATATATTATTATTATTATATATAAAAAGGCAGGTAAGAATAAATCTTTCGTATGAAAACACAAGGAAGAATAAATTCTTCCATATGAAAAAGCAGGGAAGAATAAATCTTCCATATTACAAAAGCGGGGAAGTATAAATCTTCTGTAATATAAAGCAGTGGGATATAGGGGAGTCTAAGGCTTTCGAAATAGACAATGAGATAAAGACAGTAAGATATAGACAGTGAGATAAAGACAGTAAGATATGAACAGTGAGATAAAGACAGTAAGATACGGACAGTGAGAAACAGACAATAGGATAAAGTCAGTAGGTTATATTAATAAAATTGCATGTTGTATTATATGTTTTATATCTGACCTTTCATGCAAATAGTGAACTCTTGGGTGGAGACTACTCCATAAACCCAGAGTCTTATTAGGATTCATTTATCACCCCATCGTGGGGCTGTAATTTAAATTACAACTACATCAGCAGCAAGAGATTTGGCAAAGGGCAAAGGACCAGTTTAGTGAGACTAGAGGACTCTAGAGGAGTTGGCACTAGCCGTTTTGAATGTTTGTGTAGACATGTTTTGCAGTACATAAAGTAGATAATCATGCATTTATATAGTTTGTTATCTTTTTGAGAGGCATGTATTTTTCTATGTGTGTATAATCAAGTAATGTAGTTTGACGTTGTATTGGCACGGAGCCATTTTCAGTATATATATATATGTTGGATAGACCTTTCTGTATTTCAGGAACAGGTTATAACATTGGGATTTAATCCCTGGTATAGTCTGATTTACAGCCGTTTTGTTGTTCGACTGGCTCTAAGCGGAATGGTATAAATTATCATATTCGAATAGTGATTGGTCATTGATTATGATTTCTTGGAATTTAAATTGGAATTTGTACAGGTACGGGACTGTACAGATAATTATAATAAATAGTAGAAGGTAATTGAAAGAAAAAGCTATACCGTAAAAATTACATCGCGTAAATAGAAATTTAATTAAGTCTCCCGCTACTTTAATTTAGATAGATGCGAATAGTATGACCATATGTAGTTAACTATATGATTATTAAATTGGGGCGTTACACTAAGATTGCTTAAACTTAGAATTGCAACTTTGGGCTTTAGTTCATTCTCTGTTAGTCGTACCATTGTTGGATGAACATGGTACACTGAAAAATGGTAAAGTAATAGCAGTTAAGAAATTAATTTTGGACCAATCTGACTAGTTGGTTGAACATTTTGAACGTGAACTGACACGAGCTGTCGAACTCGCGCAAATTAAAAATTAATTCTTTAGGGTTCAGAAAATTTGTAGTAGAGTGGAAACCCTAAGTCATCTCTCTCAAGGAAATTGCTTGGGTAAAAATCGTTTATCAAAACAGAAATTAAAAGGGGGGGTTTTTGAATTTTGATTCAATAATTAAAAAGGCAGAATATAAATTTGGAATAAAAATTCGTAATTAAAAATTAACCAACCTAAGGTTAGGGTTCCATGGACGTTTTTCCTCGGATAAGAAGATATCAGAATCGTGATTGATTTGTCAATCGAATCAGAATCCTTATTTCCAATTGACAACCCTCTTTAAGCGATCGCTTAGCATTTGATCAAAGACGATGCTTCTACTCATACAATCGTAGAGTATCAGCCCGCTTGATTTAAGGTCATAGGGTCAATCAACCTAATCATCAAATCTGATGATTAATCCCTTTCCATAATCGCAATCGCGAAACTCAGATTGAATATCCACGATCGCACGATATCAATCTGAGTTGGGAAGGGAAACAAAACTGATTTGAAATAAACGCAGATCCTCAAGACCAATCCATGGAATCCATTACCCTTAGGTTGATTAAAAGGTTCTTAGCCTCGCATGGCTAAGGTAAACATGATTAAAATAAAAAGAAGAGGAAGAAAAAGATAAGAACAGAATTGAATAAAAACTCAGAGAGAACTTTTCTGTTGTAAAAACTGACTCCCAAGGGTTTCCTAGAGTCTCCTTTAAATAGCCATCACGCAGGACGGCTAGGGTTTCATCGCTTCAGCCCAAACATAAAATAAAAGCTGAATAAAATAAAATAATAAAACATGGCCTTGGGCCCTAAACACATTGGGTCCTAATGAAAATTACAAGTTCAAACGTCAAAATAAAATTCCAGCAAAACACGTCATCTTGAGATCAAGTTTCGACCATCTTCCCGTCTGAATTGGGCTTCAGTAGCTGAAATAGCGATTGTAGCCCTATCTGTTAGCTGCAAAACGAAATAAGAACGGAGTCAATCTGACATCTGTAGAGTGAGATATGGTCAAAATACAGAAGTAGTGTAAATCTGGAAAATTATGACGAAAATCAATTAAACCCAACTAAAATCTAGAATTGTGAATTGACCCAAAAGACCTTTATTTAATTCAAATAAATCATAAAAATATCAACCAAGAGTAATAAATAAGTCTAACAAAATATGAGTTATCATGAACTCAAGCCTATAATTAATGTTCATCTTAAGGAAACTAGTTCAATTTATTGGATGTTGCAGTAAAAGCCAAGAAAGAATCCTTGTTTATAAAGACATAGAAAACAATAGCTTGGACATAATCCTTTATTGGAAAAGCTTCTATCAATCTCCTATTGAAGCATTTTGTGAATCTTTATTTTATATTGTTTCGTAATTGGTAAATTTACGAACAAAAATAGTTATGGAGATGTATCTTTATCTATTAATTTTAGAAAATAAATTTCATCATAAAGGAGGTAAGAAAGAACAATTATTACCTTATTGTAGGCACTTCAAAAAAAAATTCTGAAATTAGAGAACTTTTATTTTCTCTTTTATCATCTTTTTCTCATTTCAGAACTATACCGGCTGCTGTCACAACAGTACAAAATATCTGGTAATAGTGATTTTATCAAAATATCCCAATATGGGTATCAGAATTCACAGAATCAAATACTCTTATCATTTATGATAATTATATCCTTAGAATAGTCCTCTAACTCAGATTTACTGATTAGGATTTATCAGATACCTGTTACTGCAACAACAGTATAAACCATTAGGTCAAAACTCACTTTCTCAGAATACCCACAATATGGGTGTCAATCTTTTCAGGATTGAATTCTAAACTCATCTAAGATACTGGTATTATTAGAATAACTTTCTAACTCAAATTCACTTGGTTAGGGTGATTCTACTATTTATTGTTGCATCAGCAGTCAAAATTAACATGCATAAATTCACCTGTTTAAAATACCAATAATATGGATATCAAAACTCATATAATTTTTTTCTCATCTCATTAATGACCCTTAGGTCCTCATAATAACTCTCTAATTTTGAATTATCCAAATTAGGGTTATTATATTAACCACACCTTTTAAAAAGATTTTGTCCTCAAAATCGGACCATACCTGTTATCAAATTCAGGATATAGCCGGAGAATGTCATCCTCCCGCTCTCATTGTGGCATCCTATGATGTCAATACTTCCCATCGGATTTTAACCATGGGAATAACTCTATTCCTCAGCTGTTTCTCATCACGAGCTAGAACCTTAGCAGGTCCAACCACAAACTTCATATCCTTCTTGATCTCTATATCATCATATTGAACAATGTGGGAGTCATCAGATATGTATCTTCGGAGCTAACTCACATGGAAAACATCATGTAAATTTGCCAAGTTCGGAGGTAGGGCAAGTTGATAAGCCACTGGTTTGACCTTTTTTATTATTTAATAGGGTCCAATAAACCGTGGACTCAACTTCCTAACTCCTAAGGCACGCCCAACACCTGTGGTTGGTGACAATCTGATAAACACATGATCCCCTTCTTAGAATTCCAGGGGTCGATGTTTCCCATCATAATAGCTTTTCTGACGGCTTTGTGCTTTCTTCAGCCGATCTCTGATCATCTCTATCTGCTTGGAATAATTCTGGACCCAATAACTGCTTTTCCCCAACCTCATTCCAACATGTAGGTGTCCTACACCTACGGCCATACAATGCCTCATAAGGAGCGATGCCCAAACTGGCATGATAACTGTTGTTGTAAGAGAACTCAACCAATGGCAAGTACTTATCCCAAGCATTTCCCTGCTCTAGTGCACATACTCTCAACATGTCCTCCAATGTCTGAATAGTTCTCTCCGTCTGACCATCCATTTGCGGGTGATATGTTGTACTCAATCTCAATTGAGTACCAAAAGCCTCATGTAGTGCTCCCCAAAAGCGGGAAGTAAACTTCGGATCCCGATCACTAATAATACTCTCAAGAATGCCATGAAGCATCACAATCTCTCTAACATATAATCTGGCTAGCTGCTCTGTGGAGAAAGTCATCTTGACTAGAAGAAAGTGGATAGACTTAGTCAATCTGTCTACCACAACCCAAATAGAATCAAATCCAGCCTGGCTTCTTGGTAATCCAACTACAAAGTCCATGGATATACTAGCCCATTTCCACTCAGGAATCCCTAATGGCTGTAATAAACTTGAAGGCCTCTGATGCTCAATCTTCACTTTTTGACAAATCAGGCACTTGCTCACATATTGAGCTATATCTCTCTTCATACCAGACCATCAAAAATTTTACTTCAAATCTTGGTACATCTTAGAGGTACCTGGATGAATGGTGTACTTACCCATATGGGCCTCTGTCAATGCATCTTCTACCATCTGCCCTTTCGAAACAATCAGCATATCTTTGTAATACTTCACATTAGAATTACCTGTGAAGACAAAATCTTGTTCTTTCATGATCTGAACGTCTTTATCAAGTAACTGAGCCGCTTTAACCTTTTCCACAAGAGAATTCAAGACTACAATCGCAGTCATAACATGAGGATCGTCCGGCGGAGTCACGGGAATATTCATATCCCTGAATTTCTCAATCAACTCATATTCAGCAATCATTAAATTAGCCACACTCATACTCTTTCTGCTCAAGGCATCAGCCACTACATGTGCCTTACCAGGGTGACACTGAAGGTCAAACTCATAATCTTTCATAAACTCTATCCATCTCATTTGCCACATATTCGGCTCCTTCTGATCAAATAGATACTTAAGACTCTTATGATCACTGAAAACTGTGAAGTTAGCACCATATAAGAAATACCGCCAAATCTTTAAAGCAAATACTACCGCTGCCAACTCAAGATCATGAGTGGGGTAGTTCTCCTCATGGGGCTTCAACTATCTGGAAGCATAAGCAACTACCTTTTGTTCCTGCATCAACACGCACCCCAATCCAAACTTAGATGCATCACAGTAAATCACAAATCTTCCCTCATGGTTAGGAATAATCAAAATTGGTCCTGTTGTCAATTTCCTTTTGAGCTCTTGAAACTGACCTCACATTCCGGTGTCCACACAAAAGGTGTCCCCTTTCAGGTTAATCGGGTCAATGGTAACACCATATTTGAGAATCCCTCAATGAATCGTCTATAATATCCAGCTAATCCCGATAAACTCTGGATCTCTGTAATGCTCTTGGGTCTTTCCCAATCTAAAACTACTTCTATCTTGCTTGGATCAACAACCACTCCCTCAGATGAAATGACGTGACCCAGAAATTGAATCTCTGACAATCAGAAGTCACACTTGGACGGTTTCGCATACAACTGGTGCTCTCTCAAGATCTGTAAAACTATCCCCAAATGCTCTACATGCTCTTCTTTGCTCTTGGAGTAGATCAGAATATCATCAATGAAGACCACAACAAACTGGTATAAGTAAGGTTTAAATATCTGGTTCATATAACTCATGAGCACGGCTGGGGCATTTGTAAGCCCAAATGAAATCACCAGATACTCATAGTGCCCATATCTAGATCGGAAAGCTGTCTTCGGAATATCTTCTGCTTTTACCCAGATCTGATGATATCCGGAACGAAGATCAATCTTTTAAAATAAACACCTCTAAGCTTATCCAACAAATCATCAACGCGAGGTAGAGGGTACTTGTTCTTCACAGTCACCTTGTTCAATTGCTGATAATCTGTGCACAACCTCATAGTTCAATCTTTCTTCTTCACGAAGATAACTGGTACTCCCCTTGGAGACACACTCGGTCTAATGAAATTCTTACTTGACAAATCTTCAATTTTCTTCTTCAACTCTACAAGTTTCACTGGTGACATCCGGTATGGAGCCAAAGAGATGGGCCCCACACCAGGAAATAGGTCAATGGAGAATTCAATCTCCCTTTCCGGTGGAAACTATAGGATCTCTTATGGAATACATCCTCAAAGTTACGTACAATCGGGATACTAGAAGTTGGCTCCTTTGAGACACCAATCAATCCTCTTAACATAATAAATCTTGCATCTCCCTCATTTATAGCCTTAATAATCTGTAACACTGATAAATATGGGAAGTCCTTCTTCTCATTCATAGCAGAAAAGTAAATCTTCTTGCTACAACAATCAATCATAACTCCAGGTCTGACTAACCAATACATGCCCAGAATAATGTGCAAATTCATACCCTCAAGCACAATCAGATCAACCACATATTCCTTCTCTTCATAACTGAACTTGACTTCTTTACACATCAAAGAAGTAGAAACCAAGTCTCCGGTGACAGTCTTCACTATCATTGGAGGCGTAAACGAATACATAGGCAAGTGCAAACCATTTGCAATAAAACCCGAAATAAAAGAGTGGGTGGCTCCTGAGTCAAACAATGCATCAAAATCATGGTCATCAATGGAAATGGTACCTCTAATAAGATTTGGAGACTTCTCCGCTTCCTGTTGGGTGACAGCATAAACTCGTGCAACTTGAGGGACTGGATGCTCCTAAATAGAAGTAGAAGTCAGAATAGCCTGCATAGGAACAGCCTGAATAGCCGCAACCTGTCCCCTTTTTCTGGAGTACTCTTTAGCAAAATGTCCTGCTTGACCATAACTGTAGCATACATTTTACCCAATCCAGCAGACACCAACATGAGACCTCCCACACTTAGCTCAAGCAGGGGTCTTCCCATTCACAACTCTTGCATTTCCATTATGAAAATTTCCATTTCTCTTAAACTTGTTTCCATTCTGCTTCTCTTGCAAGCCTTTGCCTTTCCCGTTCCAGGGAGTAGTCTTCCTACTGAAACTTTTGCCTGTAGTATCCTTGCCTCTAATCCTATAATGCTCCCGTATGTCCTGCCACTGCTTAATTAACTCTACAAAATCTCTAGAACAATTAGGGTTGGAAAAACGGGCCAACCCGGCCCAACCCGAAAAAAACAAGTCGGGTTAGGGTTGGCCTGAAAAACAAAACGAGCCAGAAGACCCAATCCAGCCCGACCCGAACCGGGTTAAGGTTGGCTCGCGGGTTAGCTCGATAATCAGCTCGTGAGTTGGCTCAGAAAAAAGCTCGCGAGTTGGCTCAAAAAAACTCGCGGTTAGCTCGAAATAATGCCAATGGGTTGGCTCACGGGTTGGTTAGCTCGAAATATTGCCAGTAAGTTGGCTCATGGATTAGCTCGCGGGTTGGCTCAAAAAAATTGGTTCTTTCAAAAAAAAAGTATAAAAGTTTTAGCAATAATCGGTTCTTTCAAATTCTTTTGTCCATTACTTTATGTCTTTCAAGGTATAGCAATAAGGCAATCCACATATAAAAGATTATCCTACTCAAATACTTATACAGAATCCATCCATGTATCTAATAACAAATTTCCAGAATTTCCTTCCTCTTCATGCTAAGTTGCTCACTAATACTGAAAGTTAGACCGAGTTTAACATACTTCTAAGCATATGTTAGATTATAATAGTCTGAACTTTTTTTGGCCGGGGGGTTATCACAGAGGAAGGAGAGGACAGATCTAGGAGAAAATGAACTGCAAACTGCCACAAATCAAATAATATATTGCTTGTTAATCCAACAAATATGCAACTAGCAGAACCATTTACTGTCACATAACCGCAGAAGCATGGTATTTGAATAATTATTTTTCCTTTCTCCTTATCTCCTTTTGGATACAATTACAGTAACAATACCGTACTTCATGACTTCCGTAGCCAGCACCAAACAATCACAAATCAAAAGTACCAACTTTGAATCATGAAAATTAAGAATAATAATAAATAAATAAATAATATAATTTGAATTGTCGATACGAATCCAGAATCCCTTAAATAATCTAATATGCGAAATATGAAAACAGATCTGTAAACCTGAGAGCTGAAACTTTTAGGGGTTGAACTTCATGAAATATGAAAACAGATCAGAGATCTGATACAAAGCACAAAATTTGCAGAATTGCTTTGGGAGAAAGAGAAAGAAGGAGAATAGTTTCACTTTACCTTTGAGTTGATTCACTTTGATTCAATAAAAGAGTAGATAAAGTAAGAAGAATTTAGGGTTGGACAAAAAAATGAAAATGAGGAAAGAAAGTGACGACTGACGATGAAAACATACTAGCGTAGGGAAATTTTGATATTAGTATTTTTAATTAAAAAAAAACTCAACCCACGAGCTGGCCCATTTGACCTGCGGGCTGGCTCGTTTTTGTCCGGGTTGGATCGGATCGGGTTGGCTCAGGTTGACAGCTCATTTATGCCAACCCAACCCGACTCATTTGTGACGGGTTATGAGCCAACCCGACGGGTTGGCTCGTTTTTGCCATCCCTAAGAACAATGACTAGCCAACTTGTCTGCAATAATATCATTCAAGCCTCTTTTGAACTTGAATCTTTATCTTCTGGAGTGAGGGGAGCTCTACCATAACAAGATTACTTAGCCAACCGATTGAACTTTCCCAAATACTCATCCACCATCATATTTCCCTGCCTGAGATCCTCAAATTCCCCTTTCTTCTTTTCTCTAGCCTTTTCGGGGAAATACTTCATCAAGAAGTGTCTCTCAAATAATGGCCAAGTAATAGCATATCCTTGGCATTCTAGTGGAAGCCTGACATTGTTGCACCAGTCCGCTGTATCTCCCTACAACATATAAACAGAATACAGAAGCTTCATCTCTGCATCACACTCCATAACCTGAAAAATATGCTCCATCTCCTATAACCACTCAAGGCAGCCACATGATCTCTTCCACCCTTGTAGTGGGGTGGGGAATGCTTCCTGAAAGCATTCAGCATCCTCTCTCGAGTCTCTCTATCAATCACTGATGGTCCATCTCCCCCTCGGTGCACAGACACATCAACACCATGGTGACATTTCCAACTACTTCCTGTCTCAGTACAACAGGCTCGACAGCTGGTATCAGATCCGCCATCTGAACATCCTGTTGTGGTGGTGATGGAGGTGGTGGAGGTCATGCTCGTACCTCAGCCAATAATAGTCTCATCATCTCCATATTCGCAATCTGTTTTGAGCCATGAGATCCTCATTGGTCTTCCTCATGTGCTCTATGTCTCTCTCTGGCCTCAGCTATCCATTGTAAATCAGCTTCCCATGCAGTATTCAAGGTTTGCTGGAGAGCTGCTAGAGCAACTGCTACTGGATCCGGTGTTGGATCCACAACTACCTGACGAGTTCTCCAGGAGCCATGATAACTGCACACAACTACACAAAGAATGAGTTAGCTACTCTCATACAAGTGATGACATATGCATTATCAAAGCACTCAAGAAAATACTCTATAGGCAGTTAACACTCAAGCAATAAATTAGTGAACGTCCCGGTGAAACTGCTCTGATACCATAAATGTAACACCCCGTAGTACTCTGATTGTTAACATACATGAAATTTAACGTACACAGCGGAAGACTTTATTTTATTTAATATAAATCGTCTTATAAAAATATGAGTTAACTTTATCCAAAATGTTTTCTAAAAACATTTCCAACCTCGTTCACATGAGATATCGCGTAAACCTAAATATAAAACATACAACTACTAACTAATCACATTAGCCATTATTAGTGTCATTTACTAACCGAATATGACAACAAGTATCATTCCTGCTAGAGTCTCACAGACAGCATAACAATTGTTTAACAGATAACTAGGATATAAGAATCTCACTAAATAAGATAATCCTGATAGACACAGTTTATATAAACAGACATCTCACAAGTCCGACACGGACTGTGATCCCCTCAGTGGGGCAACACATACATAAGGCTCCATGCCCAAAACTAAACATCAATTACAACATGTTCATATAATAAACACATGCATCTAAATAAATACATAACCAATACATAATTCTCCATAAGCTCATCAAAACAAGTCATTAGCATTATTAAACAATAACATAATCTCAAAATACATAACTATAACATGATAAAACTAAACATGTTATCAGATAAATATCCATTGGCACTCCACTAGCCACGTTCCTGGTCCTTGCCCATCGAGGGCTCACCATTATGGTAGGTACCTGAAATAATGTCCCCAAGAAGGGGTGAGATAACAACAATCTCAGTAAGCTCAAGGTTTATAGAGAATACTCTATTCCCTTGAACTCACTTCCTGCATGACAAGTCAGATATAAAGCATATATATAATCATACAACATAAACATAGCATCATATCTCATCCTGGTCAGCTATTGAAAGACTCGAACCCCGAATAGCCAACATCCTGGCATGTCCAGTATGCATGCTGTGCAATAACCCCTAGAGTCCAGTCATAGGCGGTCTACACACAAATCTCTATTTAGTATGAAATAACTCAAGGAATGACCCAAGAAGCCTATATACCCAATCACTAGCCAGGATCCTCATAACATACATCATTAGTGCATCATAATATAATGAATCATATAATCTCTATATGAAAGTGGATGAATACACATATACAACATATCTTGTACTTTCATACAATTGCAACCATAATGCGCACCATCATGGTGAAGTCACAAGAGAAGAGGAACATCCTAAACAAAGAGCTTACCTAAGAGAGCTATACTCAAGCCCACTTTCCTAGGCAAGTATGTATGCTCCAACTCAATGTCCTCACAAGCAAGTATCTCTAGGCACACCTAGAGAAGGAATCATACATATACATTAATGACATATTAATTAGTCAAGTAAATATAAGAGACTTGGCCATTTATTGATTCCATTTCCTTTTTACATACTCATAAGCCAATAATATGCCAAAATATCATACATTAATTATTATAAGTTACTAAGGGATTCCCATAAACTCACTTAGCCTAAATCTCACTTTTACGGTTTTCCTATAACTGTACACACTTCTGTTTTCTAGTCACTGTGTGCAACCCACTTGCTATAACATTCTCATATTTTAGTATGTTAATATAGACTCAATTACCTTTCCAAAAAGGTATCACACGCCTTATTTGGAGTTCTCTAGCTCCGGTTATTACCGTTTCAAGTTAGACAAGAAAAACTGTATGCCAACCCCAAACAGAGCCCCAAACATCCCTCACCATTTCTGCGATTCTGGAAAATATAATAAACCAATATATCTCAAATTTTTATACCGAAAACTAGACACTTTGAGATTTAATTTGATATATCATGAGCCTAATTTGAGTAAGAACTGAGGGAAACAAATTCGTGGAAGATGCAGACCCGTACAGCCCCTGCACATGGCCTCTCTGGGCAGTCTCCACTCAATTAGACCTACAGAATGATACACCTCTTTAAATGATACCAAATTTTGATACAATATAGCTGACATCTCAAGATTTAAAATGATATATTTCACATTATTATTGGACATCTAGGGAGGGAGATATGCTCTCCCAAAGTTAGCCTAAAAATTGGTAATTTAACCAAAATGTGTTTAATTAGCAAATCCTAATTAGGTTTAGTTGGAAACCTTAAGTGAACATAAATTTAAGGTTTTCCATTTATTTATATTCCTTATGTAAGTTCATATCCTCAATTATGCATTAGTTATTTTACTTCACTAATTACATGATTAGTGGTCCTAAACCCTAATTAGGTCAAATTTTAGGGTTTAAGAGTTAATTAATCAATTATGCTTAATCCGCCTCACTCAATCCTTTCATTAGTATCCTAATTAAGTCTTAGAACATATTTTAAAATTCCAAACTCTAGGTTACACCATGTGTCCAAATTGCATAGTGCATAAAGTTAGGGTTTTTATTGTCTTTTTACACTCTTTCTTAGTTTAATCAAGTACCCCAAGCTATTAGTCCACAAAGGTGTCATCTTTATTAATTTTAACCATCAAACCCTAATTTAAATGAATAGGTAATAATCATCAAGGTTGGTTTTAGGGTTCTTAGTTCATCCATTTTAAGAAACAACTCACACACAAGTCAAAGGTGACACTTTTTCTTACAAGTCTTCATCTTCTTGAATTTAAGACTTCCACCAACACTTTTAAACACCAAGACTCCATTTTTTAAAAAAAATACAACATCATTAACACCATAAAATCATGATGGCCGAAATCAAAAGTGAAGGAAATGAGGGTTTTTGGTAATCTTTTCCATAGATTCAAGTATTACTTCTCCAAGATGGCTCCTTTAGCTCAAGTTCAAGACTTTACGCACCAAGAATGCTTCTTTTTCTCCAAGAACACACTTTCATCAAATATTCAAGGATTTAGAACTAAGAACATAAGTTTAGAAGAGTAAAGGCAGGGTTTTTCAAGAAGAAAATGCACGGAGCTTACACTAGGAACTCAAAGAATGGCCAAAGGAGGATTGTTCTTCAACAAGGAGCTCCAACCATCATTTTTTTTCATAAAAGGAAGGAATGTGCAGATGTTGTATGGAGAGGGTGCAGCCACGAAAATGAGGTTCCAAGGTTCAAAAATACAAGCTTTCACAAGTTCAAGAGCCAAGTAACAAGATTGGTGAAGAGTATTTTGGATTTTGATGAAATTTAGGTGGTGGAATCTTAGAGAGAAGGTGGAGAAAATTTGAAAACTCAAACTTAAAGAGAGAGAGAGGGAGGGGTTGGGCGGATGATGAGAATCCTCCTTATGTTTTTAGGGTTTTTGCCATGTCATTAAGTGGCTTTCTGTCATTTAGTGACACCGGTGTAATTTTTCTTTGAACTGTTATCAAATTTTTAATCCAGAAATCCCCAAGATCCCAATTTTAAGTAATTAATATTAAGTTTATTTAATTAACATGTTTCTAACTCGAAAATCTAATTAGTAACTCACAGATACGTTTACTGTTGTTTAACTACAATGTAGTCCTTACGGGTATCCTTAACTGTACCCGAACTTCATAACTTTCTTAATTTTACATTGTTGGTCTAATTATGACTTGTTTGACATATATTGGACTTATTTTCTCTTTTATCATCTTTTTCTCATTTCAGAACTATACCGGTAGCTGTCACAGCAGTACAAAATACCCGATAATAGTGACTTTATCAAAATATCCAAATATGGGTATCAGAATTCACAGAATCAAATTCTCTTATCATTTATGATAATTATATCCTTAGAATACTCCTCTAACTTAGATTCACTGATTAGGGTTTATCAGATACTTGTTACTGCCGTAGCAGTATAAACCATCAAGTCAAAACTCACTTTCTCAGAATACCCATAATATGGGTGTCAAATTTTTCAAGATTGAATTCTAAACTAATCTATGATACTGGTATTATTAGAATAACTCTCTAACGCAAATTCACCTGATTAGGTTGATTCTACTGTCTATTGCTGCATCAGCAGTCAAAATTAACAGGCAGAAATTCACCTGTTTAAAATACCAGTAATATGGATATCAAAATTCATATAATTTTTTCCTCATCTCATTACTGACCCTTAGGTCCTCATAATAACTCTCTAATTTTGAATTATCCAAATTAGGGTTATTATAATCAACATGACATAGACATCTCATATGCTTTCCAAAAGAATAACATGACATATACATCTCAAAAGATAATAAAAATCATAAATCATGTCATGTACATATCAAAATACTAGTCTAAGCTCATATGTCATATCATGTCTCTACCCTGACCTCATGTCATGTAATGCCTCGGCACCACCAGTCTCTGTACCTGAAATATATCCCCACACGGGGTGAGATAACCATCTTAAACTAGGGGTACTTGGAGGGCTCCTCCACCCCTAAGTTCACTTCAGGTATAACCACACTAGAAATCAAAATAATGTTTATAGTGTTACTTGCATGATTACATCAACCAACTAAAAGAGATGTAATTAGGTAAGTAATATAGACCTATACATACATCACTAACAGTGTGCATAGACTATCAACACGACATAGACATCCCATATGCTCTCCAAAAGAATAACATGACATATACATCTCAAAAGATAATAAAAATCATAAATCATGTCATGTATATATCAAAATACTAGTCTAAGCTCACATGTCATATCATGTCTCTACCTTGGCCTCCTGCCATGCGCTGCCTCGGCACCATCAGTCTCTGTACCTGATATATGTCCCCACATAGGGTGAGATAATCATCTCAATAAACTAAGAGTATTACATTGGCTACAAATCCTCATCATCAGAAACCCACAGACCAGTCACGAGTTTGAGAGCAATTAATTACCTTGGAGCCCTAATTTCTAATGAATTTTCTTATGTAGTTCACCAATGGTTGTATTACATTTAATACACAATGATTTTTTCTCACCTTCGAATATTATCCTTCGACCACCGCCATGTTTTTTATAATTATTGTAGAGAACCACAGAAACAAATTGTAAATTGAACTCATTTTGATATGAATACATTAAAAACATTATGACATTTTAGAGAATCATAAGATAGTAAGAGGAGGACAAAGAAATTGAGTTGAATATTTAGAGAATGAGGGGTGAAAAGTTCATCATATAGAGAAAAGAGGATGAGGTAATTAGGAATGACACTCTAGGTTGCGCCACGTGATATAGTATCTAGCTAGTTGCACATGTATTTGATGTGCAACTGCATAGTGGGTGTGTAACAGATATTTTAGGGAAAGAGATAGAAGATAGAGATTGGAGAAGAACGGCTAAGAAAGAAGTTCTGAAATTATTCTCTTGCCTTCATTCCTTCTTTACTATCATATTTAACAAGCATTATGTTACAACCGAAATGAAAATACGTCCCAAATATGCGCTAATGCAGAAACAGAATTTAAAGTGCATAAACTAAATTTTTTATATAGATTCCTATTCCCCTGTTATATTGGTCCCCCTTTTTAGATATAGTCGTGCAAGTGGTTGGGCTTCTGAGTCTTGCGTTTGGGCCTTGTATTACCAATAGATGGTTGGGCTGATGTAACATTCCCTATCCCTTGTAGAACCACCTTGTCTGCAAGGTCATCATTGACAGAACCCGAATTTGGGGAGCCCAAGGACGGGTTAGGGTAGGAAGAAGCAAGAGAAACCGAGTTTGCATCCTCCCAAGAGGCTTCCTCTGGTGGTAACCCATCCCAAAGGACCAGCACTTGAGGGATTTGTTCATTATTGCGCCAAATTGCTCATGTGTCCAGGTAACAAAGTGGGTGAAGCAGGGGGCGAGTTGGTGTGGAAATCGGTGGCAGTGTATGAATTGTAGTCGTGGATCCAGGGTGATATGGTTTCAAAAGGGATACATGAAAGACATTATGGATTTTGGAGTGAGGGGGAAGCTGTAAGCGATATGCCACCTTTCCAATTCGTTCTAGTACAGTGAAAGGCCCATAGAAACTTAATGACAATTTGGCAGAGGCTCTTCGTTGGACCGATTGCTGACGATGTGGCTGAAGCTTCAAGAGAACTTGATCCCCAACCTCAAAAGAAAAGTTTAAACAATGCTTGTCAGCTTGGTGCTTCATGTGTATTTGACCTTTCTGGAGATTGAGTTTGAGAGTAGCCAAAATTGAGTCACACGAGCTGAGATCGTGGTCGACAGCCGCGAGAGAGGAGCTGCCCAAACTGTAGGCGAGAAGATCTGGTGGGATTCTTCTGAACATAGCCTGAAATAGGGTCATGCCAATGGAATCATTAAAAGCAGTATTGAAATGGAATTCAGCCCAAGAGAGAAATTTGTTCCAAGCAGCAGGGTGGTCATGGACGAAGGCACGTAAGTATTGTTCCAAGCAGCGGTTCATGCGTTTGGTTTGGCCATCACTCTGTGGGTGGTAGGCAGAACTGAAATGCAGTTTGATACCTTGGAGCTCAAACAGGTGACGCCAAAAAGCACTCAGGAAAATCGGATCGCGGTCACTAATTATAGTACGAGGCATACCATGCAATTTTTTGACAGATTCCCATAAGACCTTAGCAACCTTGCTAGCAGTATAATGGTGGGGTAAAGGGGAAAAATGAACAGCCTTAGAAAAGTAATCAACCACCACAAAAATGACTGAGTAGCCAGCAGAAGGTGGTAAATGGGTAACAAAGTCATTGATAAATCAGATCACAAGGTATCTGGTGGTGGAATAGGTTGAAGAAAACCAAAAGGACGGTGGTTTGTGGGTTTTATCTTCTGGCAGGTGTCGCGGGATTGGACCAACTCTTTGACATCTTTGCGTAAGTTCTTCCAAGAGAAATAAGAGCCCAATCGGTGGATAGTGCGGTCAACACCGGCATGGCCACCTATTTTGGAAGTATGAAATTCAGTCAACAAAATGGGAATCAGGGATGATGCAGCTAGCAGGAAAATGCGATTATGATGCAACAAAATTCTGCCATTGAAGCACCAATGGGGCCATTTACTTGGGCACGAGCTAAGTTCTTCGATGATCTTACTAGTGTACGGATCAGCTAACAACTCCTGAGTGATGGTGGAAGTATCCGAACTCAAGAGAGTAGAAAGAGCCATAAGCTGTGCAGAGAACGAAGCTTCAACAGTAGGGAATGACCTTGATAGTCCATCGGCGACCTTGTTGGCGGATCCCGGCTTATACGAAATGGTGAAGTGGAAACCCAGAAGATTGGTAAGAAAGTGTTGCTGGTCAGGGGTATGGACTACCTGGGTCATCAAATGGTGTAAGCTCTGATGATCAGTGTGGATGATAAACAGATTACCCAGCAAATAAGGGCGACATTTGGTTACCGCGGAGGTGACAGCAAATAGCTCGCGAAAATAGGTAGATTTTGATCGCATGTTAGGGGATAGTTTGCGACTGTAGAAGGATACAGGACAGTCCTTTTGAAGAAGCACAACTCCAATGCCAACCCCTAAAGCATCGGTCTCTATGACAAAAGGGACTGAGAAGTCAGGCAGTGCTAGGATAGGAGCAGAGGTGAGCAAGGTCTTGAGTTGCTGAAAGGCCTCCATAGAACGATCATTCCAGTTGAAACCATCTTTGACCAGTAAGTCCGTGAGGGGGGCTGCGACTGAAGCATAATGATGGATGAATCTCCGGTAATAGCTCGAAATGCCCAGAAAAGCACGAACCTCTGTTGTAGATGACGGTGCTGCAAAACTGCAGCTTGGATGGGTCCGGTGATACACCTTGGGCAGAGATCAAATGTCCAAGAAATTGGATCGTTGGAACTGCAAAACTACACTTGCTCATTTTAGAAAATAAAGAGTTAGAGTTTAAGGTTTCCAATACCAAGGTGAGATGTTATAAATGGTCAGAGAAGGATAGACTATAAACTAAAATATCATAAAAAAAAATAACAACAAATTTGCGCAAAAAGGCAGCAAAAATAACATTCATGGTTGACTGAAAAGTAGAAGGTGCATTCGTCAACCCAAAGGGCATCACTGTGAATTCGAAGTGTTCATGGTGGGTACGGAAGGCAGTCTTCGGGATGTCAGGTGGGTGCATTAAAATCTGATGGAAACCAGATTGAAGATCCAGTTTAGAGAAGGGTGCCATGAAGCTCATCCATTAGATCATCAATAGTGGGAATAGGGAACTGATCCCGAACGGTGACAGCATTCAAAGCACGGTAGTCAACGCAAAATCGCCATGTGCCGTCCTTCTTCTTGACTAAGAGGACAGGGGAGCTAAACACAGAGTGGTTGTGTCAGATATAACCTTTGCGAAGCATTTCTGAAACCAATATCTCAATCTCGTTTTTCTGGAAATGTGGAAATCGGTAAGGGAGAACTTGCACCGGTTTGGCATTTGGAAGCAAGGTGATTTGGTGTTTGTATGTACGGGAGGGTGGTAGGTGAGAGGGTTCAGCAAAAATGTGAGCAAAATGCTCTAAAAGTTGTTGTAGCAAAACAGGGTTATGGTGGGTGTCAGAAGTCACGGTGGGTCCGTTTGCAAGCACATAAGACAGGAGGACACGAAATCTGAGGCAACCAGCTTGTGTAATTGAGAAGGGGAAATAAGGTCAATGGTGAGAGATGTATCCCCACGCAATGTCACAGGGAAGTTGTTATGTGTAAATGACATGGTCATAGCAGCATAATCAGTGAGAATGGGTCCAAGGGTAGAAAGCCACTGCACACCTAGGACAACATCAGCACCCCGAAGATCCAGTACAAATAGGTCCAAGTGGAACAACGTAGATTGCAAATACAAGGGGGTGGCTTGGGAAACGACAGAGCAAGTAAGGGACTCTCCATTGCCCACTTGAACATGAAAAGGAGAAATGACAGTTTGGGTGAGATGTAGATGAGTTTCCATGCGGTCAGATATGAAGTTATGAGTTCTTCCACCATCAACAAGCACTTGGACCAAGCTCCCCTGTATAGATCCTTGGAGGCAAAAGGATTTGGCAGAATGGTGACCAAACAAGGCGTGAAGGCTTATTTCTGATGTGGGAGAAATTTCAGGTGTTATATCTGGAATAGAAGACTCATCATCGGTATCAGATCCCTCCAGGTAAAGCAACGCAGGTTTATTCTTGCATTTGTGGCCGAAGGTGTATTTGTCATCACAGTTAAAGCATAAGCCTTTCTCCCTGCGATCCTTTTGTTCTAATGGGCTAAGCCTTTTGATAGGAAAGGGTGAGGAATTTTGGGTGGGTTTGGTGTTGGTGGTTATGGTTAGAGTGGGTTGAGTATCTGATTTTGGTGTATACTGATGAGATGAAGAGCTAGATTTCTGATTTCCGGGACGGAAATACTTTTCCTCAGCGAGTTGGTCCTCCACAACTCTGGCTAAGGCAAAAGCATCATGAATGGTTTGTGGTCGATGAGGTAAAACGGCTCTATGTATTCGAGGTGTCAGGCCTGAAATGAAAATGTTGTGTATCAAGGCCTGTGAGAATCCAAGGGTTTTACTGGAAAGAGCTTCAAAGGAGGTATGGTATTCATTTACTGAACCGGTTTGGATGAGCTTGGAAAAGGCACCTGCAGGATCGTCGAACTCGGTAGACCAAAACGGCGAATCAAGGCAGTTGTAAATATAGCCCAATCTGGTATGAGGTTGTCTTACGATAGTCCCTGATACCATTTGGCAGCTGGGGAATCTAAATGGAACGAGGCAAGAAGTAAACGCTCCTATTCTTGTATTTGGTAGTAACGGAAATAGCATTCAGCGGCAAAAAGCCAATCAGAAGGGTGACCATCTGAAAATCTGGGGAGGTCCAGCTTGAGGGGTCTGTTGCGAGTGTTTTCAGTGCCAAGGTCGCGACCCAATATCCCTTGATGGCGGTTGAGCTGGTCACGAATATCTGTAAACAATTGGTTGATCTCCTGGCGGTGATGATCCAATTGTTGGGTGTAGGCTAGTTTAGCAGCTGCATTACGATGATCCTGCGCAATGTCCAGTGCAGCAATTTGTTGGTCAATGGTGTTGATGGCATCTTGGAGCTGTGCATTAAAAGTGGAGGTTTGTTGAGTTTGAGTCTGGGTAAGGGAGGACAACTGTTGGTGGAGGTCAGAAAATTGATTTTGAATATCCTGAATACGAGTATTATCAGCCATGGGAGAAAAGTTCGTCAACGAGAGCACCAATTTGTAACAGATATTTTAGGGAAAGAAATAGAGAATAGAGATTGGAGAAGAACGGCTAAGAAAGAAGTTCTGAAATTATTCTCTTGACTTCATTCCTTCCTTACTATCATATTTAACAAGCATTCTGTTACAACCGAAATGAAAATACGTCTGAAATATGCGCTAATGCAGAAACATAATTTAAAGTGCGTAAACCGAATTTTTTATATAGATTCCTATTCCCCTATTATATTGGTCCCCCCTCTCCCCCAGATATAGTCGCGCAAGTGATTGGGCTTCTAAGTCTTGCATTTGGGCCTTGTATTACCAATAGATGGTTGGGCTGATGTAACAGGGTGCAATTGACGACTTAATGAAATCACATCAACTTGGTTGCTCACGTACTTGCTGCATAAACTAATTATGTGTCTTTTGCGTAACTAATTATGAACCAAGTCTATGCACAATTTTTTTTGGCCGGTATCTAAAAGTTTAAAAAAAAAATTGTCTTCACATATAAGTTTCTCGGACTATGTTATTTTACCGATTTATAAAAAGTCATTCTATATTTTCAAAAAAATAAATAAATCATTCTTATACAATTCAGCTATTAACAGTTATAGTGACCATGTATGAAGAAGCCATATAAAACATGATAAATTTCATGTCATGAATAATCGCGTTCATTAAAAAATAAGGATGCCCATAATAATGATTGATGTAACAATTGGAAGCGGGTCTATTTTGTTTTTTAGTGTTTTGACATTCAATCATTTTAGGCAACTATAGTATTTTGTAGAGTAAATATTTTTTTTGGATTTTCAACAAAAAATATGGAATTTATTTTAATTTTTTAGAGAAAAAAATTTATATTAATTTTTTGAGAGATTAATGTGGATATTCTTTGAATTTCTGAGAGATCACGAATCAATTTTTTTTCTAAGGATTAAAATGGGTTCTGTATTTTTTTGTTGAGGACCCAAAATAGTTTTTACTCTATTTTTTATAAAGAGATGTGATATCTTTTTTTTATTTATGTTTAAATTCCAATATTCATATATATATGAAAAAATTTCTCTTGTTGTAAGAAAAAATATACCAGTGACTTTTTTGATTTTTGTACAATATTTTTTTAATTTTTTTTTTAATAGATGTGGGCTCTATACAACATGTGTCTATAATATAAGAAAATTTTCTCTTACTGCATGAAAAAATTAAAATCCTATGTGTGTGTATATATATATATATATATAAATTTTTTTTCTTTAAAAAATTTAATATTCATGTTTTGTCTCAATAATTTAAATATTTTTAAACTAAACACAAATATTTATGCATGCAAAATGTTGTATACTTGTGGTTTAATTTTTCAAATTATATGAAAAGAACGGAAGATATATCAAATAATGGTAACTCAGTTGGTATCAGAAAATTGAGCAAGTGAAAGTGAAAGCATGTGTTAGATCCTCTTTGATATTATCTTTGAAGGAATTTAAAATCTTAATTTCGAATCCGTCCCGAATCAAACTACTCGCAAAATGATGAATCAATTAAAATATTTAAAAAAAAAAAAGAATGAAAGATATTTACAACACATGGCTGGTGTGTTGTTTGTACCAAAAAGATAAGGAAAAAGTGGAAGATGGAGATATAGCGCTTTCTCGTGCAAATTCTATCCACTCATTGCTCTACATAGCTTTCCAATTTTAAATAATAATAATAATAATAATTTAACTTTTAAGTAGGGATAGCTGTAGTTAACATTTAAATTTACGTTCACATAATAACGCCTAAGTATTAAAAAATAGTCTCATTATGTAAATATAAAATCTGTAGCTTATATCAAGTATACAGCAATTCTTTATTTTTTTTAATAAATTTCTGATTAAGTACACATTTAAATATAAATTGCAGTATTTTAAAATCTCGTCCTACTCTGGGTCAACCCTTCCGGGTCATTGACCTCATCCTCTGAGGGATAGAGTCAGTAATTAAACCTTACATGTACGTTGACATCTATGATCCTCGAAATTCTCTCGTTGAACTCATGACTCGCGGATCAAAGGGGTTAGAGGGGGTTATTGTATTTTTTTTTATTAAATTTATATACCAAAAGACGTCGTTTGGTGTGAAAAAATAAAACAGAAACTCACTGCTACCTAGATCTAGAATTAGATCTGAAATTTGAATCGTTCTTCTTCTTCTTCTCTTCCTATCTTCTCTCCTAGACCCAGACCCACCTTCCTGATCTGGTAATCTCCTTCGCCGTGCTGGTTTTTCTCTACCCACTATTGATTCGTCGCGTCGCCACCATTCTCTCTTAGGGAAGGGATATCATTTCACATGTTGTTGTAAGTGTGTGAAAAGGACAATAAATACCTTTGTTTGATAATATAACTTTTCATTAATTCCATTGGAGTATGTGGTTTATACTTTGATAATTTGATTAATTTGTGGATGCAATTGATTGAATTATGTTCAATATATTTTAAATCTTTGATAATTGGTGATTTTATTTTTTAAAATTTTTCATATATGATATATTTTTATATTTTTTAATATATAAAATCAGATTAACGAAATAACCCTATGACCCCTAGTTGAACCCATGATCCCGTGACCCTTTACCTTCCGAGTCGATGGCCTAGCCGAGTTTTTCAACATTGATAAATGGAAAAAGTGTTTGTCATTTTAAATGACACAACTTGTGTCATTTCACTCTCACAAAGAGGTGGGATTCACACCTTTATTTTTTTGTCCCCTCTCTCTTCTCCTTTATCCATCTCTTTCTCTCACTTAAAATGACACAACTTTACATCATTTAAAATGATACACACTTTTCTCTTGATAAATTGACATAATATTATCTCACCCAATGTTGTCAAACTCGAGTTTCTACGCAGAAACAGAAAGGGATAATAGAAACGTAAAACGTAGAAACGACACGAAACGTAAAGTTTGTACTTTCTACTACTTAAGGTTCAGATACAAAATTATATATATGCATGTAAAAAAAATATTACATAATGAACATGTGTGTTGAGCCACTTATCTATCTAAAAAGGAAAATTATTTTTGATAACCAAATATCAAAATTATAAACAGTGATAACTGTAAGAACCCGCACCGTTAATTAAGGAAGTTAATTAATTAATTATGTGAAATTAGGAAATAATTCCATAATTGACCCTAATAATTATTATGAGGCTTAAATAATTATAGAAAGTGGTTAATAATGCTGAAAGTCGCTTTTCGGACGAAAAGCGCAGATACCGGTTCTGCTAGTCGGTATAAATGCGTACCAAAAAAGTATCCCGGAAAATTATAATAAGTGCATGATAATTCCTAGAATAATATATAGGACTTGTAAAACGAGTTTCAAGTTAAAATAATGAGAACTGTTGCCAGAAACTGATACTAGCTATGAAAAGCGCGTACCGGAAAAGGTGCTGCGAAAAATATAAGAAAAATATGATAATTCTTGTAAAATTGAGTAGGTTAAGAATCCTAAGTTTGAGATTAAAATACTAAGTGTAGCAATTAATGTTAATACTGTGTGTTTAAAGGCTTAAGTGGCTATATATACGCATGTTAGCACAAAACCCTATGCATCTCTTTCATGCTACGTGACTTGTTGAGGGTGGCTGACCAGAATACTGTTCCATTGGCCTTCTTCACCTTTTCTTGGGCAAGTTGGCATCTTTTGCATTGATCCTTCTCTTTTCTTCTTATAAACACTTGAGAACTATCATTGTGAGGGTGTGAGGGTGCATTTCCTGAGTCTTTTGCCACTGTTTGAAGTCAGTTTGAGTGCTGAGTTTGAAGTTTGGGTTGAGAACCATCTTGTTCTTGGCTTGTGAAGCTTCAAGAAACTTCCTTTGGGTAGAAAGGTCCAAGCTTGTGTTGTCATTTTCGTTTTTGGCAGAGTCAGAACTGTGAGGAGCCATTGGTGAGCTCCAAGAGCATTCCTTCCTCTGTTTTCCAGCTTGGGTAAGTGGTTGAACCTTTGAACTTGAGTTTAAGTGGTTAAAAATGGAACCTTGATGCATGTAACAAGCTAAGGTAATAACCTAACGTTGGGTAATGCTTAACGCACTTGAAATGCATGTTTAAGCTTCTGTAATCGGTAAAAGTTGGACCTTTGGTTTGGATTTGCAGAATCTGGGTTCTGTCGCAAAATATCCGGATATTTTGTTGTGAATATCCGGATATGGGGATCTGAATATCCGGAGATATTGGAAGAGAGATATCCGGATATTGATATCCGGATATGCCCCCGACGAATATCCGGATATTCTGGGATTTCGAAGAACAGTAGCTGCACTGCTCATGCAGTGGGCTATTGGGGTTTGTGGACCCTAGATTGTTGAAGTTGAACTTCTGTTTTAATTGAACTAAGTCAGAATCAAGTGATTAAGGGCTTATGGCTTTGTATGAAGTCTTAAGACGTAAAACGTGAAAGAAAAGGCGTTGTCTTTTGTTGAATGCTTGTAGAGTATGATTTTGATATATTATTGGTCCATAACAGATTGTGATACTGCTGTGTTTGGACTTTGAGATTGTGTGGACTCTTGGCTGGGATAGCTAGCTTGCAAGGTAAGCTTTCGTGTCCTCGGTTTAACTATGTTATGGTTCCACCATGTCCCATGGGAATATGGTTTTATGCATGTTGTGTTACATGCTTTGATATATATTGAAATGCTTTTGAGCTTATATTTGCAATGACTTATGATATGTATGTGGTGTTCACCCGATGGGATGGTATCCCAAGGGTAGGTACGGCAGGGCGCGTACTGTGTGGGTAATAGACGTATTCCTACATTTCTCTGGCCAGTAGATTATTGTATTAACACACATGACATGATTATCTGCTGCATTGCACTATTTTGGAAAATGATATTGTCGAACTTCTTTTGAACTTATATTGCACATGTAAGTGAGCTTGGGGTGGAAGATCTTTGAGGACCCCTTGTCTTACTGAAATTTCTGGTTTAGAGATCTCACATCACGTTTGGGGAATGCTTATTTCAGGTTCAGGTAGTATGGAGGCTGATGCCTCTGGCTGCAGGAGGCCAGAGCTTAGTTGATGATATTGCTGTTTATTATGCTGACATGTTGGATGCTGGATATTCTGCTGATGTTATGTTTTTAGTTGCTTATTATTATGCTGTTGATGTTGAGACTTATGTTGGGCTTGATGCCTTATTTGGGTGAGCATGGCGTTTGTCCATGCCACTTTATGTTAGTACCTTGAGTTGTATAACTTAGTAGGTTGTCCGGTCTACGTGTTGTAGTTCCGTGACTAGAGACTTATATATGTTATTTTAATTAATGAGGCATTTCAGTTAGCTGTCTTGTGCAATTTACATACAGGCATAGTTTTATTTAATTGATTAATTAAGCAAGTGAGTAATGTTAATGAGTTATAATTAGAAAGAAAAAGATATTCCGCATTTTTAATTAAGCGTAGCTTAATACGATGATATGATAATATTACCGGATATATACGGGGTGTTACAATAACTAACAAATAATGGATAACCAATCTGCTCTAACTGCTTCTTACATTCTGTAGATTTTGGATCATCGCTCATTAGGATATAATTTCACTTCTTTTAATGCACACAATGATCCAAAAACACAAAATAATTTTCATAGCATAACTTATAATAGAATTGCAGCTTTATAAGACATAATTACAAAAGACCTATATCCAAACAAAAAGATATCAAGATACTATACATATGATTTGGGGAAAACGAACATTGGTTTTTTTTTTTTTTTTATTTCATTTTTTGTAAATCGTTTTTTTTTTTAATTTTTTTCGTTTTAAGTAAAAACGGTCAAAACGTAAGTTTTTATCGTTTTTACGCTTTTACTCGGCGTTTTTACTAGTTTTTACCAAGGACCATTTTTACTTGCGTTTTAACACTCATCACTCTAGTAAAAACATAAATTTTTACGTTTTTACACTAGTTTTTGACAACAATGATCTCACCCGTTAAGATATTATATAAGTAATAGAGAATAATTTAATTACGTAATCCTCATGTCGTGTCAATAACACAAACGTCCCGTGAATATTTAATTACGCATGCAACTTCTTTCAGCAAAAACATATTTAGTTAGTTATTATTATTGAGCGTCAAACACACAAACATCACGTGATTATTAAAGGAATATTAAATTTATGATCATTTTCTAAGAAAATCTGATATTTAAAGTAGATATTTTATCTGTAACCAAAAAAAGAAGTAGATATTTTATCACTTTTTGATATCGGATTTTTTTTTGAAGTGCTTTTGATATATATATATATATATAAATCTTAATACTAACTTAAATAAAATATAATTATAATTAGATAAATAATTATATATTACTGTATCTATAAATGACTAAAACTAAATTAATGTTGAAATAATATTTCTCATATTACAGGAGATAAATTTTATCTAGTATATACACATAAAAGTACGTCGGACTCGTATTTTCTTTTATTTCTCGCTTCTTCTCACATGGGTCTCACACATTTTTGTGTATATGGAGATAAAATTACCTCCTACTACATAAAAAACATTAATCTAAACTAAGAAACGTCAAATCTTTATTTTAATATAAAATTGAATTCTATATTCATATGATATATTTGTACCAATGGACCATTTTTTCTTACGGGGAGATTATGCTTACTATCTTTTTTCTTATTATCTCTTACTATTAACTTTATTATCGTTGGATTAAAATAAAATTAACGGTTACAAAATAATAAAAAAAAATAGTGGTACATATAACTTATCTATTAGAGAAGTATATTAACCATTGATGAACCTTCACTTAACAACTTAAACTTTTGTATTAAATTATTTTTTTACATGGTATGAAAATTTCATTGACCATAAGGCCACGAGTTCGATCCTTGCTGCTGCTGTCCATTTTGTGTGTGAGAATTTCTTAGTACAGATAGGTTGTACTTGATACATAATCAACTTTTTAAACTCAATGAGCTCTCTTGTGAGAAGACATGTTAGAGAAATATATTAACCATTAATGAACCTTTACTTAACAGAGTTGAATTGACTATTTATAATATCACTTTCTTTATATATATAATTAAAATTAAAAAAAGTTTAACGTTTTTGTTTTTTTTTTATAATTTTTTTCTTTATTATCTTCACATAAAAATAAGTGAATATCATTGTAAAGAGAAAAAAAAAATTGTTAATCAAACTCATTGATTTTTATATAACTGCGACTGATAAAATTTGTCTATAAAAACAAAAAAACAAAAATTTCCCCAATTAAAAAATGGCAAGCTTTATTTAAAAGGAGAATATGGATTTATCGTGGCAACAAGGGATTTGCCAAAACACATTCCCTCCAAACGCAATCTATAATCTCATCTCTTCCAAAAACAAGGAAATCCAGATAACAATGGAATCCACTCTATTAACCAATCACCAACTCCCACTTGTCGAAACAGCCAACATGTCACATCATCCATTCATGGGTCAGTGTCCCTTCTCAAACAAAAAGTCTTTGGTCACTTTTCTTCTCCCCCCCCCCTCTCTCTCTCTCTCTCTCTCTCACTCTCACACACACACACTTAGAAGCAGAAATCTGAAATTACACAACATAGTGTGTGTGTGTGCATGATGTGCGACAAGAATAGTCCTCCTCCAACTGCAAAAACAAACTCTATTATGAAGAAGAAGAATAAGAAGACACAAAAAAGGACTAAAGAGTCTTCTTCTTCAACTTCTTCTTCTTCCACATCATCTTCTCTTAAACCACATCGACGCAGAAACAGAACAAAAACGAGAAAACCCAAGTTCCTTAGTCTTCGTCTTCAACTATCTCAAAACGAGAACAAACCCAAGAAAATGACTCATCAACAACACCAACAACCCAAAACAGAGCAACAACAACAACCACAGTTGAACCTCTTCCCTCTTCACCCTGAAAACATGGTTGAGGACAAGGACATGCACGAAGAGAACAACGTGGCTTTGCTCTTCAGCTCCGACGGCGGCGCCACCCTCAACGGCTTGCTCGAAGATGAATCAACCACCACAACCACGGCCACCACGACGTCGGAGGAGGGATCCTTCTCGCCGCTGACGTGTCCGTCGTTGAACGGCGGCGACAATGGAAGCTGGCTGGTGAGGAAGGCGATGAGGAGGAGGAGCATAGAGAGGGATAATGAGGGGAGTGAAGAGAGGTGGGTGTGTTACTCGGAGGTGGTGGAGAAAAAGGAGCTCATGGAGGAAGTGACCAGTTATTGCGGCGGCGCCACCATGGTGACCGCCACGGAGGACCCGTTGTTTTGTGTTGGTGGTGGGAAAGGGATGACGACGTCGTTTGGGTTATTGTCATTGAAGCTGGATCACGAGGAGATATTGAATGCTTGGTCGGACAAAGGTTCTCTTTACGTCGCAGAGGAGGAGGCCCCACAAACTGTCCCTGATTTGCTCAATGGTGTCCTTCTTCCCAATGTAATTTTCACTTCACTCTCTATTTTTTTTTTTAATTTTTAATTTTTTGTTTTTATGAATATTTTATTTTTTATATCCAAATCGGTAAAGCTTACAAGCTCCTTCACTTGACTAAATGGTTGTTTTGCGTTTACATGAATAATTTATTAGTTATGTGAATGGGTCATAATTAGATTGCATCATGGATTTGTTCATAAGATTTTGTGGTTGTGTGTCTGTCCGTGTGTATATGGGTGTGTGTAAGAGAGACAGAGAGAGAGAGAGAGAGAGTTTATTTAATTATTTGTGTTCAGGAATGAGGAATGTTGTATAATGAAACTGGATTAAAATCTTATTTATTCATATATGGATCAATGTTTACAATTTTAAAATAAGGGTTTAATGTTAAAATAACTTTGTCGGTAGAACCCACATTTCTCTTTCTTTCCCTTCTTCTGGTAGGGTCCTGCCCTTTTAATAATGACTGAAAAGAAAAAAATGGTTATTTTAATGATGACCGTTGATCAGTATAATAATATTAAAACAGTACATAAAAAGTATCCATTCCCATCTATTTCATATCAATAATATTTTTTGGTAGGGGTGACTAGGATATTCATAAAACATTGGGGGTATATTATTATATGGTTTTATAAGAGTTATGTTGTAAGAAAATTGATTGTGTAATGTTATAGAGATTCTTTTTGCGTGTCTTAGGTTTTTTTTTTTTTTTTCTTCAAAAAATGGAGACCCCACAAAATGTTATGTGTGTAGAAAACTTTTTTTTGTCTCATGTTGCATGATGAATGCAAACTCTATTATTATAAGGCTTTATGTTTTTCTTTTACCCTGGTTTGGGGCCATTGAGAACATGACCCAAATTAGTTGGAGGGGTTGGACATTGTTAAGATTTTTATCATTCATCATTACTGAATAATAATGAACCATAAAAAAGGCATAGGCAGGGTAGAGGTTGACCACAAATTGCTAGCTTTAAATTTGAATAGTTAGAAAGTAGAGAAATACTTTTAGGTGGGGGCATGAATTATGCATCATTGTGTAAATGTATAATGGACCCACTCTCACTTTGTAATAGAGTGTTTGATGAATTTAGTTACTTTTTTGGGTAGGTTGCATGGGACAGTTGGGGGAGTGACGTTGTTGGGAACACATGGAAAGTTCCTGAAGATTGTGGAGCTAACAAGATGGAAATGAAGGAACAAATGGGTTGGAAACTGGGGCAGAGAGAAGCAAGTGTTCTAAGATATAAGGAGAAGAGGCAAAACAGGCTTTTCTCTAAGAGGATCCGTTATGAAGTTCGCAAACTGAATGCTGAGAAACGGCCCAGGATGAAGGTACCATTGCATAATTTCATTGTTAGTATAAAACAATTTGATTGCTTCAATTCCGTTGCTATATAGCTTCACGCAGGTAATGTGCACAATTTACACATTAGTTTGTGCTTAAATTGAAGAAAATAGGTATTCCTCTTGGGTAAGACACTATCTGTGTCTGAATCAGGGGTGTAATGCCTTTCATGTTTGCCATAAGAAATGTTCAGACATAACGGTCATGGTTTGGAGAATGCATTGCCCTCCTGTGTTTGGGACCAAGTTGCCCTGCCTGTGTGTGGTGTGCCTACCGGTTCCAGCACCCAATGCCAAATCCCAGTTCAGAACAAAAATATTAATGTAAAAAAGGTGTTAGGTAAACATTTCCTTCTCCTTCCTTTTTCTCTCTTCCCTTTGTTGGAATCGACATAATCACACACACAATTGGTAGAGGGAATAAGAAGAGAGACAACTGTTTACCCTGGTTCACTTAATGTAGGCTACGTCCAGCATGTCTGAACTATATTCTTCTCACGATACTCGTTACAAGTCATTCGGTTTACAAGATGAATATAAATAGGATTGCAATCCCTAAACAACAACAGCTATTCATGGAACCCCGTTGGCTTTCTCTGCGTCCTTCTAATAGGTGTCGTCATCTAACTGCGAAGTATGAGCCATATCCAACACCCTTGGCTTTCATCTACTTGTTATTCTATTCCCTGCAACCTACCAATAAATAATTACTTCACCTATCATGTTCCTTGTTGTAGTGTCTATAGCAAGTGATCGTATATTTGTAGGTCATTCGGCTTCTCTTATGTCCAATGTCCACTCCCTTCAACAAGGCAAGAGGTCACCATCATTAATATCTCACAAACCATGTCAAATAACAACATTTGGCTGAATATTTTTATAAATAATTATTCAATCCAAAAGCTTAAGCAGTTACATGAAGGTCCATATCAATAACGGACTATTACACCCTCTGGCCTGTGCACATCATAACATACTATTACTCTGCCCAACCGTGACCGGACCTTCTTGCCTCACACTTTAGGCGCTTTCACAACAAAAATGGATTCTACAATAAGTTCCCAAGAGTTCTTCTGAAGATAGTTTATCATAGGTTACATTGTCATCAAAGCATTTTAATACAATTCGAATATCATTACATATTCCAGCAAATTATATGGTATCATGTTGACATTGTTACAACCCCGTGACACTTCAACTGCAGTATTAGAGTTGTTCTCAAGAATAAGTGGAAGAAATTACATTGACTGTATTAGAGATCTCATACAGTAGTGTAGTAAATTTTTCTGAAGAAAAAAAAATGCATTTTGATCTAGCTGAAATTAATGAGCACACTTAGCTTGATTCCATTAAATCTGTCACGAATGAATTTTATTTATTTAATTTTTCGATACATTCATGAATGTATTTTAAACACCATCTTCTATTTGATCTTGGTGGATCGTGGTTGATATAAAATCTGTGAACTAACTGTGTCTTTGGAGAAGACTGCCGTATATGGTGTGGCATATCACTATGCACAAACAAGTGTGTGTGCATATAGTGACAACTAGAGAAATTAGGGTAACACGTGAGATTTAACACTCTATTTATAGGGTTATACTTGCCACTATGGATAAAACCCATTCTCCAAGGCTGGAAGGGTACATTATATGGGAAATTCTTTTAGTGCTATGGATCTCGGTGCATCTTCTACTCATAATATGACACGTGTCTTACCTTTTATCAAATCATTCTGTCACACCTGATTTTAAAATAAATTATTTATTAATGATTTGACAAAAGTAAAATACGTGTCATATTGTAAGTGGAAGATGTACCGAAAATTCGGTACATCCGTGGCACTAAAGATATTCTCCATTATATGGGTCCGGATCATCTTCTATATTGAAAAGTAAAAGCGGACTACTAAACTGTAGTGCTATACTTCTTTGCATGTTTGTCTATTAAAACTGTTTAAAACATCTGAATTTTGTTGTCCTTCGTTCCTAGTCTGGAAATGCTGAACAATTTGGTGTACAGTAGTTCCAGAACTCAGTTTTAAATTGAATTTCTTTCTGTTGTTACATTTTGCAGGGACGATTTGTGAAGAGGGAATGAGAAGTGTAGACTGTGGCAGGCATTGTTCGTAATAAGAATGTTGTCAATAATAGAATTTTTCGTGCCTTTCTGTTTTTGGTAGAGTTGGGGTGCTTTCTTGGTAGAAATGTTGTAGATATAATTGTGCCATTTAAAGTCTCATTGGTACTACTTTGAAGTCCTGGGAAATTCAATGTTCAACTTCTGTACTAGCGCGACATGTAAGTGGCAGTTTCTAAACCTTAGATTGAATGAGATTGACAATGTTTTACATCTGTTTGATCCCAATCCAAGGGATTAGAAACTGTTGAACATGTTGTACAAGTACAATCAAATGTATTGGTTGCTCTGTACAAGAATGAAGTCTCACAATAAAAAAGTTTTGGAACTTCAAGCTCAGCTTATAGGAACTTTGTCCAAAGTTCCT
The DNA here is from genome assembly GCF_033153095.1 of Gastrolobium bilobum. Lineage (NCBI taxonomy): Eukaryota > Viridiplantae > Streptophyta > Magnoliopsida > Fabales > Fabaceae > Gastrolobium > Gastrolobium bilobum. Next base: position 484,733 of record NW_026899198.1, read on the forward strand.
ATCTACATCTCTCATAATTGCTGTCTTAAATTAAAATAAAATTGAACTAAGCTCTATGAATGAATGAATGAATTTGTTCTCTAGTTCCGTTGGAAATTAAGATAATTTTCAATCTATTTTTTCTTAGTTAACATTAGAAATATATTTGTTTATGCATATGAGAGCAGAAGGGGAACGAACTAAAATAGGCAACTAGACTAATTTATTGATTCTCACTGATATTATTCTTTTTTATAATCAATTAAACAATCTCTTAATAATTTATTATTATGTTGTTATTATTACACTGAATTTGAAATTTGGCATTTTAATCAGTCAAATTTCTCTGATATTCGTTTCTCAAAATTTGTTTCCTTCCTTGATACCTTTGCTTGGGGAAATTCTTTATTTGTTCTAGAGTAATACTCTTAGACCATTAAAAGGAAAACACATGCAAATTTGGAATAAATTTATAAGGGCGGTTATATTTTATTATCATTTTTAGTTTTATTATTTTTATTACGTTGTTGTTGGATTAATTTGAAATTAATAGTTAAAAATAATAATTAATTATCATTAATTTTAAATTGATTCAATTTAAAAATAACCAAACAAGTACTAAAAATAATAAGATTAAAATGATAATAATTTTGACAAGAGGGTTAGTCTCAGCTGGGATGATATCTTATCAAGTTATCATTATCAGTCTGCTCTTTTGCCTTGGAGTCTCTTTGTGAATATAATGCGCTAACTTTAATTAGAGAGCGAAACTCCCAACGAGGTTTCAACGAAAAGAGCATTACAAAGTATGGTGAATAAACAGTTTTTAGTAGGGGTGATAAATAAATCACGGCTGCTCGAAGGCTTGAACTTATATGCGTAAAATTAGTTGTTGGAACCGGACTTGAACTTGTATAAAAGCTCGTTTAATAAAAAGGCTTCAGGTTTCAATTCAAAAGCTCGGCCTACAGCCTTTCAGGATGATCTAGTATATTAAATTCTATTTTATATTTTTTATACTACTTGTAATAGCTATCTCTCTCTCTTAAATTTATTTCACCCCAATTTATTGGTTGAACAGACTTATTGAATGATTTTGTTCTATATTATGATGTTTGGATATACATTGAATTTATGAATATTTATGAAATTACTTGTGATGTTGATTGCACATTCTATTTAGATAAATTTTTGTTGTCTTATTTTTTTAAAACAGGCTAAATAAGGCTTTAATATTTTGTAAATAAGTCAGGTCAAAGGCCGATAATTATATTTATAACAGGTTACAAGCTTGATTAGCCTGAGACATTTAAACATAGACTTAACATTTTAAGACCGAAGCTCAGCTCGGCTCGGCCCGTTAACAGCCCTAGTTTTTTGCATCTAAAATTAATAAAATAGGCTGTTTGAAATCTGTTTTTAAAACTAGTTTTCTGATTTTCAAAAATAAAATAAAATTGTTTTATAAGGCCTGTTTTATAAAAATTGTTCTAAAAATTATAACTATCTTTTAATTTTTAGAATGTTATCTAAGTTATTTTTATTTTGTGTTTTTATTTTTAACAATCAAAATAAAAAAATATAGAAAACACCTATTTTATTAACTATTTTATAAAACAATTTTAAGAACAAAATAAAATACAACATAATCAAACAGGTCCTAATTTCTTGTTTAAAAAACTGTTTGTATAGTAAAAAAATACAATTTTGTTAAATTGTTTTTAATTTTTATCTTAACTGACAAGATGTTTAAAATTTCAGTGATATATATATATATATATATGTATATACGCTTTACTTTTACTTTTTTACTAAAAAATTGAAATGATTTTAGTGTTCATTGCTATTTAAATCCTCTTTCACATTATTGAAACTAAAATTATGGTCCCTTCCCTTAACCCATGGTCATCATAACCTAACCCAAGCTAAACTCTAACCCAAGCCTTCCATGCTTTACACAGGCCTCCAAAATATTGGGAAATGCCTTCTTGATTCCTCTTCCTCCTATTGGGCTTAGGGTGGTCAATCTAAGGCCCAATAACATAATTTTGGCCGAATAACCGTAATTTGGCCCAAAATCACTTTTGGCTTGTTGGTCTTATTTAGTTTGGTTCCTCATAATTCTTCTTAGGTCTATTTTCACTCCTTTAGGCCTCAATCCTTTAAATCCTATTAACGGCTTTCGTTCTTTCTAAGCAGATTCTCCTTCATGATCCAATGGGATTTTTCCTAATGATATTTATATCTTTTGTAATTTTCTTATTATTGTTCCTAAAATTTTTGGAGATGTTTCAATAATCAATATTGATATTGTATTTAGATTTTAAAGACTTGGGCATAGTTAATTGTACTTGGGATAACACCTGTCTAAATAAAAAACATGAAAATCTCCATCCACTAATTAATATGCTGAAACCCCCGTGATCCAAGTTTTGTTATGAAGTAAAATGTATCAAAAGTGAAAATAGTACCATTACCATACTTGCGACAGGAAGTTCCTACCAAAGAATTTATGTTGCCCTTAGGTTAATGAAATGAATAACAGTCCTTGCTTTTAATGAGAAAGAATTTGAAGAAAAGAGGATCAGTCCTTCAAAATTCAACCTTGGGAACTTTTTTAATATTTTTTTATTTAATAAATAAGTGGCAAAGAAGGATAAAGATTTCAACAACAAAGAGATAACCAGTAAGCATGGATGCAATAAGCATCCAGACAAGTCTTAAACAAGATTTTTTTATTTTTTGTTGCTTAAAAGCTGTAAGCACTAGAGTATACTATGATCAGAGGACTTTGTAAAATATCGAATTTCCTATGTATGATGTATAATAATTCTATGTTAGCAAGGTGTCTAGAAGAACAGAACAAATCATGCGTGTATTGTTTTAAGGAAACAATATAAATACGAAGATGGCACACAGTGTTTGTCTGTGATGTGTCTTCCGTGTATAATTTGTAAGGCAGTGTACTAGATTGCAACATATATATGGCAAGCTGGTAATATATTTACATATATATAGCTGCAGGTTATGGGAAAATAAATAAACTAAGAGAAATTATATCCTGAGAAGTGAGAAATATGCATGTTATATTTCAGTGACTATCTAGCTAGAAAGAAACTAGATATGTTGACAGAAGAAGAGAGAGCACAAAACTGCTCACACACAAAGCCTTTTGGGTATGTTCAGCTGTGCTCTCTATCTTCTGTCAGCAAGCCATCTCATGTCCTGAATCCTTCGCCGTCTCTGCATACAATACAAAAGTAATCTATTCATTAGGATTAGGATCATTAGCTCCCTATAGCAGGGGAAAAAGTAAAGGGATATAATACCATTGCACAAGTTGGGGCATACGGGGATTTTGAATCTCACATAAAATAGAACCCAAGAGAAGATTGAGAGCACAAGTTGGGGCGTACGGGGTGTTACACGGCTGGTCCACTCTCTCTGCCATTCTTTAATTAGATGGCCTTGCATGCTTTCATTCGTACCATTCTTGGTATCTCTGTGTCACTTGGGAGTGGTCCCAACAAGGGTCTATTGCTTAGGGCTGAAGCTAGCTGCCCTATTTGAATTTCTATGCTTCTCAACATGGCTCCTTACTTTGGGGGATGGCTGCCTGGTTTAGAAGTATTTGACCATGGCCTTGCACCACTTGGTTATTTTTTACCATATACTCCTTCATTCACCGGTCATTCTTTGTTATATAGTCTTTCATCCACTATTCAATTGGAGGAAAGTTAAAAGTGCAAATAAAGAAAAAGCTCGGCTCGGTTAAGTCCTTTACCGTTAATCGTAAATGAAGAAGAAGAATAAGAAGCAAGCTAAAATAAACGACGTTATAGTTCCTATGCTAACAATACACTCAACGGCAAGGGAGGAACATAGAACAACGTGCAGGTCTTCTTCCATCTTTTCTTTGTCACGGTGTAGAAACACATATATCTACGTACACATGATATAATTTTTTTCCCTAATAAACTTATATATAACGTTCAAGAAATATATCTTAATCTTAGTATTATTAAAAAAATTCATAATGAAAATATGAAATTTATGATTTTATTATTATTATTATTATAACAGTCCAGTTTTGATAAATATATATATATATATATATATATATATATATATATATATTAAATAGTGTCGATCTTATGATCCGTGCCAATTTTACGATTTACGATTTTTTTATCCCCTTTTAATTTTAAGTAAGATCTCGATTTTAACAACCTTGCCTATACCGGTAATGTTATCTCTTAAGTAACACACCTTGGTTGGAGGAAAGAATCTCGTGAGAAATGCCTCCTCTAACTCCTTCCAAGTGGAGATTGATTGAGATGGAAAAGTTTCCATCCACTCCTCTTTTGCCCCTCTCAAGGAATAAGGAAAGAGCTTCATCCTCATTGCTTCTTTGGAGACACCATGAACAGAAAAAGTATCAGAAATTCATGAATTTGGTGATGTGCTCATGAAGGTCTTCATGTGGCAGCCGATGGTATTGAGTTATGGATTGTAGGAGCTGAATTATACTAGGCTTTTCAAGTCAAAGTTCATGTTAGAGAAGTATATAAACCATTAATAGGTCTTTAATTAACAATTTAAACTTTTACGTTGAATTGGTTCTTTATAAATCTAATTGTTAAAATTTCAAAAGAAACAAAATTAAACACCGCTCCCAGTAACAATGCCATTTTGTTAGAATGCAATTTTTACAGAAATTCAAATGTTTTGATCTAGTGCTAACAAGCACCACGGTAGTATATGCATTCAAAGGTGAAGATTGTTCCACCAGGAACAGTGAATCTAGTTTCTTTTATCTACTCTATCTTAGTTTCTTGAACTCTAAGTATTCAACTTTTAAACTACAAATTTACCCACTAAAACTGTGAACCAGATTTTTATCACACAAGATTACTCTAATCACGTTCAGAACAATTAAGAAAATCCAGTCTTTTTGGCATCATCTTCTATTCAACATCGATCTACTTTTATTTTAATCAAATCTTAATTACTTTTTATAATTTATACAATTTCTGAAAAATAGATATATGAAGTATTTTTCCAAGACACATAATTTTCTAACAAAATTAACTTCCATTCCACAACAAAAGCGCAGGGATGATTTAGTGTTTCTTATAATTTACTTTTCTTGGGATTTCAACTAATGCTTTTATTATTATTATTATTATTATTATTATTATTATTATTAAAACTTGATTGAACTGTACCTTCTGGGCCAAACAAGCTCAACTTTAAAACCTTAATCTACCATCTTTTCTCAAGAAATTGTGCCAACCTATGTTGCACCGACACTGACATGGGACACAGGATACGACACGATACGCCACTTCGACATGTTAATTCCAAAAATGTTAAATTTTGATACGTCAGGACATATTTTGATAATATATAATATTTTTAATTTATGTAGTAGTGTATATTATATTTAATATTCAATAATTTAACAAAAAAATAGAGCTAAACTTATAATACACATTAATTTTGCAAAGAGACATAATATATCTCACATGTTTATTTTAAACTCAATAAAATTGTAATCGTAATCTAACGAATCTAATACTTGGAATTCAAAATGCAACGCAAAGTAACCTTTGAACCTTTTTTGAGTCTTTGCAACGAGTATTGGAGTATCGGAAAGTGTTGAAGTGTCGGTGAGTGTTGAAAAATGTCGAACATGATACGTCAGAATTTTTGAAGTGTCGGTCGAATGATTCAACCAATAGATAAGTACATAATTAAGTTCCAAATCTAAGACCATTTAAAAAATAAAAATAAAAAATCCATCATTAAATTAAACTTTCTCTAACCTTTCTTTTGGTGGACGTTAGGACTAACTAACAATGTGTTTGATTAATTAGTCATACACTTATAGTGAGACAAGGATTGGCCTCTTAATCCAAGAAGCTTCTTCTCCTTCGTAGCTGGATCCTCAAACAGAAGAACTTTGTCCTTGTCTCTAACCCCAACCATGTGTAGATATTCATTGTCATCTCTCTCTTTACCCCTGAAGAGAACCCTTTGCTCTCTGGGCTCCAAAGTTGTTACCAGTGACAGAATCATTTTTAATTCTCCTGCAAGTTATGATTAGTTCACAACTCTTGTCAAATACCCACTTTAGATTATCTCTATAATGTGAAAATTAAAATTTTGGGTTATAAATAACCATTAATATCATCTTACACAAAAATTAAAAAAATTTAGATTTTGTTTTTTTGTTTTTTGTTTTTTGTTTTTTTGTCATTTCAATTTCTAACCAAAATTACAGAGTCATTATGAGAAAGGGATGAGGATGACTTACCAAAAGTTGATGTGGCTTCAATAGAAATGTCATGCAATTGTGACACGGTTGACACCATAATTGTGATCATTCTTTCCCCTGCACTTTGGTTGTTTTCCCTTTTTTGAACAAGCATTCCACCAGGCCTAAGTTCCCATTTGATTTCTCCATTGCTTCTGCAACCATTTTCTGTGAGTTGTGCAGCTTTATTCCCATTTCCAAGCTTGGAGCTGCTTCGGCTGAACCTCATTGACCTTAACTTGTTCATCTTTCTTTGTTTCTTTCTCTTGTCTTTCTTAGAAGAACCAAAAAGTGAAGGAAAGCAGTAAGAGAAAATGATGCAGTTGGGGCAGTTATATAATACTAGAAAGCGTGCATAAGGATAAAAAAACCATGAATAAAATACAAGGTTCCCTTGTGGTTCTAAAAAGTAAGACTCGAGAGCAAGAAAGCCAATAAGTTCTGAACACATGGAAGACAATTTAGGCGTTGTTTTTTCTGCTGATTTTGTGGGCTATGGCACATGGGTAGTGGGTACCTAAGAACACGCTTGCTTGATTGGCGGGCCAAACTCGATGCATGTCAATAGCTAGGTTGTTCTTCTAAGTTTAAATGCAATTTTTTAATCATGGTAAATGATAGCAACACAAACTATTACTATAATGAAACCTAAAAATAAAAATAAAATCAGCGGTGGAAAATAATAAGGGGAATTTTTTTTTAAATAGCTGATGTTTAAATGTCTGTCTGTATAACTAATTCTGCGTATTGTTACCAAGGATAAATGTTGTGTCAAAAAAAAAAAAAGGATAAATGTTTGGGAAAAGTTCACCAGTACCCTTGTGGTTTGCTTCAGAATTACTTATGCCCCTGTGTTTTTTTTCTATCACATATGCCCCTGTGTTTTGTAAAAAAAAAAAAAACCACAAGGGCATATGTGATAAAAAAACATACCCTTTTGCAAACCACAGGGACATATGTGATAGAAAAAAAACCACAGGGGCATAAGTGATTCTGAAGCAAACCACATGGACATTGGTGAACTTTTCTCTAAATGTTTCTATAGGAGATACTTAAGAATATGGAATATAAATATTGTATATTATAATTGTACATGAGATTTCTCTATTTATAAAAGTTAAATGACCTAATAAGTTATATTTAAAGAAGCTTAGACCTAACCCAAATCTTAAATTAAGATAATGGATGTACCCAGTACATGAAAATTTAGAATACACATAGAATAGCAAGAGGCAAACCAGAATTTATTTAATCGGTGTACCCGGTACATTAGGACCACATTGATGAACCGTAACTCAAAGTGAGTGTCCGTATGGAACTTTCAAGAGCATTACCTCTTAGAAAGAATCCTCAATGGGAAGTCCATATTAATATTCTATAAGCCAATGAACCTACTCAGTCAATTCATAAGTATAATGGCTAAACACACAAGCACATTATATTAAGCACCCAATTGCATATTAGTTCATACACTAATAATACAATCTAGCCTCTAGTGCTTGTTCAATGGTTCGTATACCAAGAGCAACAACTTTTACATGAATGCATTTACACCATGACTGTAAAAAACCAATAATACTCCAAGGAGTATGATAGAACACTAAGTGAGATGTTGCGACTCGGCAAGTGCACCGGTCGTTAAGTAATAAAGTGTACCAGAGTACGAGATCGTTCCCACGAGGATTGAGTTTCAAACATTAGTTCGCTAATTGCAGTTTAGTTGGACAATTAATATTTAGATGAAAGAAATTTAATTAAAAAGGAATTTAATTAAAAAGCAATGAAGAAGATGAGTTGATTTAAGGATTAAAAACAAGCGTAGTTAGGGTTTCAACTTCCCCCAATCTCCTCTTTATGCAATGAATTAAATTGTCAAGAATCTGTTCATAAATTATTGTCAATCAATTCTTTCTAAATTAATTAGGGCTCAATTCCTTGTTACCTTAAATCTATGTGATCTTAGAAGAACCCTAGTTCCCTGATTATTCCCCAAGAAAACATGCATTAAGATCAAGAATTCACGATTGCACAATTACCCTATGTCTATCTCTAGATTACAAGGATTATGATAAATTTACCAAGTCAGAGTTCATGCACCAACATCCCTATTTTCATACAATTTCCCGAAATCAATATATAAGGAGCAAACTTATAGAAAGCATTAAAGACAGATAAATTTATTCAAATATTGAAAGAAAAGAATTCAGAGACAATTTATTTCAAAATATAAGATTCTATTGAGTTCCATCTACCCCTAACTACATAAAAGACTAGCCTAGCATACTGAATTCAAAAGTAATAGAAAAGAAAATAGTTCCCTAAGCCTTCATTGGTGTGATGTTGACTTGGTTCCTCAGTGCTCCAATACTCCGTAACAGGATTCCTCCTTGTGCTTCTTCAGACGCCTCTCCGTTGTTGAATGAATGATCCTCAATTGGTCCAAGGCCCTCTATTTATAGAGGAGAATATATCTTTTTGATTTCTCTTCTAATCTTCCTAAAATTTGGTTCACATCTTGATTAAGATATAAAATATTCCTTGGGCCCAAAATTGATCGAATCAGCACGTTTTAGTGCCTATTAGGAAGGCTAAAACGCTCTCTTTGCCTATTTTTGTCTACCTTAGGGCATTTTAGTGCTCTGTTGGGCGCTAAAATGCCCTCTTCGAAGGGAAATTTGTTGTTGTTAGCGCGTTTTAGCGCGCTGTTAGGCGCTAAAACGCGCTCCTTCAGCTTGCAAATACTTGTAACTTGCTTTCTTTTTGGCTTTCTTCGGTATTCAATCATCTCCTTGCATTCCTTTTGCTCCATAAAGCATTTATTGATGTCAAAATACCTTCAAATAAGAAATATTACAAGATGTTAGCTAGAGATTCAATCTTTATGATTTTATGATGTAAAATCCTAATTTCCATGCAATCCATGATCTATTTCTTGTATAATTTAGCCTAAAACTATGGTAAACCAAGGGTTTATCAAACATTCTCAGATTTGAATATTGATGTCCTCAGCAATCAATCAGAATAGACTAAGGGAGGTTGAAGAAGGAATTTTCAATTGTATGGAATTTGATAGGAAGGATTCAATCAGAGACATGATTACAGAGCATTCAGACTTAAAAGAATGATGCATCAATTAGCAAGATTCATAATTCATCAGTTAAAAATTTCGATGAAATTCCTTAAGATCAAGAATAAGGAAAAGTTTCTGAAACACTAGAAATTCACTTCACTCACACTCAACTGTTTAAAGGGTTGGTGTTTCACTCTTCTTCCACTGAATCAACACTACCATAGGCTTGCTTATATTCTTGCTCTCCACATTCTGACCCTGCTCTCTCTTAGCTGGAGCAGAATATAACACCTCGTATTTCTAAAACATATAATTAAATATGAAAATAAGGATTAAAGGGGTAGGATTAGTGAAAATCCTGAAATTAAGGCCAAAATACAAAGGAAGGGTAAAACAGTAATTAGCCAAACACGTAACCCTAGGAAAGTAAAATTGAGTAGGAGGTCTCAAATGAGAAAACTAACCCTGGAAATGGATTCAGAACGAAAAATTGAGTGGTTAGGTAAGTTTATGAAAATTTGACGAATAGTGTTTTTACCAGGTAAAAATACTGCAGTATAGTTGCACCGTAAAGCGTTCCAAATAAAATTTTGAGCTCTAGGTTTGGATATAAGTTATAAATGGTACATAGGACTAGGAAATATGATTTCTGGTGAAAATTGATAAAAATTAGTGTGTTTTGGGGAAGCGTGCCCACGACGCGCATAATAGCTTAAAACTGCGATTTCTCTGAATGACCGGAAACTCCGAATTCATCTGATCAAGGGTAATTAAAGGACAATGGTTAATGTTAAAAATTAGAGTTTTTAATTAGTTTAGGAAATTATGAACGTTTAGCGGAGTAGGAGGGAAATTCGAATTAGCTTGAAATCGCGTGATGTGGCGGTGGGCCCACCTCACTTAAGTGGACCTTGCCACCTTGGACAACACAAATTTCTGGTCTTTCTCTCTCCTCCCTCCCACACAACCTGCGGCCTCCATTGTTGGAGAGGAAGCTTGGCTTCAAAAACTTCAACCAACCATAACTCTCTCCATACTTTCCCAAATCAAGAAAAGTTTGTGAGCAAAGTTGTTGGAAATCATCATCCAAACACAACCATGGTATTATTGAGCCTTGAAACTCGCTAGATTGGGAGAAATGTGACAATTTCAGCCACGAAATTTTGAGAAGATTTGGTGTTCTCGAGTTGTTTGATCAAGCCATTGCTTGGATATCACTTGGAGGAGTCTTAGGCCTTGATTGGGGGTAAGTTTCCACACTTTTTATTGGTTGAATCATGAGTTTTAAAATTGATAACCTAAGAGGGGTTGTTTGATTGATGTAGTTAGAGAGCTCAAATTGAAATTGTGTATTAGACAAATGTGGCTTAGAATGATGTTTTAGAGTGATTGATGTCATAAAAATTATTGATGAAATTTGGATTATAACTAGGGAAATTTTGAGTTGTGATTCCATGACTTTGTGAAATGGATATGTTGTGGGATTGTGTAATTGAGTTGTGGGGTATTTGTATGAGTTAATTATAGGATTATATGATGTGTGGAAGTGTTGAATTGAATTTAAAACCTTTGAGTATGAATCCATGTAGAATTCGGCCAAGAGAGGGCTATATGGGTTGGATGATGCAAAAAATTATGTAAGTGATGTATTTTGGTGTTAAATGGTGTTTGGAGGTGTTGTGTGATGGGTTAATGCATTGAAAATTAAAGGAAAAATGCTTGGAGTTTGTATGATGTGTATTTGAACCTAGAATGGAATAATTGGTAAAATAGTGTTGTGATGGTATAGGATGGAAAATGGGACTTGAGATGGTGTGGTGGTAGTCTTGGTATGCTAAAGAAAAATTAAAATAAAATATAGAAAAATATTTTGTAAAAATGGCCTATAATGGCCGAACCTTGCATGTGGGAGGGTGAGAATTTGGTGCCTTGTAATCTTGTTGATTGCACCTTGTATTGATGGTCCTCGTGTGATCATTGTAGGTTGCCTCCCGCAGAATTGAACTCGGAACCGTGAGCTTGGTGGGTTGCCTTTGATCCCGGACCAAAGGAATTTTGGTAAGTGGTCTAGAACCTATGCATGTATAATTGATGAAATTGCATATATCTTGGTTGATTGATATTGAAATGGAAATGACTTATGTGTAGGCATTTCTGGTGAACCAAGCTCGGTGATACTGTGAATTGGAGCAATCAAGCGAAGGAGATTATTAAGGTAATCCCTTGGTACTGGGGTTTGATCCTCGTGTGTGTTCCACCATGCCCGTTGAGGGTAATGGTAGAAAATGTATGTAAATGATATAGGATAACAAGTTCATGCATATTGTATGTGTTGTGGTACATAGGATGTACCGTGTCTCTGGCCAGTTGACTGTTGCCTTCGGGCGTTACAGACTTCCACTGGATAGGTCTGCGTGAGGGAGTTCCAGTTGACCTGGGGTCATGGTGTGTGATCTGTAGAGGAGCACACTAGGAAGTCTCAGGTGGTTATGGATGGAGGGTGCCTTGGTTGATGTTCTGGGAACACTCATTGGCTTGAAACCCGTAGGCTATACGCCGAGGCCAATAGGCTGGACGTTGCGTGGTTTTGGCATTGACCATTCCAGCTTCGTCGTATTTTGTTTCCCTATGCTTCCCTACTTCACTAGATCCCTTGCATTATCCCGTTTTCGAATGTTATGTTATATTATTTATATGCATCGAAGTGAACCATTGAGCGAAGTATTCTCCAGAACCTCTGGGTTACTGAGATATATTCGTATATTTCACCCCACTTTGGGGACTTTATTTCAGGAGGTAGCAGTGGTGTCGGGGCAGCGGGCAAGAAGCTCGTAGGTTGAGCTGGAGGACTTCTATTTATTTTGCATTTTGGTGGCCAGTGGGCATAGGCTAGACTTAGGGCATGAACATTGTATATGGATTTAGGATGATGTATATTGTCATATTTGTTCATGCCATCTTTTGCCTAAGTCTAGTTGCATATTTATTATGTTTCATTTTGAGGTTTATTTCATTATGTTGTATTTGGAGTATTTATGGCCTTATGATTTACATTGGAGAATTGTAATTGTAATATTTGGATCTTGTGTAACAATGAAGTATGTGATATAATGAAAGGGCAATAGGCCTATTTTAGGATTATGATTATGTGTATGTTTAAAGAATGCATGCAAATGGATCAAGGTGATTGAAATATGTTAAGTTTTGAAAATGTAAGTAAAGTGATGTAAATTGAGTAATTGGATATAAACTGTGAAGGGTTGTAAGAGCACCAAGACATTGCTGGTCCTTGTGTGCCACCCATGATTATTAGGTGCCAATTTGAGGTTAGATAACACATTTGCAAATTTGGAATTTATCGGAAAAACAAAGGAAACTCTAGCAAAATTTATAGAAATTGGCAGAATTTAGGTGAACTTTGGGAGAGTATATCTCCCTTCACAGAGGTCCGATTGGGACATTCCATACTCCATTTTAAAGCTTGTGATGTCCTCTATCTTGTGTTAAAAGTTGAGAATTTTCAAGGTTGGACGTCGGCCTGTAGAAGGCAGATAGCACGGACTGCTCTTATAGCCACTGCATTTGTGGCTGTTCTGGTGCGAGTTTGGAAAATTTATTCCCGCTTCGTTTCTTAGTCAAATTAGGTGTATGATATGTCAAATTGAATCTCGAGATGTCTAGTTTACTGTTTAAATATTTGAGAGCAATTGGTTGAGTTTATTTTCCAGAATAATTGATTGAGTGATGGCTGTTTGGAGCCAGTTTGAGGTTGGTTGGCAGATTTGCTTGTCCAACTTCAAACGGCGATATCCGGAGCAAACGAGAATTTTATGACTCGTGTAATAGCTTCCTAGAAAGGTAATTAAGTCTAGAATAAAATACTAAAATATGAGAGGTTTAAGACATGCGGTTTGTTCGCAGAAATTAAAAGACCGAACCATGTTCGGATAGGTAGAAAACGTAAAATTGATATTTTAACTAAGTGGGTTTATGGGAACCCCTTAATGACTTAAGAGAAGTATTTTATGATATATAGAGAGTTTAAATAATTATTTCCGCAATGAGTTTACAGTTACGGTCACAATTTTTATTTATTACGCTTTTTATTGTTTTAAATGCTCGCATAATAAAACAGAAAAAGTTTACTCGCATTTTTAGAAATGAATTGCTGTGATTGTAACTGCGCTTAATATCATAATTAATGTTAAAAATGCCGGTGTACAACGGGCTGTTACACAGAAGGTCCTGGTATACGTCTCGATTTGCCACGTGTCTCCTGAGGTGGTGGTATTGTGGCAACCTCCCCCTTTGAACTTGGAACTCCTACAGATGTGGAAATATACTTTGCGTCTATCTTGGGACGCAAAGGGACTTTGTCTCCATCAGTGGGAATTTCTACCCCCGCCTCCTCACACAGACACTGGATCAAAGAGATATAACCAATGGCAGCTATCTTTGATCTATCATGGGCCATATCATATATGCTATCTGTGAGGATCCGAGGCAGGTCTATCTGTAATCCCTTCATGATTGTGTAGATCAGCACTGCTCTTTTTACTACCACCTCAGTCTGGTTGGTGGTAGGCATGATACTGCAGATAATGAAGTGGTATCATACTTTGGCCACGTATTCAATTGTTTCAACTATATCCTTTTTGGTTGGCTGTTATCTTTTGTTAGGTCCCATTGTTCTCCAGGAAGTGTGATACCCTGAAGAACAGGTTCAGCTACTCCAAATGGGTCATTCTGTTCATACTCAATGGTTGCAAGTTTTGCTTGAAACCTGCAAGTCCGTTGAGTGGTTTTGTCATGGTGAGAAGTCTGGAGCAGCAGAATTGTATCTGATTGTCTTCCCTCTTACATAGCTAATGTATTCCCGGTTTATTCCCTGCTCAACTGTGTAGGCATTGGCGTAGAACTCTCTGCATAGCTCCTCTGAGCTTTCCATTGGGAGCCTACCAAATTTCCTCCATCCTCTAGAGACCAGCATGTTGTAGAAATCTGGGTGTTCACCCTCTTTTAGGTAGAATTCCCTTTCTCTCACAAAGGGTTTTTTCTTTATCATCTCCGTGAACCTGTCAGCGTGAACTGTGGACCGGAATCTGTGCTCATCAAAACCAACTGCAACTGCTGGTCTAGAATTGGATCCACCTCGGTTGACCTTTTGTCTTTTGGTATTTTTGCTCCTGGTAGACATATCTGCAAACAGAAGTGTTCCCAAGTTAATAACAATTTATGAACCAAATTTCTAGATGTTACCTCTTTGGTGGTCTCAAGTATGTTATTTGTCACTTTAATACTTAATTTATAGCACAAATTTTACAACCAAAACTTCAATAAGCATGGTTGTATTTCAACAATTCATAGTTTAAGAGAATGCAATGTTGCCTTACACTAATAGTTTAAAGCTTTTGCAAATGTAAACTTTGAGTGTAAGTTGCAGTGCATATCATCTCCAAGAATTAGTGTAAGTTAAATGATAATCAACCATGTAGAGAATATAATTTCATATTCTCCTATCAGTACATATCACATCCTTATCAATATGAATTTATGGTTATATGATTCATTGTGAAATGTTTTCATAGCTCTATGATTTACCTAGGAAACTTAAAGTGTTACTTCCCTAAGTTCAGTCACAGACAACCTTTGATCACCTTACTCATCTTGCATTCCCTATTTTCTTCACTTTGGGGTTTGTGCATTTGGTCGAACAAGTGGTGTGCTTCATTTGGATGCATAAAAACTAACATATGTGAACATGTAACAATGCCTCTTGCAATTCATGATTCCATAACAAATTTAAACATGGCAATAACATTTCCCCTAAAATTCATGCTCCAATTGCCAAACCAAATGAAGACAAATATCTCAATCCATCGGAACCTTAAAAACATGGAATCTAAATCACTTATAAGTTGCAATTCCTATGTGACATTCTATCAAACAGTTGGCATTCATCTTCCAAAATATATCACAAACTTGCTACTTAATCATGGAAGACCACTTCAATCTGACTTAATCAACTTAATGCAGAAGATATGTCTCTAATTTAATCACTTGTCCTACAATTTCTCACTTGCAATGATTATTTCAGAAATCCATCTTGAAACCCTAAGTTCTACTCTAAGAATTCTAAGGTTGACATACCGATGATAATAAGGAGTAATTGACTCATATAAATCGATAAGTTAACTAAACAATGCATAAATTATAAGTAGTTTTAGAGATTACCTTGGATTCTTTGCATGCTTGAAGGAGAGAGATTGCAGAGATATAAGATGAAAATGGGGATGAGGGAGGGTCTGTGAGATATGAGAGCATGTAGAAAGGAAGGGGAGAAAAGGGCTTTTTAAATTTTTGGCCCGTGAATGCGCGTTTTAGCGCGCTTATAGCACGTTAAAACGCGCTAAGGCAGAGAGTTTTTGGATTTTTAATTCATGAGCGCGTTTTAGAGTGCTACCGGGCGCTAAAACACACTTTAGGCTAGAGGACTTGGCACTTGAGGATTTATTGGAGCATACGTGTTTTACTGTTGGAGTTGGGCTTGTTGTAACACCCCGAGTATACCCGATTTGTTAACATGTCATCGTATTAAGCCACGCTTAATTTAAAATGCGGAATAACTTTTTACTTTCAATTATGACGTCATTAATATAAGCAAGTTAATTACTTAATTCTTTTCATAAAACATCGCATGTATGTAATTGTAAATAAACAGCTATTTACACTGAAATAACCTCAATATATAAATAAAAGTGAGTATCTAAGTCACAGAACTACAACACGTAGACCGGACCATAATCCTGATACATTAATATAACTAAAATCCAAGATAGGACATAGTCAATCAATGTGGCATGGACAATCCCCATGCTCACCAAATAAGGCAACAAGCCCATCAAGTCTCAACAATAGTAACATAAAAGTAAAGCTAAAGTCATAATAGCAACAAGCATATCCAGCATCTTAGCACAATCAACATAACAGATAAATATCAGTCAAGTAAGATCCGGCCTCCTGCCGCTAGAGGTCTCAACCCCTGCATTACCTGAACCTGAAATAAGCGCCCCAAACATGGGGTAAGATCTCTAAACAGAAATCTCAGTAAGACAAGGGATCCTCAAGGATCTTCCACCCCAAGCTCACTTACATGTGCAATATAAGTTTCAAAATAGTGCAATGCATTAGATAATCATGTCATGTGTGTTATAACTATTCTACTGATCAGAGAAGTACATGAATACGTCTATTACCCACACAGTACACGACCATGCTGTACCCGCCCCCAGGACCACCCCATGGCTTCCTGGCTAGGCGAAACACCACATACATATCATAAAGCAATTACACTTAACAACTCAATAGCATTTCGATAAAACAGTACATGAAAACACATCATGCATATAACCATCCCCCCATGGGTAATGGTGGAACAAACAATGGCTAAACTGAGGACACGAAAGCTTACCTTGCAAGCTAGCTATCCAAGCCAAGAGTCCACACAAGCTCAAAGCCCAAACACAGCAGAATCACAATCTGTTTCGGACCAGCAATCATATCAACAACCATAGCTCAAAAGCATAAACATAACGACAACGCTTCTCTTTTACGTTTCATGTCTTAAGGCTTCTCACAAAGCCACAAGCCCTTAATCACTTGATTCTGACTTGGTTCAATTATTACAGAAGTCCCACTTCATTAATCTAGGGTCCACAAACCCCAAACAGCCTTCTGTATGAACAGTACAGCTATTGTTCTTCGAAAACCCAGAATATCCGGATATATGTCGGGATCCGGATATGCATATCCGGATATCACAGAGTCCCTATCCGGATATCAATATCCGGATATCATAGAGCTCATATCCGGATATCAATAACCGAATATTTCGCGGCAGAATGCAGTTTCTGCATTGCGCGAGATATCACTTCCAAGGTTCCATTTTTAACACTCCTAAACGTTAAAACATGCATCTTTAAGCCCATTTAGGTTTGTTATCTCGTTGGTTACTTGTTTATCTTATTAAACATGGCAAGACTCCACTTTTACCCATTAACTCATGATCAAATGTTGTACAACTTACCCAAGCTCAAAACAGAGGTACAATGGCTCTTGGAGCTCACCAAACAGCTCCCCAAGCTCTGACTTCTCCAAGGTACGAAAATGGTGATCAAAGGTTGGTTCTTTGTACCAAAGATCACTCGTTGGAGCTCCCACAACCAAGGAAATGGACCCCAACACCCAAACAAAGAACTCAGCCCCACAACAACCAAAAACAATGGCTGAGCAACCAGAAAAGAGCCCCCTTTCACACTCACAATGATCCCTCTCACTCACACAAGGTAAAAAGTGAAGAGGAATGGAAGAAAAGAGGTCACGATGCTCACAAAATGGATGAGGAAGCAATGGAACAATGTTTAGCTGGTCATCCACCCAAGGAGTCACGTAGAAAACTGATATGGCCTAGGGTTTAGTTCCAAATATGAGTATTTATAGTGGTTTAAGTCTTAAACACACAGTATTAGAATTAATAGCTACGCTTATCATTTTAATCTCAAAATTTGGAATCTGAACCTCCTCATTTTTCTAAGATTTAGCATATTTTTATTTTATTTTTCGCAGCACCTTTCCGGTACGCGCTTTTACATAGCCAGTATCAGTTCTGGCACCAGTTCTCATTATTTTAACCTGAAACTCGTTTTACAAGTCCTATATAATATTCTAGGAATATTCATGCACTTATTATACTTTTCCGGGATACTTCATCGGGTACGCATTTATACCGAGTAGCGGAACTGGTATATGCACTTTTCGTCAGAAAAATGACTTTCAACATTATAACTCACTTACCAATATTATTTAAGCCTCGTAATAATTATTAGGGTCAATTATGAAATTATTTCCTAATTTCTCATAAGTAATTTCCCTAATTAACGGTGTGGGTTCTTACATTCACCCCACCTTTTTAGGATTTTGCCCTCAAAATCAGAATATACCTATCCCGGAAGTCGGGATACTGCCGGAGAAGCTCGTCCTCTCGCTCCCAAGTACACTCTTCAGGAGTCCTTACTGTCCACTGAACTTTGACCATCGAAATGATCTTGCTCCTCAACTTCTTCTCGCCACGATCGAGAATCTTGAGTGGTCCGATAGGAGTTTTAAAGTTCTCCCGAACTTCCACATCATCCGGTTGCACCACGTTCGAAGGATCTGCTATGTACTTCCGAAGCTGAGACACGTGAAACACGTCGTGGATGTTGGCCAAGTTCGGAGGCAAGGCAACAGATCCTACTCTACAAGTATCTGGTATGGCCCAATGAATCGCGAGCTCAGCTTCCTTACTCCGAGGACCCGACCAACACCGGTGACAGGTGAAAGTCTCACAAACACATGCTCACCCTCACTGAACTCCAGTGGACGATGTTTGACATCGTAGTAGCTCTTCTGAAAAATCTGCGCCTGCTTAAGCTTTTCTCTGATCATCTGGATCTGCTGGGTAGTGTCTTGGACAAAGTCCAAGCCAAACAACTCCTTATCTCCAACCTCAAACCAGCAGGTAGGAGTTCGACACCTCCTACCATACAACGCCTCGTAGGGTGCCATGCCCAGGCTAGCATGAAAACTGTTGTTATACGAAAACTCCACCAATGGCAGGTACCTATCACATGCTAAACCCTGCTCCAATGCGCAAGCCCTCAACATGTCCTCCAAGGTCTGGATGGTCCGCTCAGTCTGTCCGTCAGTCTGAGGGTGATAGGCGGTACTCAATCTCATCTGTGTACCAAAAGCTTGATGCAGCACCTCCCAGAATCGAGATGTGAACTTAGGGTCCCTATCACTGATGATACTCTCGGGCACCCCGTGAAGCCTCACAATCTCGCAAACATACAGTTTGACCAACTGCTCACTAGTGAAGCTCACCTTCACTGGAAGGAAATGGGAAGACTTCGTCAGTCTATCCACAATGACCCAAATAGAGTCGCAGTCAACCTGAGTCTTCGACAAACCCACCACGAAGTCCATGGAAATGCTCTCCCATTTCCATTCTGGAATCTCTAGAGGTTGAAGTTTACCAGATGGCTCCTGGTGTTCTATCTTTACCTTCTGGAAAATCAAACACTTGGAGACATACACCGCTATGTCCTTCTTCATACTCGGCCACCAGAAACTCCTTTTCAAGTCCTGATACATCTTCGTAGCACCAGGGTGTACAGTGAACTGGCCCTTATGGGCCTCTGCCATGACCTCTTCGGTCAAAGGACCTCGAGGAACCACAATCCTCTTCTGGAACAACAAAAGTCCATCCTCATTCCAAGACACACCGTCCTGATTCTTCACGTAGTCCAGGCACTCTCTCTGCATTTGCGCCTCTTGGATCTTCTCCATAAGTTCATTCTTGACTCTCACAGTCTCCATCTCGAGAAGTGCACCCCAAACAAGGAAGTCACCGACAGGTCTCGAAACTTCTCAATAACATCAAAGTCGCCAATCGACAAACTAGATAGTGTAACACCCCGTGTATACCCGGTTTGTTAACATATCATCATATTAAGCTGCGCTTAATTAAAAATGCGGAATATCTTTTTCTTTTCAATTATGACGTCATTATACTTAGCCAAGTTGATTACTTAATCAATTTCATAAAATATCGCCTGTATGTAAATTGCAAAAAGACATCTAACTGGAATACCTCAATATATAGATAAAGTGAGTATCTATGTCACAGTTCTACTACACATAGTCCGGACAATATCCTGATACATTAATACAACTCCATATTAAACAAGACAATAAATAAGTCTACGTGGCATGGACAATCCCCATGCTCACCAAATCAACAGCATAACTAACAAAGTCTCAACATATAAATCCATAAACTGAAGCTAAAAGCATAAGACAGTAAACAGGATTCAACATCCAATCATAACAGCATATCAGCAAAGCAGCATAAACATGTAACATCTATCAGCTAAGCTCTGGCCTCCTGCCACTAGAGGTCTCAATCCCCGCATTACCTGAACCTAAAATAAGCATTCCTCAAACGTGGGGTGAGATCTCTAAACCAGAAATCTCAGTAAGACAAGGGGTCCTCAAGGATCTTCCAGCCCAAGCTCACTTACATGTGCAATATAAGTTCAAAAGTAGTAATTTCCAATATAAGTTCTAAAACTATGCAGTGCAACAGATATTCATGCCATGTGTGTTTAAACTATTCTACTGGCCAGAGAAATGCAGGAATACGTCTATTACCTACAGATAGTACAAGGAACACCTCTTGTACCTCACCCACAGCCTCACCATATTGTATGTACCACATACCCAGGCTTACTGTATAGGTGAAACACCACATGCATATCATAAAAGCACTAGCATATAACAGCTCAACAGCATTTCCAAAACATCAAAAACATGTAACACAGCATGCATATAACATACCCTCATGGGACATGGTTGAACCACAACATGGCTAAACCGAGGACACGAAAGCTTACCTTGCAAGCTTACTATCCAATGCCAAAAGTCCACACAGCTCAAGTCCAACACACAGCAGATCACAATCTGATTAGGACCAGCAAGCATATCAACACTCATAGCTCATAAGCATAAACATAAAGACTACGTTTTCCTCTTACCATTTATGTCTTAAGGCTTCACACAAAGCCATAAGCCCTTAACCACTTGATTCTGACTTAGTTCAATTAAAACAGAAGTTCAACTTCATCACTCCAGGGTCCACAAACCCCCAATAGCCTACTGTATGAACAGTGCAGCTACTGTTCTTCGAAATCCCAAAATATCCGGATATATGTCAGGGGCATATCCGGATATAAATATCTGGATATCCAGATCCCAATATCCGGATATCAATATCCGGATACCCATATCCAGATATAATATCCGGATATTCACAACAAAATATCCGAATATTTCGCGACAGAACCCAGATTCTGCATTTCGCGAAAATCCAAACCAAAGGTCCAACTTTTACCGATAACAGAAGCTTAAACATGCATTTCTAAGTGTGTTAAGCATTACCCAACGTTAGGTTATCATCTTTAGCTCATTACATGCATCAAGGTTCCATTTTTAACCAAAAACTCATGATCAAAGGTTGAGTATGCATACCAAGCTTCTCAAAACAGAAAATGGCAAGGAAAAGGAACTCCCTACACCACTCCACTGTGCAGCAACCAAGGGCCACGAAAATGCACAACAAGAAGACTCTTTTCTTCACAAAGGTGGCACTTTGAAGCTCAAAATATCAACTCCAAGCTCCCACAAACCAACACTCAAAGTCAGCACCTCCTTACCCTCAACCAGAGGCTACAACTCAGCAAGGGAGTCACTCACAACCTCACAAGACCAACCACCCAAGGTAATGGTGTTTAGAGATGAAGAGATGGAGCAAAGGTGACAACTTGGCTCAAGAACTGGTGAAGAAGGCCAATGGAACAGTATTCTGGTCAGCCACCCTCAACAAGTCACGTAGGAAATCTGAGTGTCTAGGGTTTTGTGCCTTAATAAGCCTATATATAGTCACTTAAGCATTTAACACACAATATTAACTTTAATTGCTACACTTAGCATTTTAATCCCAAACTTAGGATTCTTAACCTACTCAATTTTACAAGAATTAACGTATTTTTCTTATATTTTTCGGAGCACCTTTCCGATACGCGCTTTTCATAGCCAGTATCAGTTTTTGGCATCAGTTCTCATTATTTTAATTTGAAACTCGTTTTACAAGTCCTACATATTATTCTAGTAATTATCATGTACTTATTATAATTTTCCGGGATACTTTTTTGGTACGCATTTATATCGACTAGTAGAACCGGTATCTGCACTTTTCTTCCGAAAAGCAACTTTTCGCATTCTTAACCACTTTCTATAATTATTTAAGCATCATAATAATTATTAGGGTCAATTATGGAATCATTTCCTAATTTCACATATTTAATTAATTAATTTCCTTAATTAACTGTGCAGGTTCTTACAGATAGACTCACAAATTTCCGACTCAAAGCATCAGCTACTACATTGGCCTTGCCAGGATGATACTTCAAATCAAAGTCGTAGTCCTTCATAAATTCCATCCATCTCCTTTGCCTCATGTTCAGCTCCTTCTGATCAAATAAGTACTTCAAGCTCTTGTGGTCACTGAACACAGCAAACTGCATACCAAACAGATAATGCCTCCAAATCTTGAAGGCAAACACAATCGCAGCCAACTCCAAATCATGAGTCGGGTAGTTCTCCTCATGAGGCTTCAACTGCCTCGAAGCACAAGCGACAACTCTACCGGTCTGCATCAAAACACAGCCCAACCCCTTTCCAGAAGAATCATAGTAAAGTTCAAACTGCTCATCAGGATCATGAAGGATCAACATAGGTGCGGTAGTCAATCTCTCCTTCAACTCCTGAAAGCATTCCTCACACTCGTGAGTCCACACAAACGGAGTCTCCTTCTGGGTAAGGCGAGTCAGTGGAAGAACCATCGTGGAGAATCCTTTGATGAACCTTCGTTAGTAACCTGCCAAACCCAAGAAACTCATCACCTCAGTAACCGTCTTAGGCCTCTCCCAATCCAACACAACTTCAATCTTGTGAGGATCAACTGCAACTCCCTCAGCAAACATCACATGCTCGAGAAACTTCACAGACTTGAGCCAAAGCTCACATTTAGAAGGGCATAAAGCTTTTTCTCCTTCAACACTTGCAACACGATCCTCAAGTGCTCAGCATGCTCCTCCTCCGTCTTGGAGTAGATCAAGATATAGTCAATGAAGATGATAAAAAACTTATCCAGGTACGGCTAGAAAATCTTGTTCATCTAATCCATGAACACTGCGGGTGCATTCGTGAGTCCAAAAGGAATCACCAAATACTCAAAGTGACCGTATCTCGAACGAAACACGGTCTTAGGAAAATCCTCCAGCTTCACCCGAATCTGATGGTATCCGGACCGAAGATCAATCTTCGAATACACACAAGCACCCATGAGCTGATCCAACAAACCATCAATACACGGAAGATGATACTTGTTCTTGATCGTCACCTTGTTCAGCTGCCTGTAGTTGGTGCACAATCGCACTGTCCCATATTTCTTCTTCACAAAGATGACCGGTGCTCCCCATGGAGACACACTCGGTCGAATGAAGTTTTTCGCTGAAAGATCCTCAATGTGCTTCTTCAGCTCCGCCAACTCCGGTGGCGACATCCGATATAGAGCTAATGAAATAGGCCCTACACCAGGCAACAAGTCTATGGAGAACTCTATCTCCCGCTGTAGCAGAAACTAAGGAATCTCCTCAGGAAACACCTCGAGGAATTTCCCCACCACAGGAATCCATTGATATCATCCTGTGTCCCACTCACCAAACCCCCAACATGACATAACCGAATGCCCCTGCTCTCAAGGCTCTCCTAGCCTGAAGCAATGAAATATATGGCGATGAACTGGCTGTGAAATCACACGGAGACATTACCACACGCTTGGCACAACTGTCAATCATCACACAATTTCTGGACAACCAATCCATGCCCAGAATAATCTCCAAGTTAGCCATTGGCAATCCTATCAGATCTACCGAAAAGTCACGGACATCCCACTGAAACACGACATCTCGATGAACAGTGGTAGAATCACATTTTTCTCTGGTGGCGGTAGTCACCTGCAACGGTGGAGAAAGCACAGCCATCGGTAACTCAAGTCCCACAGTAATCGGGGTTGCAATAAAAGAATGTGTAGCCCCGGAGTCAAACAATACATCAACAAAAGATCCACCAATAGAAATAGTACCTCTGACAAGGTTCGGAGCTCGGTCCGACTGCTTCCGATCCAAAGTGTAAACTCGCCCTGTGGCAGGTGGCACAGCAAGTGCCGAAGTAGGTGGAAGGGGAACCATTTGTAGTGGAACTGCCAGAACTGCCGCAGCTCTTGCTGTCTACGATAGACACTCTCTAGCATAGTGGCCCTACCTGCCACACTAGAAACAAATAGTCTGACCGGTAGCACACAGCTCCAAATGAACCTTCCCACACCCCGTGCACCTGGGGGTAGGAGATCTCGCTGCACTCCCTTGAGCTGAAGTCATCTTGATCTGATTTGGCGCTTGCCTAGTCGCCAACTGCTTTCCCTTTCCTTTACCAGCAAACTTCATGTTCTTCCAGGAAGTGGAGCTACTCGTTCCCTTCATCTCTGCAATCTTGGCCTTACTCGTCAAACAGACATCCTCGATGTCTCGACACTGCTGCACCAATATCCCAAAATCTCTTGAAGCCGCTCGAGCAAGGGGAACATCTATCTCCTCGCTAAGTCCTCTACGGAACTTAGCAGCCAAGAAGGTCGGAGTAGGCATAGCCATCCGAAAGTGTGCAAACTTCACTAGCTCATTAAACTTTTCCAGGTACTCATCCACAGACAACGAGCCTTGCACCAATCTGTCGAACTCCCCCTGCTTCCTCTCCTGCGCATCATAAGGGAAGTACCGACCCAGAAAATAATCCTCGAAGAAAGGCCACGTCATCACACGACCTTGCAACTTAAAAGCGTGAGAGGTGTTCATCCACCACTCATGTGCATCGCCCTCCAGCATATACGTCACAAACATCAGCTTTTGCGGATCAGTATACTGCATGACCCAGACCAACGCCTGGAGCCATCTCGCCGTAACAATAGGATCATAAGACCTATCAAAAGAAGGTGGCTTATGCTTGCAGAAAGCATTAAGCCGGCGGTCTAACACATCGCGATCCTCAGCAGCTCTACATAGGGTTCCATCACCCCAGAAATGTGACCAGTGCCCTCAACATGGCTCTGGCTCTCGTCCTGCAGACTGGGTGGAGGTGGAGGTGATGGTGGCAGAGGAGGTGGTGGCGGAGGAAACTGACCAACAGCAGGACCAGCCCTCATCTCCTCCAATATGACCCTCATCATGGTCATGTTCGCCAGTCTGCTCGCCTACAATACATCCTTGGTGGCTTTCTTGTTTGCCTCTCTGACGACGTCCAGCATTGCCTGGTTTTCCATCCTCATGGCCTCCTGGTTGGCTAGTCGAGCCGCCTGCATATAAGCCAATACAACCAGGACAGGATCAGGTTGATCCTCGCTAGTGTCTCGGTTCCTTGAGGTTGCACCATGACTCTGCACAAGTTACACAAAGAATGAGTTGATCAAGCCCACACAATGTGGTTACATATGCATCATAATGGCAAAACCCAATAGAGAGAACACACAGACACAACTCATAACAAAACATCCTAAGTTATTGCAATACATACAGGCTTTTCCCTAGAAAGTGCTCTGATACCACTTGTAACTCTCGGCCGCTTCAAGAATCAATGAATATCCCTACATACTAACACGAGACTTTTCAGTGTGCTTTTTCCTCACTCGCACATTTCCTGGGAAAACTTCCCAGGTGGTCACCCATCCCAGAATTGCTCCAAGTCAAGCACGCTTAACTGTGGAGTTCTTCCGTTCCGGGCTACCGAAAAGTAGATGCATCTTGTTAGTATAGGTAGTACAAATTAATTCTTATAAGCTATTCCCAACTGTACCGTCCCATACCAGCACAGTCTCTGAAATCCCTCTATTTCCGGTGTTGATTCGATTCATTTATGTACCCTCGTCATTGGAAGCCTGCCAAGAGCCGCTCCTTGTCCATGCCCTTTTGCACCGGCGATCACTCCCCACCCTCGTCAACGCCCGAGATGTTACATGCCCACTAGCTTTCGCCTGGTTCTTCTTTGAACCACACCGTACTGAAAGAGAGGCCCTACTCTGATACCATAAAATGTAACACCCAGTGTATACCCGGTTTGTTAACATGTCATCGTATTAAGCCACGCTTAATTTAAAATGCGGAGTAACTTTTTACTTTCAAATATGACGTCATTAATATTACCAAGTAAATTACTTAATTCTTTTCATAAAACATCGCCTGTATGTAATTGCAAATAAACAACTATTTACACTGAAATAACCTCAATATATAAATAAAAGTGAGTATCTAAGTCACGGAACTACAACACGTAGACCGAACCATAATCCTAATACATTAACACAACTCAAATCTAAGATAGGACATAGTCAATCAATGTGGCATGGACAATCCCCATGCTCGCAAAATAAAGCAACAAGCACATCAAGTCTCAACAACAGCAACATAAAAGTAAAGCTAAAGACATAATAGCAACAGGCATATCCAGCATCTCAGCACAATCAGCATAACAGATAAATATCAATCAACTAAGCTCCGGCCTCCTGCCGCTAGAGGTCTCAACCTCCGCATTACCTGAACCTGAAATAAGCGCCCCAAACGTGGGGTGAGATCTCTAAACAGAAATCACAGTAAGACAAGGGGTCCTCAAGGATCTTCCACCCCAAGCTCACTTACATGTGCAATATAAGTTTCAAAAGCAGTTAAACAATACAAGTTCCAAAACAGTGCAATGCATCAGATAATCATGTCATGTGTGTTATAACTATTCTACTGATCAAAGAAATGCAGGAATATGTCTATTATCCACACAGTACACGCCCATGCTATACCCGCCCCCAGGACCACCCCATGGCTTCCTGGCTATGCGAAACACCACATACATATCATAAAACAATTGCACTTAACAGCTCAATAGCATTTCGATAAAACAGTACATGAAAACACATCATGCATATAACCATCCCCCCATGGGACATGGTGGAACAAACAATGGCTAAACCGAGGACACAAAAGCTTACCTTGCAAGCTAGCTATCCAAGCCAAGAGTCCACACAAGCTTAAAGCCCAAACACAGCAGAATCACAATCTACCAGCAATCATATCAACAACCGTAGCTCAAAAGCATAAACATAAAGACAACGATTCTCACTTACGTTTCATGTCTTAAGGCTTCTCACATAGCCACAAGCCCTTAATCACTTGATTCTGACTTAGTTCAATTATTACAGAAGTCTCACTTCATCAATCTAGGGTCCACAAACCCCAAACAACCTTCTGTATGAACAGTACAATTACTGTTCTTCGAAAACCCAGAATGTCCAGATATATGTCGGGGACCATATCCAGATATGCATATCCGGATATCATAGAGCCCCTATCCGAATATCAATATTCGGATATCACAGAGCCCATATCCGGATATCAATATTCGGATATCACAGAGCCCATATCCGGATATCAATATCCGGATATCTCGCGGTAGAATGCAGTTTCTGCATTTTGCGAGATATCACTTCCAAGGTTCCATTTTTAACACTCCTAAACGTTAAAACATGCATCTTTAAGCCCATTTAGGTCAGTTATCACGTTGGTTACTTGTTTATCTTATTAAACATTGCAAGACTCCACTTTTACCCATTAAAACTCATGATCAAAGGTTGTACAACTTACCCAAGCTCAAAACAAAGGTACAATGGCTCTTGGAGCTCACCAAACAGCTCCTCAAGCTCTGACTTCTCCAAGGTTCGAAAATGGTGATCAAAGGTTGGTTCTTGAAAGTAACTGGCCTTGAAGGCCGTAGCATGTGAGAGGGAAAAACAAAATTTTTCTTCTGCGGAATCACACATGCAATCAAGAATCATGCTTTATGACAGTATGATGTTACCTTTGTTTGTGAGTTCAAAACTCCAAGACGATCAGTGTTACGTTTGAAGGGTTCAAACCCTCTAACGTTGATCCACACCACCCACGTCAAGATGCAAGAACTCTTCTTGTCAAGCCACCAATTGACCACCACAAAGAGGCTTGCTATGCGCTCAATAGGTGAAGAAGGAGGCTAGGTAAATGTGTTTAGAAGAGTGAAGTCTTCAGCATGAAAACTTCACAAGAATGGGGAATGGATTGGAGTAGAGTTGGCTAGGTCTTTTTCTGAAAACCTTAAGGAGAACTTACCCCTAGTATGCGCACAAGAGAGTGAGAGAGTGAAAGAAATCAAATCAAAATTTTCACTTAAAAACCAATGAAAGTGGCGCACAAGAGAGGAGAAAAAGGTGGAGTTGTTGCAATTCAAAATTCCCAACAACCTACCTTTGAATTCTCGTGAGACTAGGTCTCTATCTAGTCAAGATTCTGAACTAATGGTCATCATATGACCATCCTATTCATGCGCCCCCTTCAGCCCCAAAAGGGGTCCAGATACTTTGAGCTGTTGCATTCAAGTTTGAACCAACTAGCTCACTGATTCTCTCAACAACCAAATCTGATTAGAGCTTGTTTGTTTGAAAAAGATGACACTCATCTCCAACCAAAGTGGCGCCCCAAATCAGCCTTTGAAGATCTCCATAGATCTTCTCTTGATACAAGGAATTTGTTCCAACAAGATCTCATCTTATCCTTTTGTTATGAAACAACTTTTCATAGCCAATTCAAATTCGAATTCAAACATTTAAATTCAAATGTTCAAACATTTAAATTCAAATGTTCAAACATTTAAATTCTAAATTCAAATTCAAATTTCAAATTCAAAATTCAAATTTATTTAGGCTCATGACTGTTGTATTGGAGCCATGGATTATTTACTGATGCTTAAACGTTTTGAAATTTATATAGACTTGTTGTATGTTTCCGTTATTTGGGCATGGAGCCTTATTGTTTGTATTGACCCGAGAGGGGATCGCAGTCTGTGTGGGACTTGCGAGCTATCTGTTAAATTATTGTATCTATCAGGGCATTGTATGTGTGGGACCCATGTCCTTAGTTATCCGAAATACAGTCGTTATGTTGTTCATGAGACTCCGTCAGGAATGACACTTAAGGTCATATCCGGATGGTCAACGGCCACTAATGATGGCCAATGGTTTTAATTGGAAAACTTAGATGTTTAGGTTACGCGAATGCAATATATCAGATGAACGCTTTGAAAATGTTTTAGAAAATATTTTGAAAAAAGTTTACTCGTATTTTTATAAGACGTTTTATTATTCTTTTAAAATAAAATCTTTCGCTGTGTATGCTAAATATCATATATGTTAACAACCGAAGTACTATGAGGTGTTACATGACACAATCTAATGCTTTTTTATAAGGGAAATATAATCATCATATTACATGACACAAGTTACGTCATGTTGTAGAGATAAAATTAGTGGGGTCCATTGTTTAATTTATTTTTTATTTAAACACTAGACCCCACCAACTTTGTTTCTACAACATGATGTTACTTGTGTCATGTAACATGATCAAATACAATTTTTTTTTAATGCAAAAGTCAAAGGTGAAGGGAGGACAGAGATAGGAAAAAAATTTCCACCTCAATGTAGATCATTATTTTTGTTTATTCGATTTTTATGTAAAATGGTCAATAAATTGAAGAAACTAATAGGAACACTCGTTACCAAACCAACTACTATAAAAAAGTGAAAAAAAAGAAAGAAAAAAAGTCAAAAAATAAGTGCTTAAAGCCAAGACACGTACATTAAGTGGAGACAAAGAGAGATTATACGAAAACTTTGTAGGGTTATCAGACCTACCACAACATGTTGCGTCGCCAACAAATCCACTGGGATCTGGTCATCGAGCTTCCTTTCCAGGGTCTTAATGTACGAGAGGAATCTATGCATTGAGCACTGAAGTTGAGTCACGACTTGTAACTGTCTCGACGTATTCAAATTAAGCAATGGAGTAGGAATATCAATATGGGAACATACATTGTAATCAGCCTTTCTTTGATGTCATTTCACCGTATTTGTGACTGAAGTAGTTGTTTTAGCAATTAAGTAAAAAGGAAAGCCTAAAAACAAATCTCTTTTATTAGAATCACTCTTTGTTACTCGTTAATAACTGTTCCTTATTCTTGTACACATTTTGC
Source organism: Gastrolobium bilobum (assembly GCF_033153095.1). Classification (NCBI taxonomy): domain Eukaryota; kingdom Viridiplantae; phylum Streptophyta; class Magnoliopsida; order Fabales; family Fabaceae; genus Gastrolobium; species Gastrolobium bilobum. Next base: position 514,918 of record NW_026899198.1, read on the forward strand.
ACTTGATGCTTTTACGATACCAATTCCATACACAAGCTTTAGTTGTCTAATTTATACACTTTCGATGTGGGTACGTATGATACTTGGGACCTAATATTCCACTTTATTAGTTGATGTGTGTAGTTGTACTAATGAACTCATTAATTGATCCCTGATTTCTTTCCACAGTAGTTACTGAATTCGACCACATCAATAGTCATAACGATATAAAACGAAACTCGCTGAAAGAGAGAAGAAATGACCATTTGTGGAACTCTTTGAAACTCTCAAGCGGGTTACATCACCTTGCAAGATTGAAATTAAGTACTAGAGATTGTGGAGCTCAGGTTCAATTAAAGTAAGTCTAGAATATATTACAAAAAAAAAAAAAAAAGTAAGTCTAGAATATGTTGGTCATTTGGGTCCGCAGAGATTTCATCTTTGATCCAGTAACATAGCTTAGTATAATTCAATTTATCTTATATTCCCAAGGATGATAAACTAAAACGAAGGAGGATAATGCATCTTGTAGAATGGAAGCACAATTTATTCATTAATGTATTACTTAGAACATTTTTAACTTGAGGATGAATTTAAGAAGCACGGTTCTCCTATGAACAAGCTTGCGATGCTGCTGCAACCATTTGCTCCGTAGAAATTCCAGCGTTGCACATGTTAGCAAAGGCTCTTGTGTATTTCCTTCCATAGGTTGTTAAGTTCCCGCAATGGTTCTCATAAGTTTTCATCTGCGTGAAATTTTGTGCAAACATAATTACTTAAATATATGATATGTATCATCTTACAAAAGAATACGTTTATGCATGTCATTTGTAAATGAATTACCTAAGTTACATAATATGTCCAAGAATTTCACCTTATAACCAAAAAAAATAAAAATGGAAAAAATAATATATGCTATTATACTTACAAGTGTCTTAAAACAATCCCAATCATCCACAAGAGGTTGCCCTGCTGGACGAACATGGAACATCTTGGTGGAGCTACTCTCTTTACCAAACAAGAGATCCCCTATGAGATGGACACTGTTATCTACATGGTCTCTGTGAGCAAGTTCAACTTCTAACGCTTTTTGAGCTTCTAGTTTCTCATCAGAATCATCCAGAGCCTTTTCCAACTGAATCAATTAAAAATATAAATAAGAATTGTCTTCTTAAATTTGTAATTTTTATGTTCAAGCTCTGACAAAAACAGAAAAGAAAAAATTAAAATCTTCGTGTTTCTTTTTAATTTGAACTTATGTATCTATACAAGATACCAAATAAAAAATTTATAACAATCATTGATTGAAGTAACAATTAAGTAACTTATTTTTCTTAACCGAACTCGAACCAAATTAAAAGCCCGTTTGGATGGATTTTTTTCTTCTTCAAAAGCTACATTTTTTTAAGAAAAAAAAGTCCTTATCGAAAAAAGTTTGTTTGAACGCCTGCTTTTAAAAAAGGCAGCAGCCATAAAAAAAAGCTAAAAACTTACTTTTTTCTCGGAAGCTAAAAATTTTAACTTTTAAAAAAAGCAGAAGTCAAAAGTCAAATAATTTTTTCAAAAATCAAATATTTTTTTAAAAATCTAAATAGCTGTAATAGAAAGCACTTTTAAAATAAGGAAGTGATAAAAAGGACTTTATTCAAAAGTCAATACAAACGCAGCCTAAATTGGCTTGAATAAAAAAAAAAATTAGAGTAAATATCTTTTTTGTTACTCAGCAAATTTCACGATACCCGTTTTAGTCCCTAGCAAATAAAAAAGCTATTCATGGTCTTAAGAAATTCAAAATGAACCCATTTAGTTGAAATCGTGATCCCTCACAAATTTAAAAAAGACCTATATTAGTCCCTCAAAAGGACTAAAATGGGTCCACTTTAAATTTCTTAGGGACCACGAATAGTCTTTTTATTTGTTAGGGACTAAAACGGGTATTGTAAAATTTGTTGAGGATCAAGAAGGTATTTACTCATTTTTTTACCTTGAGGCTAAGATGGAGTAAATGAGCATCTTGTTGGTTGACGAATCTTGTTGGAGTAGTGGACGGTTCAGATATATATGAATTTGCCATGCTTGTGAAGTTGTAGGTTTTATGAACATTGGCGAGGTCTGCACCAATATAGGTAACAAGAAAATCGTTCTTGAACTTTGTATCTCCATATTGCATCACATGAGAACTGTCACTTTCTCCACCACCAGTTAACGTTCTCCGGCGAACCTATACATTACTCGCAAGAATATTTATATTTGATAAGCATTATATATATATGTGTGTGTACCAAATACATTCATATAGTGAGGGAAGGATACAGTTGAATTAATGGCTTACAGTTTCATATTGTTGTTGCAAAGTTTCTTTCGTCATGTCGTTTTTGTCACTGTACCATAACCAAAAACTCAATCAATATAGACAAGTAACATGCGAATAATGGATAAAGATGCAACTCTCGAACTTTTTTCCCCCTTAAAACTAATAGTTTGCATTGATCGCTTTTGTCACTGATCATATGCAAGTCACTTAGTGAGTAAATACCCCTTGTTACTCTGAGCAAATTTCACAATGATCGCTTTAGTCACTAGCAAATAAAAAAGTTATTCGTGCTATTCAAGAAATATAAAAAAGACTCATATTAGTCCCTCAAAAGGACTTAAATGGGTCCACTTTGAATTTCTTAAAGACCACGATAGCCTTTTTATTTGCTAGGGACTAAAGCAGGTATCATAAAATTTGCTGAGGACCAAAAAAAGTATTTACTCTTACTTATTTAATGTACATGATTTATTGATAAACAACAATTCATGTATAAACAGTGGATGAATTATGATTTTTTATGATAAGAAGTGAAAATAAAATTACAAATTTAAAAATATTAAGACTAATATATTAACTATTACAAGTATTTTTGAGGAAGATGTTTATAATTAGGACTAATAATTTATTATTATTATAAAAATAATGTTTTATATCTATAATAATAATAATAAATCAAAGATTTAAAAAGGCCACTGCCACTCAACATCCCTCCTATTAAAGAACTAAGAAAGCCGTTTACCAAAAAAAAAAAAGAAAAAAAAAAGAACTAAGAAAGCCAACAAAGATGAATATATATATGCCAATGATGAAGATTAGTTGACGATTAAATGATACCTGTCTTCCAACCATGAAATGCTATAAAGGTCTCCCAAACAAGTATCATACTCCGGGGCTGGAGCATGGTTGGTTCCAGGACAGTAAAATGCAAAGCTATTCTCACGTGCATTGGAAGCCGTGGTTACATATATGTTTATATCATCTGGAAGAAGCCCTTCAAACATGCTCCCAGCTTCACAAGCTTCCATGTATATAACCTTTTTTTAAAAAAAAAAAAATTAAAAAAAATTAAATAATGCTTCAATTTAAATATCCTGAAAAAGTTAAGCTGAATTATCATCTGAGCACTTGATTTTTCTTATGAAAAATTAATTAAAGGACTGAACATTTATTATGATTAATTAAGGGTACTGTGAACTTTATTTAAAAAAAAAAATATTCGATTATGTTGAAAAGTAGAAAGAAGGAAATCAACTTATGAATAATTTACAACATAAGCAAAACATCTGCATATATATTTGATTTATAATTTTCTCTTCAACCCATGGCTAAATACTTATATTAAAGCGGAGGTCCTATTATGAAAGTAAAGTTGAAGTTCTTTTTTATTGAGTTTAAAGTTAAAATCTTTATTGATTATCATAATAAAGTTGAGGTACCTAATGAACATTGAGTATATATCTCTACACACTTAGGCACACGTCATATTATTTATATTGACACAGTTTTATAAAGATTATGATTGGTCTCAACGAAATTCTTAGACATTTTCTCACTAATTCTGCCACATATATATGCCACCGTGAAGTTATGTGTCACATAGAGATGTAAAACTAATATTTTTTATGAATGTTACTTTGAAAAAATTAATGTGCTGCATTTATGATTGTGATAATATTAATGTTCCTAAATTATTATTCCAGCTCTAAAGTTATTTTTATGAAAACTAATTAAGGGATTATTAATTAGGTATCTTAATTTTGTTAAAAAATAAAAGGAAAAACTAAAATCAACTTGACTTTGAATATTTTATAAATGAACAAAACACACGTATATATGACATTTTTCTTTCCAATTGACAAACCGTGTCAAATTATTTTTAATTAAAGTTAAGGTCCTTATTTAATTATAATAGTAAAGTTAAGATCCTTATTTATTTAAGGTAATGGTATAATATCATTTTAACAAAAGGAAAAAATGTTTATCATTTTTTTTTTTTTTGATAACAAAATATTTATCATTCTAAATGACACAAAGTTATATCATTTTAAAAGAGAGATGGACACAAGGTTCAAACCCTCTAACAAATTAATCTATTAATTTTGTTCATAACACAAGGTTCAAGGAAACTCACCATCTTTTTGTAGGATTTAGAGGCATATTTCTTCTTCAACGCATCTACTAGATCTTTGGCCACAATGGCTGGAGGATTTGGCATGCCTGATCAAATAGCATTTGCCCAATTAAATAATTGGAATATTGAAAAATCTATCAACATATTTTGTGGATAAATTATCGGAAATTTTTTTTACTGGATATAATAATATCTTCAATGACGCTGTTTCGAGGTTATATAAGATTAAAAAACTCAGAATAATAAAAACTAATATAACTCTACAATATATTATAATTACAAAAACACTTTTATTTCTGTCCCAAAATAACGTTGTTTTAGACTCACCGAAGATAACTTATCTCCGTTTACCAAAAAAATCCTTTACCCATAAATTATTTGTGTTTTAAGGGGAAAAAACTATCAACAATGTATGCTATAAGGAAACTTTCAGGATGTATTTGATACAAGTTTTTGTTAAAAATATCTTGGTAAATGGAAGTGGTATTTTTATATGTCCATGTTTGGTATCAGGTTTTATAAAAAAATTATTAGAAAAATTATTTGCCCTGTATATTTTTTGTGTGTGTGTAAAAAACACTATTGAATAAAACCATCTACAAGGTTGTATTTGTTGATAGCTGGGGAAATTAAAAAAAAAAAAAAAACTGTTATAAAAAAAAAAAAAAACTTCAAGCAAGAAGACCAAAATAACCCTGATGTTGGAGAAAATTATTTAGTAAACTAAAATCATATTTTACTCAAGGATTGTTGTGGTAATTTAACCATATTTTCTTACCTATATTTTACCTTCAATCAAACATAGACTTTATAAACTAAAACCAATTTTTCAAGTAATATTTTGGCCAACAAAATAATTATTTTTAAACTGTTCCACTAAACTCATTTTCTCAATTATATTTCCTTAGTAAATTTTTTTTTTTCTGTAACAAACACCCCTTTAAAAAAAATGAGTTACTAACCGACTACGCCTGCACTGCCATGGTCCACATAGTAAATGAAAATGATGTCATTTGGACCACTCTCCAACACTTTACCACTACCTCCGGTCACAGCACTCCGGTTGCCACTAAGTACGGCAAAAAAGTTGTCTGCGTGTACGTCCTCTCCAGTATAATCCTAAAAAAAAAGTTTATTACATTTCTTTGCGTTAAAATGATAATTTATTAGTTATATCATTTATAAAGACTAAAGTATCACAAAGAATCAATGCCATATTTTTTATGAAAAATGTATGTTCTCATGTCTCATCCGAACATAATTACATCATGTAAGAAATCTAACTCATGCATTAACTGATCAACCATCAACAATTAATTAAAATGACCATTTTTATTTTATTTTATAAGGTCTTTTGTTAAAGTTTTGACCTTGCCAATGAAGAAAATGAATGATCTCTTATGTAAATTTTGGATCTATTCCTTTCTCTTCACAAGAATTAAATAAGTAGGGTCAATCAATCAATATATATATATATATATATATATATATATATATATATATGAAGAAAAGTAGACATAAAATATATTTCAATTAAGGAATGGAGGAGAAGATCCATATATTTTTATAAATAAAATATGGGTTTCAATATTCTTATGCGATAGAAAAAAATTTTCTCATGTAATAGATACATCTTGTGAGGGGCCTACATCTAATAAAAAATAAAGAAAACCAAAAAAATTATTGTACGAAAATTAAAGGATCACTGGTAGGAGAAAATAATTCTCCTAAAACATGATAAATTATTTTCTCATAGAATATTCATGGTGAATTGTTAAAATTATTGCAATATCATGAATATAAGTATTTAAAAAAAAAAAAAAAAAAACTGCTAAAATTAATCCCAGCTAGATATGGATACATACATACCTTGGGAACTGCATCATAAACGTTTGGCCCATTTGGTTTGTTGATTATAATGCCAGGCCTTGGATTTTGTGGATTGAAGGCAATATCATCGTACATGAAAACAATGATGTTTTCATCTCTAAGGCCACCTTCCTTTAGTATCTGGTAGGCATGGCAAACATCAGCTTGGTGCCTATAATTCTCGTATTCATTTGAACCAGCAACTAATATGGCCCATTTCTTTCCTGTTGTAGCGTTACCATATCCATGGACCTCTAGTGACTGTTGATTAGGTATAGGACGCACACCCTCCAACACAGTCACTGTCAAACTCATCCACGCTGAGGCTATCATAAAAAGCCAATAGCTGATTATATGATTCATCCTGTATCTATAATTTGTCTGTGTATGTGAAAGAAAAGAACAATTTGTAAGAAATAGGAACAGAACTATGCTAATATTAAGAGTGATGCATCTCACTATAATTCAACATGTATATATAACAGCTGAATCAGTCCCAGTCACATATAGGACTCTTGCATCGGTTTTTTTTGACTCTTTTACCCTTTATTAATTAATTAATAATTATTTTGTCCTTTATTCGAAACTATCTACCAATCTGTCCCTCTTTAATCGATTACCTTGAAGATTTAATCGATTAAATAGTCAAAACTGACAAAAATGATTGACTTGAAGATTTAATAAAGGATAAAATGGTAAAAAAACCCTCTTGAATCCATTAAGAACATTAAATTCTCTGTACATAAATATTTATGTCTATTCATTTAATGTGATTATCACATTAATGTATAATTAAAATCTTTCTAATTAATGAGATTCGTAATCTTTATAAATAGAAAAAGAATAAAAAATAATAAAAAGGTATAGATTTTGTTGCCTTTTGAGAAAAAAATTTAAAATAAAGTTATTAAATAAAACATAAACGAGTTGAATAAGTTGAAAATTCAAAATGCGTTCACTAGCATTTAATAGTTTAGTAAGGAGGTTGAATTGTTTAATTTGGAAACTCAAAAATAAAAAATAAAAAGTTAATTTTATTATTGTTTAATAATTTTCTAGCGTTACACATTGACTAAACTAATAAAAAATTAAATATTTTTTAACTCCAGAACTATTAAATGCTTTTTTTTATTCATTTTATATTTGTACCGTTGGTTTGGTCTTACGCCTTCGTCGAATTGAATACTTAATATTAAGAAGTTCACTTTAATGGAAAAAAAAAGATTTGCTACATTAATTACAAACATAAAGACCATTTATTATTATTATTTTTTAATAATTTAAAATATTCAATAAAAACATTAAATATTCTTTAACATAAAGCACACTCATTAATCAGATCCTAATATTAATTGTTAATTCACTAACCTTAAAAACCCAATATAATCATTACAAAAAAAAAAAAAAAAAAACCAATAGAATTAGAAATAACAAAATAATATAATTAATAGAAAAAAATATTTGTACTTTTAAATGACACAACTTTAATCATTTCACTCTCATAAAAAAGTGAGATCATACCTATATTTTTTTTGTCCACTCTCTCTTCTATAATCTATCTCTTTTTCTCATTTAAAATTATATAATTTTATATAAACACTTTTTCTGTAATCAATATCAACGCAGGTTGACTTTTAAGCTCGATTTTAAATGAAATTTAAATTATTTTAACAATGCAATGAATATTAACACAGTCAGACAGATTTCTTTAAATATACTATTAAAATACTATTTCAAGTAGTCAAATCCAAGACGTTTCAGCACAGTAGTAGTATTTTAAAATCCCATTCTGTCTTGGGATTGACCTGCCACATCACTGATCCTCTCTCTAAAGGTTGGGGTCAGCAGTTAGATCCTGCATACATATTGACTTATCTCACCTCTGAAACCCTTAAGTTGAACTCGTGACTACTGGGTCAGAGGGGGTCACTCATTGCATTTTTTAAAAAAAATATATACACACGAAAAGACGTCGCTTGGTGTGTGAAAATAAAAAAAAAACTCGTTGTTGCCTATATCTAGAACTAGATCTGAAAATTGAATCGTTTTTCTTCTTCTCTCCCAAACTTAGACTCAGTCTCCCTGATTTGGTAATCTCCTATGACGTGGTGGTGGTTCCTCATATCCTTTTCTGTCTTCTCTCTCCCTCCCCTTTGTTGTGCTGGTTCTTCTCTCCCTACAGTTGATTTGACGTGTTGCCGCATTTCCTTCGAAATTTTTTCTTGGGTAAGGGATCTCCTTTCACATGCTGTTGTAAGTGCGTGAAAAGGACAAGGAGGACCTGAGTTTGATGATATAACTTTTCATTAACTCTATTGAAATATATGTTTTATACTTTGATAGTTTAATACTTTAATTAGCTTGTGTAATATTGACTTGTGGATGTAATTTGTTGAATTATGTTAAGTATATTTTGAATTTATGATGATTGGTGGTTTGATTTTTTTGAATTTTTCATATAGGATATATATTTATATTTTTGAACGTATAAAATCGGGTAAGCGAAGTGACCTTGTGACCCCCCGATTGAACCCGTGACCCTTGACCTCGGTCGGGTCAATCGCCAGGTCGAGTTTTTAAACACTGAATAGTAGTAGTACCTTCGACTAAGAAGAATTAAAAAGTATGAAAAAAATAATTTAACATTAATTTTGAGTTCATGGTGGAAAAATTAAAATATTGTTGTTTTAATAAATAATTACGAAAATATAGCTATTTTGAATCAATTTATGGATCTATTACACTCATTCACGCTCAACTTGGGCATAACCATTAATACCTAAGTTAGGCATGACCCACGAGGCATTCACGCTTAAGTTAGACATGACTCATATGGCATTGATACGTGGCACAAAAAATTCAATAGTTTATCCGTAAAACTTCGAAAGGCCATAACTTTTGACTCGGGTGTCCGAATTAGGTAATTTATTTTTGATTCCATATAACTTTTCGAGATCTACGCAATGACACGTCATTTGACATATTTTATCTCTCACAAACACAGTTTGAATATGCAACAATGATACTATAAGAGCGTTTAAAACCAGAAGCCTCCAAGTTTTTTTCGAACCAAAATAAGTCATAGAATTCTTTATTTAATGATCTAAAATCAAAGGAAATTACGCTTTAAATTTTGTTTTCACATTTTGTGAGGCCATTTTAAAGAAATCAAAGTACTTCACTTTGGAGAAAATTATATGTTTTTATGTTGTGTAGTCAATATGTCAAGTTAAACTTAAGATCAGAAACTTTTCCTGTTATCATGTGTTTTAAATATAGACTGACCCAAAAATGAGTCCTTATGCAAATGTGATATGTGGATTAATACAAGCCCAATAATAATCATCAAAGCAAATGCATTTTACTTACCTTTCCAAAAAATCGCATATATTTAGGAAAAACAAACTCGAAAAAAATACTAAAATAGTTTTTACATTGCTATTAAAATCATATCGGACTAGTCAATTCATCTAAGGAATACATACAACAGCAACTATGTAACAGCCCGTTGTACACTGGTATTGTTAACATTGATTATGATATTAAGCGCAGTTACAATCACAACAATTCATTTATAAAAATGAGAGTAAACTTTTTTCGTTTATTACGCGAGCATTTAAAACAAAAAAAAGCGTAATAATTAAAAGCTGTGACCGTAACTGTAAACTCTTTGCGGAATACTTATTTAGACTACTTTTATAACTTATTTTAGTTACAACAAGTCACTAAGGGGTTCCCATAAACCCACTTAGCCAATTTCTCAATCTTACGTTTTCTACCTATCCGAACGTGGTTCGGTATATTTATTTATATCCTCTCATTTTTCTTCGTGTTTGTCTCATCTTTTAGTATCGTTTACGGGACTTAATTACCTTTCTAATGAGCCATCACATGAGGTATTTTGATCTCGTTTGCTCCAGATATCGTCGTTCGAAGTTGGACAAGCAAAACTGCCAACCAACCCCAAAATAGCACCAAACATCCCTCATTCAACGAATTACTTCAGGAAATACACTAAACCAATTGCTCTCAAATTTTATAAAACAAACTAGACACCTCAAGCTTCAATTTGATATATCATACACTTAATTTGACTAAGAAACGAAGCGGGAATTAATTTCCCAAAACCAGACCAGAACTACCACATGTGCAGTAAGCAAATGGGCAGTCTGCGTTTACAGTCTCGTACAGGACGGCGCTCAACCCAGAATTTTACCAAATTTTACCACAAGGAAAGGACATCTCAACCTTCAAAATGGCGTATGGCACGTCCCTATCGGGCTTCTGTGGAGGGAGATATGCTCTCCCGAAGTTCATCTAAAATATGCCAATTTCTAGAAATTTCGCCAGAGTTTCTTTTGTTTTTACAAAATCCCCAAATTTGCAAATGCTTTCTAATACCTCAACTGTACCTAATAACCAATGGGTGGCACACACAAGGACCAACAACACCTTGGAGCACTTACAACCCAACTAAGTTTATAGTTATTACACAATTCATACCATATTGCTCACTTTATTAATCCTTGACTTATTTCAATCACCAATGTCCATTTACATGCATTATCTAAACATACGCATAATCATAATCCTAAAATAGGCCTAAAGCCCTTCTCTCGTATTACATCAAGTATTCATTGTACAATTACAACATCTCAATTACATATTACAACTTATAAATTCATAACTTTAAATTACAACTTGAAACATAAAGCTTAAATGACATATACAACTAGACTTAGGAAAAATGACATGAACAAATATGACTATGAATCTCCTCCTACATACATATGGAATGTTCATGCCCTAAGTCTAGCCTAGACCCAATGGCCATCAAAATGCAAAATATAAAAATGTCCTCCAACACTCATCCTACGGGCCTCTTGCCCGCCGCTCCTATGCCACTGCTACCTCCTGAAATAAAGCCCCCAAGACGGGGTGAGATATACGAATATATCTCAGTAACCCAGAGGTTCTGGAGAAAACTCCGTCCAATGGCTCACTTCGATGCATATAAATAATATACAATAACATCTTGAAAAATGGGATATAGTAAGGGATTTAGAGAAACTGGGGAATATAGGGATACAAAATACGACGAAGCTGGAATGGTAGCTACCGATACCACACAATGTCCTGCCTAATGGCTCAGCGTATAAGCCTACGGGTCTCATCCAAGGCGTGTTCCAAGAACATCCAAACAAGGTACCCCTCCCATCCGCATACACCCGAGACTTCCTAGTGTGCTCCTATTCGGATCACACACCACGACCCTAGGTCAACTGGAACTCCCTCTCGAAGACCTATCCAGTGGAAGTCCGAAACGCCCGAAGGCAAAACTGTCTACTGGCCAGAGATTCGGTACATCTAGTGTACCCACTAACATACATAATAAATGCATGATCATGTTATTCTACATTACTTACATACACTTCCTACCATCACCCTCAACGGGCATGGTGGAACACACAAGGGGATCAAGCCCCAGTACCAAGAGGTTACCTGTATAGTCCTCTTCACTTAGCTCCCAGTAATATATTCTTCGAGCTCTTTATACAACAGAAATGCCTACACAGAGGACATTCCCAATTACTTAAAATTCATACAACTCATGCAAGTTATCAATTACACAAGCATGGTTCCACTTACTTACCTCAATCCCACTTGGTCCAGGATCAAGGGCAATCCACCGAACTCACGGTTCGGGGTTCAGATCAACGTACGGCAACCTACAACAACCATGTACGAATCATCAATACACGGAAATTCTATCATAATACCAAAAACGTCAAAAATCTCCCATACACCATGTAGGTTCGGCCAAGGTAGGCTTATTTTACAATTTATTTTTCTAAATTTTCTTTCTCATTTTCTTAGGCATCATTAGGTTACCAAAAGGCTATATCAAGTGCCACTTTTATTTTTCGTCATTAGAACGTCGTTTTGCCTAATATTTTTCTCTAGGTCCAATTAACCACTCAACACTACCAATTATTTTTCCATTGGTTTTCCAACCTTCCAACCACCACACAACCCATCCAATTACCATTTAATTACACAACACATCACCCAAATAATTTTTCAACATAAATCCCTCACTTTTCCCTAAATGGCCGAATTGCACCAAGGCAATTCCCAAGAGGTTTTCAATCCAATTTCATTATTCTACATCTCATACAATCATATTATATCATCATACAACTACACAACAACTCCCAACACACTTCTAACAACAATCCAAAGACACAAAGTCATGACATTTCTCCAAATTTTCCTAAGTTAAATCACATTTTTCATCAATAATTTTCATTGCATTTATAGCTCTAACACATCATTCTAAGACATTTATCATCTAATACACATTTTTCATTTGAGCTCTCTAACAACACAAATCATCAAATCCAATTCTAGGGTTCATGAATTATGATATACCAAATTAACCAACAAAAGGTGTTGAATCTTACCCCACAATCAAGTCACAAAACTCCTCCAATTGATCCTCAAAGAATAGCTTGAGCAAACAACCACAAAACTCCAACTTTCTCCCAAAATTCGTGGCTGTCCAGGTCAGTTTTCTCACAATAGAGAGGGTTTCAAGGGAAACTAATCGGTGGAACAAGTTCGGGTGGTCGTTTCCATCAAATTTCAAGACAAGAATCGGTGGAACGCTTTACGGTGCAACTGTACCGCGGTATTTTTACCCGGTAAAAACACTATTCACTGAATTTTTTGAAACTTGCCTAACCACTCAATTTTTCGTTCTGAATCCATTTCTAGGGTTATTTTTATCATCTGATACCTTCAACTCAACTTTTGTCTTCCTAAGGTTGCGTGTTGGCTAATTACCGTTTTGCCATTTCTTTGTATTTTGGCCTAATCTTCAGGATTTTCACTAATCCTTCCATTTAATTCTCATTTAATATTTTAATATTTGATTTATAATTGCGAGGTGTTATAAACTACTAAATCACACAACTATATATGTTTGTAATAATGCATTCTTTGACATCTATAATAGTATAATTCACCTCAAACACTCTTATCAAAGCATATTTCAGAGCATAAAGTCCACCAGAAGAATCTAAGAGTCTCATGAAAAGCCTGCAATTGGATGCCACAGTTGTAGTCATGAAGTTACAGAATGTTAGAAATTAAGAGAAACAGAATATGCAGAGAAACTTTTATATATTTTTAAGGCAGTATATCAAAAGTTTTGCATTTTTTAATGCAACTTAAAGAACATAGAATTCATGTATAAAAAAAATATAGAATTCTCACAATCTCCCTCACACATTATATTCTCACCAATCTTTCTCACACTTTTATATTGCAGCACTCTTTTTTCTCACAATATTATAATTATTTTTTTTCAAACACTTGGTAGAAAGTATATATTTTACTAGTAGGTAGAAGACTGTATTTGGTGTTGATTCGGAAAGAACTCGGAGGCTTCTGGGTTTAAATTCTCTTATAGTATCATTGTTGCGAATTTGAACTTTGTTTGTGAGAGATAAAATATGTCAAATGAGGTGTCATTGTGTATATATCGAAAAGTTATGCGAAATAAAAAAATTACCTGATTCGGACTCCCGAGTCAAAAGTTATGGCCTTCCGAGGTTTTAAGGTTAAACTGTTGACTTTTTTGCACCACATGTCAACACTAGATGAGTCATGCCTAAGTTAGGCTTGAATGTCTCGTGGGTCTTGCCTAACTTAGACGTGAATGGTCACGCTCAAATTGAGCGTGAATGAGTGCAATAGATCCCTAAATTGATTCAAAATAACTATATTTTTGTAATTATTTTTTAAAACAATAGCATTTTAATTTTTTTTTGCCCTAATTCATGTAATTAATATTGATATAGACTGACAATTGGTTAAGTTATATTTTTCATTTTAATCCAAATTATTTTTTCTTATATTCACCACATCATAGTTCATTTTTATTTGTCTCTTTTACAAAAAAAAAATTGAATTAATTAATTGTTTCTTTTGGTTTGTTAATTTAGAAAACTATTGAAGCAGTAATTGTTATTTTTCAATATTTTCATTTAAGATCAGTTAATGTATGAGAATAATTTGAATGTTAAGCCACTAAGAGTAGGCTAATAGTGAGGGGCTTAAATATTTGCAAGATGTTATAGATTCAAACCTTAATGCCACTATTGTATTATTTAAAAATAATTTGAAATATCATAATTAGGGGTGACAATTTTCAACATAATCCGCTAACAAAACACGAGAAATTCGTGTTCAAAACAATTTTCAAATTCATATAGTATTCATGTTGGCAAAATTTGACAAAATAATTTGTGTCATTTTGTGTGCCAACCCGCAAATACAAAATAGACATGCGTTGATATTCTTACTTGTTATTCATATTGTGTCGTGATGTGTCAATGTAAGAACCTGCACCGTTAAATTAGGAATTAAATTAATTTAATTATGAATTAAGAGATAAATTCCATAATTGACCTTGAATAATTATGAGAGAGCTTAAATAATTAATATAAGGGCTTAATAACGTTGAAAGTAGCTTTTCTGACGAAAAGTGCAGATACCGGTTCTGTCTCACGGTATAAGTGTGTACCGATGAAGTATCCCAGAAAATTATAATAAGTGTATCAATATTCCTAGAATAATATTTAGGACTGGTACATCAAGTTTGGAGTCAAAATAATGAGAACTGACGTCAGGACTGATATCGGCTACGTTAAAATGCGTACCGGCAAAGTGCTGCGAAAATTATAATAAAAATATGACAAATCCTAAAAAAATGACTAGGTTCAGAATATGAAGTTTGAGATTAAAATGATTAGTGAAACTATTAGCGCTAATACCGACGGATTAAACTTAATGAGACTATAAATAGCGATTGGCACATAACCCTAGGCCATATTTCTGATACTACGTGAGACTCCTTTGGTTGCTGATCAGCCTCTTCACCATTGCATTACCTCCCTCTCCTTGGAAAACCACCAAGTGATCACCTTTCTCATTGGTTCTTTTCCCTAAATCTTGTAAACACTTAGTACTAGGCCTTGTGGGAGTGAGAGACTCTTGTTGTTGAGTGTTTTGGCTGTTGTGAGTTGGGTTAAGGGGATGTGTTCTGGGTTCTTGTGGAGGAGGCCATTTACTTGGCATTTGATGCTCCAAAAAGCTACCTTTGGAGAGAAAGGATCAATCTTGTGGGTGCATTTTCGTGGCCTTGTGTAGTCTGATCTTTGGAGCTGCAAAGAGAGCTCCAAGAACACCCTTTATTCTGTTTGAGCCTTTGGGGTATGTCCTTGAACCTTGCTCATGAATTTTCTATGTTAAAGGTTAATTCTTGATGCATGTAACAAGTGAAACTTGATAACTTAAGGGTTGGTAAGGTATAATACACTTAAAAGCGCATGATTGCACGTATGGAACCCTTAAAAATGGAACATTGGATGGATATCTTCGCGAAAATGCAGAATTGCATTCTGTCACGAAATATTCGGATATTGATATCCGGATATGGCCCCATGAAATATTTGGATATTTTGGGAAATTTCGTGGTTGGGCATTTTCTGTCCAAACAGAAGCGTGGGTTGGTTAAGGACCCCATGATTGGTTAATGTAAACCTCTGTAATAATTGAACTAAGTCAGAATCACTAAAACCTCCACTGCCACCACCCCCACCACGCCTCCACCCAGTCATCAGGATGGGCATGGAGGAGGTGGGGCACATGCTCTTGAGGACAATACTCAGAGTCGTATGGAGGGTGTTAGTCACCTCACAGGGATGATGCAGACCTATTTTGAGCCCGTTGAGGATAGAGAGACCATTGACCGTCGGTTGAATGCTTTCCGTAAGCATAAGCCACCTTCTTTTGACGGATCCTATGACCCCATTGTTGCTGCTAGATGGCTCTAGGCCCTGGACAAGATATTCAGGGTGATGCAGTGCATAGACCCCCAGAAGCTTATGTTTGCCATGTATATGCTGGAGGGAGACGCTCACGAGTGGTGGATGAACACCTCTCAGATTTATGAGATGCAGGGTCATGTGATCACGTGGCCATTCTTTGAGGAGTGTTTTCTGGGGAGGTATTTTTCGTATGATGCGCAGGAGAGGAAACAGGGGGAGTTCGAGCGGTTGGTGTAGGGCTCGATGACAGTTGACGAGTTCTTGGCTAAGTTCAATGAACTGGCCAAATTTGCACACTTCAGGATTGCTATGCCTACACCGGCATTCTTGGCTTCTAAGTTCCGTAGAGGACTTAATGAGAATATAGCAGACCAGATAGCGGGAGCGGCATCCCGAGACTTTGGCACCTTAATTCAGAAGTGCCGTGATATTGAGGATGTTTGTGTGGTGAGCAAGTCCAAAAAGGCCAAGATATCTGATGTAAATGGAACTGGTAGTTCCACTTCTTGGAGAGATAAGAAGTTTGGAGGAAAAGGAAAAGGGAAGCAGATGGCTGCTAGGCAAGCGCCAAATCAGTTCAAGAAGACTTCGGCTCAGGGGAGTGCGACTAAACATCCTATTCCTAGGTGTACTAGATGTGGGAGATTCCATGTTGGGCCGTGTGCCACTGGTCAGGTCATTTGTTTTCAGTGTGGCAAGAAGGGCCACTATGCCAGAAATTGTCCTTCTTCAGCTGCTAGAGCTGCAGCGGTTCAGGCGATTCCATTGCAGATAATTCCTACTACACCTACAGCGGCACCTGTTGTGCCACCAGTCACTGGTCGTGTGTGTACCTTGGATCGTCAGCAGTCGGACAGAGCTCCGAACCTTGTGAGGGGTACTATTTCCATTAGTGGTTCTGCTATTGATGTATTGTTTGATTCCGAGGCTACGCATTCTTTCATCGCGACCCCGATTGCTATGGGGCTTAAGTTGCCTATTTCTGTGCTTTCTCAACCATTGCGGGTTACTACCGCTACCGGAGAAAAGTGTGATACTTTCTCTGTACATCAAGATGTCATGTTTCAGTGGGATGGCCGTGACTACTTAGTAGATCTGATAGGATTGCCGATGGCTAATTTGGTGATCATCCTTGGCATGGACGGTTGTCCAAGAATTGTGTGATAATTGATTGTTGTGCTAAGAAAGTGGTGATGTCTCTGTGTGATTCCATAGCCAGTTCTTCTCCTTTTATTCCAGTGCTGCAGGCTAGGAGGGCCTTGAGAGCAAGGGCATATGGTTATGTCATGATAGGAGGTTTGGTGAGTGGGACACAGGAGGACATTATCGGCATTCCTGTGGTGAGAGAATTTCTTGAGGTTGAGTTTCCGCCACAGCGGGAGATAGAGTTCTCTATTGATTTGTTGCCTGGTGTGGGGCCTATTTCATTAGCCTTATACTGGATGTCTCCACCTGAATTAACAGAGTTAAAAAAGCATATTGAGGAGCTTTCCACGAAGAATTTCATTCGACTGAGTGTGTCTCCATGGGGAGCATCAGTTATCTTTGTTAAAAAGAAAGATGGGACCATGCGATTATGCACCGACTACAGACAGTTGAACAAGGTGACAATCAAGAACAAGTATCCTCTTCCTCGTATTGATGATTAGTTGGATCAACTTAGAGGTGCTTGCGTGTGCTCGAAGATTGATCTCCGGTCCGGATACCATCAGATTCTTGTTAATCCAGAGGATGTCCCCTAGACCGCGTTTCGTTCGAGATACGGTCATTATAAGTATTTGGTGATCCCGTTTGGACTCACCAATGCACCCGCAGTGTTCATGGATTACATGAATCGTATTTTCCAGTCGTACTTGGATCTTTTTGTGATCTTCTTCATTGACGATATCCTGATTTACTCCAAGAGTGAGGAGGAGCATGAGGAGCACTTGAGGATTGTGTTGCAGGTGTTGAAGAAGAAAAATTTTTATGCTAAGCCTTCAAAGTGTGAGTTTTCGCTCAAGTCGGTGAAATTCCTTGGGCATGTGATTTTTGCAGAAGGAGTTGCAGTAGATCCCAATAAGATTGAGGCAGTCTTGGATTGGGAGAGACCCAAAATTGTTACTGAAGTGAAAAGTTTCTTGGGTTTGGTTGGGTACTATAAGAGGTTCATTGAGGGATTCTCCAAGATGGTTCTACCATTGACTCACCTTATCCGGAAGCAGACTCCATTTGTGTGGACTCACGAGTGTGAGGAATGCTTCCAGGAGTTGAAGGAGAGACTGACCACTGCACCAGTGTTAGTCCTTCCTGATCCTGCGAAGCAGATTGAGCTTTATTGTGACGCCTCTGGAAAAGGGCTGGGTTGTGTGCTGATGCAGACGAGCAGAGAGATTGCTTATGCTTCGAGGCAGTTGAAGTCTCATGAAGAGAACTATCCGACTTATGATTTGGAGTTGGTCGCGATAGTCTTTGCCTTTAAGATTTGGAGGCATTACCTTTATGGCATGATGTTTACCGTGTTCAGTGACCACAAGAGTTTGAAGTATCTGTTTAACCAAAAAGAGCTGAACATGAGACAGAGAAGATGGATGAAGTTCCTGAAAGACTACGACTTTGAGTTGAAGTACCACCCGGACAAGGCCAATGTGGTAGTTGATGCTTTGAGTTGAAAATCTGTTAGTCTATCTAGTTTGACGATGGGTGACTATGATGTAATTAAGAAGTTTCGGGATTTGACAGTGACCTCTTTATTTGGGGGTGCACTTCTCGAGATGGAAACTGTTAGAGTGGAAAACGAGCTGATGGAAAAGATCAAAGAGGCACAGCTGCAAAAAGAGTGCCTTGATTATGTGAAGAACCAAGATGGTGTGTCTTGGAATGAAGATGGTTTGTTGATGTTCCAGAAGAGGATAGTAATTCCTAGAGGTCCATTGACTGAGGAGGTCATGACAAAGGCTCATAAGGGCCAATTCACTGTCCACCCTAGAGCTACAAAGATGTACCAAGACTTGAAGAGAAATTTCTGGTGTACGAGCAGGAAGAAAGATATAGATGTGTACGTGTCCAAGTGTTTGATTTGTCAGAAGGTGAAGATTGAGCAGCAGAAGCCGTATGGTAACCTTCAACCTCTTGAGATTCTGCAATGGAAATGGGAGAGCATTTCCATGGACCTCGTAGTGGTACTGCCTAAGACTCAGGTTGGTTGTGACTCTATTTGGGTCATTATGGACAGATTGACTAAGTTTGCCCATTTTCTTCCGGTAAAGGTGAGCTTCACTACAGAGCAGTTGGCCAGACTATATGTTCGCGAGATCGCGAGGCTTTACGGGGTGCCCAAAAGTATCATCAGTGATAGGGACCCGAAGTTCACATCGCGGTTCTGGGAGGCTGCAGGGAGCTTTTGGTACTCAGTTAAGATTGAGTACAACCTATCACCCTAAGACTGATGGACAGACTGAGCGGACCATCCAGACTTTAGAGTACATGTTGAGAGCTTGCACCTTGGAGCAGGGCTCAGCATGTGATTGGTACCTACCATTGATTGAGTTTAGGGTTTTCTGACCATAATTTTCGGACCATAATTTTATGATGATGAAGTATCCCAAAAAATTATAATAAGTATATGAATATTTCTAGAATAATATTTAGGAATGGTATATCAAGTTTGGAGTCAAAATAATGAGAACTGACGTCAGGACTGATACCGGCTACGTGAAAATGCGTACCGGAAAAGTGCTGCGAAAATTATAATAAAAATATGACAAATCCTAGACAAATGGCTAAGTTCATAATATGAAGTTTGAGATTAAAATAATTAGCGAAACTATTAGCGCTAATACCGACGGATTAAACTTAATGAGACTATAAATAGTGATTGGCACATAACCCTAGGCCATATTTGTGATACTACGTGAGACTCCTTTGGTTGCTGATCAGCCTCTTCACCATTGCATTGCCTCCCTCTCCTTGGAAAACCACCAAGTGATCACCTTTCTCATTGGTTCTTCTCCCTAAATCTTGTAAACACTTAGTGCTAGGCCTTATCGGAGTGAGAGACTCTTGTTGCTGAGTGTTTTGGCTGTTGTGAGTTGGGTTTAGGGGATGTGTTTTGGGTTCTTGTGGAGGAGGCCATTTACTTTTACTTGCCATTTGATGCTCCAAGAAGCTACCTTTGGAGAGAAAAGATCAATCTTTTGGGTGCATTTTTGTGGCCTTGGGTAGTCTGATCTTTAGAGTTGCAAAGAGAGCTCCAAGAGCTCCCTTTATTCTACTTGAGCCTTTGGGGTATGTCCATTTACTTTTACTTTCCATTTGATGCTCCAAGAAGCTACCGTTGGAGAGAAAAGATCAATCTTGTGGGTGCATTTTTGTGGCCTTGGGTAGTTTGATCTTTGGAGCTGCAAAGAGAGCTCCAAGAGCACCCTTTATTCTACTTGAGCCTTTGGGGTATGTCCTTGAACCTTGCTAATTAGTTTTCTATGTTAAAGGTTAATTATTGATGCATGTAACAAGTGAAACTTAATAACTTAAGGGCTGGTAAGGTATAATACACTTAAAAGCGCGTGATTGAACGTCTGGAACCCTTAAAAATGGAACCTTGGATGGATATCTTCGCGAAAATGCAGAACTGCATTCTGTCGCGAAATTTCCGGATATTGATTTCTGAATATTGATATCTGAATATGGGATTGGTGATATCCGGTTATGGATATCCGGATATGGCCCCGTGAAATAACCGGATATTCTGGAAAATTTTATGGTTGGACCTTAACTGTCCAAACAGAAGCGTGAGTTGGTTAAGGACCCCATGATTGGTCAATGTAAAACTCTGTAATAATTGAACTAAGTCAGAATCACTTAGATTAAGGGCTTATGGATTTGGGAGAAGCCTAATGGCATGAAACTAAAAAGGAAACATTGTCGTTATGTAATGAATCTTTAGAGTATGAATATTGATAATGTTTCTGTTATAAATAGACCGTGAGTGTGCTGTTTGTGGACCTTGGACTGTTGTGGACTCTTGACTTGGGATGTTAGCTTGCGAGGTAAGCTTTTGTGTCCTCGATTTTTTCCATTGTTGGTTCCACCATACCTCATAGAGTGATGGTTTATATGCATGATGTGTTTTTGTGAAATTATGTGATGAATAATTGAAATGCTATTGAGCTGTTTTATTTAGTGCAAGTGCTTTATGATATGTATGTGGTGTACCACCTAGACGGTAAGCCTGAGTATGTGGAGACATACAAGATGGTGAATCTGTGGGTGAGGTACAAGCGGTTTTCCTTGTACTGTAGGTTGTAGATGTAAGAACCCACACCGTTAATTTAGGAATTTAATTAAATTAAATATGAGCTTAAGAGATATTTCCATAATCGACCTTAAATAAATATGGTAAGGTTAGTATAATTATCACACAGGATTAATAACGCTGAAAGTCGCTTTTCTGACGAAAAGTGTAGATACCGATTCTGCTTCATGGTATAAGTGCGTACCGATGAAGTATCCCAGAAAATTATAATAACTGTATGAATATTCCTAGAATAATATATAGGACTAGTATAATAATTTTGGAGTCGAAATAATGAGAACTGGCGTCAGGACTGATATCGGCTACGTCAAAGCGCGTACCAGCAAAGTGCTGCGAAGATTATAATAAAAATATGACAAATCTTAGAAAAATGGCTAGGTTCAGAATCCAAAGTTTGGGATTAAAATGATAGCGAAACTATTATGGCTAATACTGACGCTAGTGCTTAATGACACATAACCTTAGGCCATATTGTGTCTGCCTACGTGAGTTTCCTGAAGGTTCAGCTGCTACCACCCTTCCTCTTCACCATTTCATGGCTTTTCTTTCCTTGAAACCTCAAAATAATCACCTTTGGTCCAAGTTTCTTCATCTAATCACCATAGTTTGGTGTGAGCAACCTTGTGAGGGTGAGAGTCAGCCATTTTCTGAGTATGGCCTCTGCTTAGTGGTGGTTAGGGGCTGAGTTCTTGAGTTTCATTGTGTGAGCCATTTCCTTGGTTGTGGTAGCTTCAAGGAGTGATCTTTGAAGAGAAAGAACCATTCTTGGTGTGCTATTTTTATGGCCTTGAAGTGGCAGAACCATAGAGCTGGTTTGAGAGCTCCAAAAGCACTCTTGTTTTCTGTTTTGAGCCTTGGGGTATGTCCTTGAACCTTTGATAATGAGTTTCTTTGGTAAAAGTTGAGTCTTGGCATGTAAAACGATTATATTAAGTAACCAACATGAACACTGAGTTAAAGGAGTGTAAAAATGCATGCTTTAACGTGTATGAGTGTTAAAAGAGGAACCTTAGAAGGGATATCTCGCGAAATACAGAAACTGCATTCAGTCGCAAAATATCCGGATATGATATCCGAATATGGATATCCGGATATAGGGCTTTGATATCCGGATATGGATATCCGGATATGAATATCCGGATATGGCCCCGACATATATCCGGATATTCTGGGAATTTTGAGTTGGTCACTGTTCTGTTCATACATAATGATATTTTGGGTTTGTGGACCCATAATTGGTTAAGTGGAACCTCTGTAATAATGGAACTAAGTCATAATCACTTAGATTAAGGGCTTATGGCTTTGGGAGAGCCTAATGGCGTGAAACGAAAAAGAAACCGTTGTCGTTATGTCATAAAATATTAGATTATAAATGTTTATATGATTGCTGGTTTAAACAGACCGTGAGTGTGCTGTTTGTGGACCTTGGGCGGTTGTGGACCTTGACTTTGGATTGTTAGCTTGCGAGGTAAGCTTTTGTGTCTTCAGTTTTGCCCATTGTTGGTTCCACCATACCTCATAGAGGGATGGTGTAAGAACCCGCACCGTTAATTAAGGTATTTAATTAATTAATTATGCAAAATTAGGAAATGATTCCATAATTGACCCTAATAATTATTATGAGGCTTTAATAATTATAGTAAGTGAGTAATAATGCTGAGAGTTGCTTTTCGGAAGAAAAATTCAGATATCGGTTCTGCTAGTCGGTATAAATGCGTGCCGAAAAAGTATCCCGGAAAATTAATGTAAGTGCATGATAATTACTAGAATAATATGTAGGACTTGTAAAACGAGTTTCAAGTCCAGATAATGAGAACTGGTGCTAGAAACTGGTACTGGCTTAGAAAAGCGCGTACCGGAAAGGTGCTCAGAAAATTATAAGAAAAATATGATAAATCTTAGAAAATTATGTAGTTTCATAATCCAAAGTTTGGGATTAAAATTCTAATCGTAGCAATTAAAGATAATACTGTGTGTTAATCGGGTAAGTGGCTATAAATACCCTTGTTAAGGGCACAAAACCCTAGGTTTTCTGTTGCTACGTGAATGCTGGAGTGGCTGGTCAGTTGCTACTGTTCCATTGAGCTTTCTTCACCATTTTGGAGATGAAGTGTCAATTTTGCTTGGTTTCTTCACCTTCAAACATTTGAGCCTTGTGTGAGTGGCCTTTGTGAGTGTGTAGAGAGTTGTGGTTCTGAGTTGAAGGACTGTTTGAAGTCAGTTTGTGGGCTGAGTGGTCTTGTGTGAGGGTGAGAGCTTCCTACTTGGCTTGTAAAGCTTCAAGAAGCTTCTTTGTGAAGAAAGGACCAACCTTTGTGTTGCATTTTCGTACACCTTATTTCCAGAACCTGTAGAGGTAGTGTGGTGAGCTCCTTGAGCCATTGATCCTCTGTTTTGAACTTTGGTGAGCTGTACCTACCTTGAGCTTGTGTTTTAATGGATTAAAGGTGTGATCTTTGCATGTTTAAAGGATTAATCAAGTAACCAACTGGGGTGTGGACCTTAATCAGTATAAAGATGCATGCTTTAACGTAAGTAAGTGTTAAAAATGGAACCTTGGATGGATATCTTCACGAAATGCATTTTCTGCATTCTGTCATGAAATATCCGGATATGTGCCCGATGAATATCCGGATATGTGATATCCGGATATGGGTTTTGAGTATCCGGATAATAGATATCCGGATATGGGATTCTGGATATCCAGATATTTCATATCCGGATATGTCCAGTGAGATATCCGGATATTGCATATCCGGATATGGTCCCGAGGAATATCCGAATATTCTGGGATTTCGTAGAACAGTAGCTGTGCTGTGTGTACAGTAGGCTATTGGGGGTTTGTGGACCCTAGATTGATGAAGTTGAACTTCTGTAATTAATGAACTAAGTCAGAATCGTTGTGATTAAGGACTTAGGCTTGGTATGGAGCCTTAAGACGTTAAACGTAAGGAGAGGCGTTGTCTTTAAGTTATATGCTTGTGTTGCATTATTATTGATATAGTATTGGTCCATAACAGATTGTGAATCTGCTGTGTTTGGAGTTTGAGCTGTGGACTCTTGGCGTTTGGGGTTAGCTTGCAAGGTAAGCTTTCGTGTCCTCGGTTTAGCCATGTTGTGGTTCCACCATGTCCCATGGGGGTATGGTTTATGCATGTTGTGTACATGCTTTTGGATATTTGATATGTTGATTGAACTTTACATGTAATGGCTTTTAATATGCATGTGTTGTTTCATCTTGACGGGAAGCCTGAGTATGTAGCGCCATACAAGACGGTGTACCGGGGTGAATGCAAGTGGTACTTGCACGGTGTGTAGGTGATAGACGTATACCTGCACTGTCTCTGGCCAGTAGATTAGTATTGACACACATGACATGATTATCTGCTGCATTGCATTGTTTTAGAAATGATAAATGATAAACTGTTTTTGAACTTATATGGCACATGTAAGTGAGTTGGGGTGGAAGATCCTTGAGGACTCACTGACTTACTGAGATTTCTAGATTAGAGATCTTACCCCACGTTTGGGGAATGCTTATTTCAGGATCAGGTAGTATGGGTACTGATGCCTCAGGCGGCGGGAGGCCGGAGCTTAGCTGATTATGTTTTACTGCTTATGTTAGCATGACTGGATTTGGATGCTGTTTATGTTTTCCGCTATTTATGATATGTTGTTGTTGAGACTGATGTTGGGCATGTTGCCTTATTTGAGTGAGCATGGGGATTGTCCATGACACTTTCTGTTAGTACTTGTAGTTTGGAGTTGTATAAACTGTTAGATGGTCTGGTCTACGATGTTGTAGTTCCGTGACTAGAGCCACACTTATATTATTTATGTTATGAGGTATTTCAGTTAGCTGTTTTATTGCAATTACATACAGGCGATGTTTTATTAATTGATTACTAAGCAAGCTGGTAATGTTAATGGCATCATAATTGAAAAGAAAAAGTAATTCCACATTTTTAATTAAGCGCAGCTTAATACGATATTATGATAACATTGCCGGATATACATACGGGGTGTTACATATGGTTTATATGCATGATGTGTTTTCATGAAATGATGATTATTGGAATGCTATTGAACTGTTATGTGCAAGTGCCTTATGATATATATGTGATGTTTCACCTAGACGGTAAGCCTGAGTATGTAGCATCATACAAGATGGTGATTCTGTGGGTGGGTACAAGTAGCGTCTTGTACTATTGTAGGTTGTAGACGTATGTAATTCCTACATGTTCTCTGGCCAATATGATTCTGACACACATGACATGATTACTGTTTTAGAACTTATATTGCACATGTAAGTGAGCTTCGGGGTGGAGAGATCCTTGAGGATCCCTTGTCTTACTGAGATTTTTTTTCAGAGATCTCACCCCACATTTGGGGCACATTTTCAGGTTCAGGTACCTCGAAGGTTGATACCTCGGGCGACAGGAGGCCGGAGCTGAGTTGATTTATGCATGCTGTTGTGATGATATTTCTGGATGATTGTCATGCTTTGCTTTTGATATATTGTTATCTGATTCGAGACTTGGTTGGCTTTGTTGCCTTATTTGGTGAGCATGAGGGTTGTCCATGCCACATCGTTTTGACTATGTTTATTCAGACTCGAGTTGTATAATTTATCAGGATATTGTCCGGACTACGTGTTGTAGTTCCGTAATTAGATACACATCATATGAGGTGTTTAAGTTAGCTCTTTATTTCAATTTACATACAGGCAATATTTTGAAAAAGAAATAAGTAAATCAACTTGGTTAATATTAATGACGTCATAATTGAAAAGAAAAAGTTAGCTTCCGTATTTATTTAGCTGCGCTTAATACCGTAATATGATTAACAATTCGGGTATACACGGGGTGTTATAGTAGGCGTAAGTAATCCCTACATGTTTATTCTCTGGCCAGTAGGATTATTACACACATGACATGGATATATGCTGCATTGCACAGATTTTGGAAATGATATTATTATACTGTTTTAGAACTTATATTGCACATGTAACTGAGCTTGGGGTGGAGAGATCCTTGAGGACCCCTTGTCCTACTGAGATTTCTTTTTAGATATCTCACCCCGTGTTGGGGACATTTCAGGTTCAGGTACCTCGGGGGTTGAGACCTCGGGCGGCAGGAGGTCGGAGTTGAGCTGACTGATGCATGCTTGATGATTTAGTTATTTTACATGATTACCCCTGATTTTTCCTGTTATGACTATTGTATTGAGACTTGATGATTATGTTGTTTATTTGGTGAGCATGGGGGTTGTCCATGCCACATTGATTTCAGACTTGTTGGTTTATGTTCGAGTTGTACTTATGTATTTGGATTTGGTCCAGTCTACGTGTTGTAGTTCCGTGACTTAATACTATATATGTTATGAGGTCTTTCAGTTAGTTATTTATTGCAATTTACATACAGGCAATGTTTTGAAAAAGAAATAAGTAATCAACTTGGTTAATAATAATGACGTCATAATTAAAAAAAAAGTTAGCTTCCGCATTTATTTAGCTGTGTTACTGCCATATGTATGTTTAATACATCGGGTGCACATGGGGTGTTACAGTCAACATGACATTGCTAAAATAATATTAAGTATACAGATTATTCGTGTCAGGTCAACCTGACACAATTTGTCATGTCAGACTGCCTATAAGACTCCAATTGGGATGTCCCCCTATCGGCTTGTCTTCGGTAAGGCATGTCAGCTGCTGGTAGAGTTGAAGCATCATGCTTATTGGGCTATCAAGTAGTGCAACATGGATTTGATTTAGTCAGGGGCAGAGCGGAAGCTGGAACTACAAGAGTTAGAGGAGCTTCGACTGGATGTCTATGCGAGTTCGCGCTTATATAAGGAGAAAACAAAGGCATTTCATGATAAGCATATTCTGCTAAAGAGGTTTGTTGTGGGCCAGAAAGTCCTCCTATTTAATTCCCATCTAAAATTTATGCTTGGTAAACTTAGATCAAGATGGGACGGGCCTTTTGAGATTACTAATATTTTTTCTTATGAGGGACCCCAGCAGCAGCCTGTGGAGGCAGACCTCAGGCTCACTGATGCCACTTACCCTCCCTAAAAAGGATAAGGAGTCTCCTTTTCCCATTTTCTTTATTTTATATTTTTCCTTTTGTTTGCATCTTTAATCTCAGTTTTGATTTTCAATAAGCAGATTTTCCTTTTCTTCTTTATAATTGTTGAGTTATATATAATGTGAACTTGGACATATTTCTTTTGATGGATCATTCTAGTTGGTTAGAGTTCTTGATTCTTATATTACTTGGCTTGGTAGTTAAATCTATGATACTAATTGCATGATTTGGTATTAACTTTGTGAGAGTTTGAGCCTTAATGAATGGAAATTATCTTTCTACCATTTTTTCTTTCATCTGTGCTTTCCCTTATGAATTTTGTTCACTAAAACTTTCTCCTTTTCTTTTTGAAACTACATTTTTCACTTGTATGCATAAACATGATAGAGGCCTTCTTTCTTTTAATTTTCCTACTTTGGCCAGATCCCTTGCATTATATTCCCTTTGGTTAGCCCCTTTGTGCCTTTTTATCTCATTTTTTCTTAGCCACATTACAAGCCTAAGTATAAAACCATGTAATCCTGCACTTGAAAATTTATTGAGCATTGGTTTTTTATGTGTGGGGGTCGCCCGAGGCGTGCAACATTTTAAGTGTGAGGGGGAGGTATTTTATTTTATGTCATTCATCACTTGGCATTGCATTTGTTTGGGTATTGGATTGTGAAAGAGAGAAATAAAAAGAAAAAGAGCACTAAAAAAATAGATATAAAAAACATATCGCTGAATATATATATATATATATATATTATATGGAAAAGTGGCGCTGAAAAAAATAGAAAACAAAAACAAAAACAAAAAGAGAAAGGATTAGTTAGTCTTTCCTTTATTTTATTTTAGTTCTTGTTTTGTTTCATTGGTTTCTTTCTTAACTAGTGCACTTTTAAATTTCTTGGGTGCTTAGCCTCTCATTTTCATATTTTTCCATACCTTCACCTTTGCCCTAATACAACCTAATAAAAAGTCCTCTTGATTTTTGCATGCATGTGTTTTGAGTAATGGAGAAGTAGAAATTGAACAAGCCTATGGTAGGATAATTTTCTTGAGTGGAAATTGAGTGATACATTGATTTAACCTATACACTTGAGAGATTGAGTGAGAGCATCCCGTGAGAGACCATCTTGTGCGATTAGTATTATTGAATGAGATTACTATATTTTGTAATTTCTGATGAAGGAATTTCTGTCTTAATTGGTTAATTTTTCAAAGTTTTATAATCCTTGTTCAGATTATTGTATTTTTAGCAATTGTTAGAAAGCATTGGTTTATCTTTTAGTCTTTGCTTTTATTTTGTCATTTCCTTTGTTGGTTTTGAATTTTGATTTTGCTCAAGAGTGCAAAAGATAAGTGTGAGAAAATTTGATAATTGATATTTTATTGCACGTATTTGTTACTCTTGATTAGTATTTTTAGGATTATTTGGATATAAATAATGGTCTTTTGGGATAAATTGAATTTTTGGCTTTTTATTGGGGTTTAATTTATTTTCATCCTTAATTTCTAGCTTTATGTTACTGCAGTATTTTGACCACAACTCATTCCACAGGTGTTTGATTGACCCCATTTTTTTTTGTGTTTTGCAGCTAATTCAGAGGGCTATAAATATTATGAGACATGAAAGCCCAATTCAGACAAGAAGATGGTCGAAGTTAGGGCTGAAGTAAAAAGTGAGTTGTAGGAATTTTAGTTAACTAATTAGGCTTAAGTTTGTAATTAACAACCCAATGTCTATGAGGCCCAAATCCATTATTTATATTTTGTTTCCTTTTATATTCGGTTAGACTTGTAGAGCCCAAATCCAACCCAATGTTTTGTTTAGGAAACCTTGTCTGTCACTTTTTCATTATCGTTAATTTGTCTTACATTTTATAGTTTTAGGATTACAGATAATTTTCATTTTTCCTTTCTCTGTTCTTCATGTACTTTTTGTTTTCTTAATTTTAATAATAAATTTTGACTTAGCTATGCTAGGTTAAGCGTCCTTTAATCAATCCAAGAATTAAGGATTTCGCGGTTAAACCAGAGGACCTGCGCTTCATTTTGATCCAAATCATTTCTCTTCCTTTAACTCAAATTCGAGTTATGCGATTGCACCTAAGTAAGTGATTAAACATTAGATTTAATGTTTAGGTTGATTAACCCGATGATTTTAAGTCAACCGGGCTGATACTCCGCGATTGCGCGAGTAGATGTGTCGTATTGACCAAACACTAAGCGATCGTCTAGAGAGGGGTTCCTAAGCAATGGCAGAGATTCCGAATTGCTTAGGGTCAACCACGATTTTGTAATTCTTTATCCAATGATGGATATCTTGCAATCCTAATTCTTGGGTTGGTTGCCTTTAATTTGATAAGTTTCTGATTTTACAATCCTGTTTAATTTTTTGTTCTTAAAATCGCATAAACCCCCTCCCCTTTTTTATTTACTATTTTCATAAAGTGATTCATTACCTTGCAAATTACTTGAGAGACGATTCAGGTTGCCCACTTATTGCAAATCCTGATTTTTACATACCTGGTAATTTGAGTGAGTTCGACGGCTTACGTTAGTAAGATTCTTGAGGGGAAAATGTATGGCAATGGGGTTGATGTCTCTACTTTCACCGAGAGGGCTAGTTGTTCCCGGCCATGATCGGCTCTTTGCGAGCTTTGGTTGTTTATGGTAAACAAGATTATCTTAGAGAATGAAGATGGTACGTCAGTTTCCTTCTGAAGGGATAGGTGGGCGCCGAGACTTCATGTAAGAACCCACACCGTTAATTAAGGAAATTAATTAATTAAATATGAGAATTAGAAAATAATTTCATAATTGACCCTAATAATTATTATTAGGCTTAAATAATTATAGAAAGTGGTTAATAATGCTGAAAGTCGCTTTTCTGACGAAAAGTGCAGATACCGGTTCTGCTAGTCGGTATGAATGCGTACCGATAAAGTATCCCAGAAAATTATAATGAGTGCATGATAATTCCTAGAATAATATATAGGACTTGTAAAACGATTTTCAAGTTAAAATAATGAGAACTGGTACCAGAAACTGATACTGGCTATGAAAAGCGCGTACTGGAAAGGTGCTGGAAAAATATAAGAAAAATATGATAATTCTTGTAAAATTGAGTAGGTTAAGAATCCTGAGTTTGGGATTAAAATGCTAAGCGTAGCAATTAATGTTATATATGTGTGTTTAATTGTTAAGTGGCTATATAAGTGGTGGGCACATGATCCTAGGTCTAATGTTTGGCACCTCTACGTAGCATTTTGCTGAGCCTTTGAAGTCAACCTCCGTTGCCACCTTTCTCTCCACCTTTGTGAGCCAAGAAGCCTCCTTTCTTCTTGGTTTCTTCATCAAATCACCTTGGGTGAGTGTGCATCATCATTGGGGGGTTGTGGGAGACCTTGTTTCTGAGGGTTGGTGGCTGTGTTGTGTTTGTGAGGGGGCTGAGTTGGTGGGTTGTTGGGTTGGAGCTTTGTTCTTGGTTGTTGAAGCTCCAAGTCTCAACCTTTGTGAAGAAAAATCAAGACTTGAGCACCATTTTCGTGCACCCTTCTGTGTCAGCACCTTGAGGCTGGTTTGTGAGCTCCAAGAGCACTTTGGTTGCTGCCTTGAAGCTTGGGTAAGTGTCACCAACCTTGATCATGTATTTTAATGGGTAAAAGTGGAGTCTTGCCATGTTTAATGAGATAAACAAGTAACCCACTGGTTTGTGGACCTAAAACAGAATTAAAATGCATGCTTTGACGTTTTGAAGTGTTAAAATGGAACCTTTGAAGGATATCTTCACGAAATGCAGAACTGCATTCTGCCATGAAATATCCGGATATTGATATCCGGATATAGGGTCTTATGATATCCGAATATTGATATCCGGATATGTCCCCGACAAATATCCGAATATACTGGGTTCGCGAGGAACAGTAGCTTACTGTTCATCCAGAATTGATGTTTGGGGTTTGTGGACCCTAGTTTGAGGAAGTTGAACTTCTGTAATAATTGAACTAAGTCAGAATTAAGTGATTAAGGGCTTGAGGCTTTGTGAGGAGCCTAAAGACGTAAAAGGTAAAAGGAAAGACGTAGTCTTTATGTTTATGCGTATGAGCTATGTTTATTGATATGCTTGCTGGTCCTAAATCAGATTGTGATCTTGCTGTTTGTGGACTCTGAGGTATTGTGGACTCTTGGCTTGGATAACTAGTGATATGCGTCTAACATATGGTGATTTCTAAGTAAAAGAAGCAAGGAATTAATCATAAATGTGTGAAAATAAGCTCATAAATGCAAGAAATATTAATTATTTCTTCTCAATCATTCTCTCACTCAATTTATGCATTTTGATAGCAGGAAACACCAAAAAGAAGTGAAAGAGAGAAGTTGAAATTGCATAGTCTCGCGCAAAACGCACGAAAATGGCGCGATCCGCGTGATTTTGGCAAATTACTTTCTGTTTGTCCGCGCGATCCGCGCGGATTTGGCGCTTATCACGCAGGCGTCATGAATGCAGCCCTTGATTTGTGGAGTCGCGAATTTGGCACTGATCGCACGAGCGTCATGAATGCATTCCTTGATTTGTGGAGTTTGATGAAAATGGAAATTTAATCAAATTAATGAGAGGATTATGACCTGATTGATTGGTGGAATTATGAGAAAAATAGAAATTTAATCAGAATTAATTGGAGGATTATGACCTGATTGATTGGTGGAATTATGAGGAAAATGGAAATTTAATCAGAATTAATTCAAGGATTATGACCTGAGTGAGTAGTTGGCTATATAAAGGAAGCAGAAACTCTAAAAGAATATCATCTTTTGGCAAGGAGAAATTGGAGAGGAAGCTCTCGGTGACTGAAGATTCAAGACTTCTTCTTCTTCTTCCGGTTTTACATTTTCATGAACTCTTTCTCATTATTTAAATTGTCAGACATGAATATGTCTGGCTAGTCTTTTATTATTATGGTAAGGGTCACAACCCTTGTTGTGAACCCCTTGTAGTTTGGTTAAATTTATATTTAATTATTTCAATTGCATTTATTTTATCCTGTTCTTCATCTATAATTCTTTTAGAATTGATCACTCTATTAGGATTGCGAGGGTTAGGGTTTTCAATAGGAATATTGGGATTCTAGTTCCTGACAAAGGGTAAAATAACAGTTCATGTATGCACTAGGGTTAGGCTACATGAACTGCAAATGTGGAAAATTCACTGGGTTAAAGGATTAACTTGAAAAAGGATTTCTAAGGGATTAGGATTCTAATAGGGTTAATAAAGTTAAGATCACTAAGGGATTAAGGCTTAACTAATTAATTAATAGATGGTGAATTGTTTGATCAATTGGGTAATTAAATGTAAACATTAATTAATATTACAAGGTGGGGATCATGTTGGCGTCCTTTACTGCAATAGCTTTTAAATATTTTTCTCAATCTTAATATTTTATTCTCAAGTTTTCAAAAATCATCTTCTGAATTGTTCACAAGTTTTGAATAGTTCACAATTTTCTCAAGCACAATTACTCTCAAACCAACTTTTATACATCAAATAAGAAAGGAATAGTTAAAATAAATTTGGTGCCTCAATCCTCGTGGGACGATATTCTTACTCATCTTTTATTACTTGGTACGATCGGTGCACTTGCCGATTTTACGCAACAGCTAGCTTGCAAGGTAAGCTTTCGTGTCCTCGGTTTAGCCATTGTCTGTTC
The DNA here is from genome assembly GCF_033153095.1 of Gastrolobium bilobum. Taxonomy (NCBI): domain Eukaryota; kingdom Viridiplantae; phylum Streptophyta; class Magnoliopsida; order Fabales; family Fabaceae; genus Gastrolobium; species Gastrolobium bilobum. The sequence goes on from NW_026899198.1 coordinate 548,188, forward strand.
CACCATACTCCATGGGGGGATGGTTTATATGCATGATGTGTTTTCATGTATGGTTTTGCTGAGATGTCATTGAACTGTTAAGTGAAAATGCTATGATATGTATGTGGTGTTCCGTCTAAACAGGATGCCATGGGGTATTCCTGTGGGCGGGTACAGCATGGGCGGGTACAACATGGGCTGGCATTTATATGGGTAATAGACGTATTCCTGAATTTCTCTGATCAGTAGAATTGTTATAACACACATGACATGAATATCTGTTGCATTGCACTGATTTTGGAACTAATATTGAATTACTGCTTTAGAATTTATATTGCACATGTAAGTGAGCTTGGGGTGGAAGATCCTTGAGGACCCCTTATCTTACTGAGATTTCTTGTTTAGAGATCTCACCCCACGTTTGGGGACTCTTATTTCAGGTTCAGGTAGTATGGGGACTGATGCCTCTGGCGACAGGAGGCCAGAGCTTAGTTGATGATTATTGCTGTTATATTTATGCTGGCATGACTGGATTGGATGCAGTTTATGTTTTCTGTCATTAATGATTAATTAAGCAAGTTGGTAATGATAATGGCGTCATAAATGATAAGAAAAAGATATTTCGCATTTTTAATTAAGCGCAACTTAATACGATGATATGATAACATTACCAGATATATACAGGGTGTTACACTTCAGCCCTTGATTGACAGACTCATGAATCCAATCCCTGAAGAAGAAGCCCATAAATGTGTGCATGATTATATGGATGACAATACTATACAACAAATTCCTGCTTTGGAGGTTGGATCGGATTGTCGGGTAGGGGTGGCAATTTGGGTTGACCCGCCCCGCCCCGCCCCGCCACCAACCCGCCAAAAACGGGGCGGGGCGGGTTGACCCGCCAAAAAATATAGGTTGTAAAAATGAACCCACCCCGTTTTATGGTGGGTTGGCGGGTCAACCCACCAACCCGCCAATTAAAAAAAATTTAATTAAAATTCAAAAATAAATTATATTTTATGAATATTTTTAATATTATTTTATTTTATTTCACACTTCTTTATATTTTTTTTGTCTCAATCTTAAATGTATACTAATATTTGTCAAACATTCTTTAGGAATTTATAAATAGATAACATTTGTCATAAATAAAATTGTTATTCTTTATTTTTTCTAGAAAGTACTAAGATAAAAAAAAATTGAATATCACAAAAATTTAAGTACTAATGAAATACTACCTAATTGTAAAAAAATAAAAAAAATAATAAAAAAATTTAAAACCCGGCGGGTTGAACCCGTTTTGACCCACTTCTAGGCGGGGCGGGTTGAGGTGGGTTGGTGGGTTGAAAATCTCAACCCAACCCGCCCCGTTTTGGCGGGTTGACCCGCCGGACTCAACCTATATTGCCACCCCTATTGTCGGGTTGGAAGACTTGAAAATATGGCTGGGGTCACGGTAAAAAATTGCTATACATCTCTATTAGGGTCCACAGCAGATGATGTCCACTTGCTATGTGCATTCTAGAGAAAATTGTGGGGTTGAAATAGTCCTCAGCACATGCCTATAACATATTACCTACCAAAGCATGGAGTGCTTACTGATCCCATAGGGATCCTCGATGCCCCATCTGCAATGAACAGGCAGAAACCTTATTGCATGCTATTAGGGATTGTCCCATCATAAAAACGATATGGGCTACTATTCTGCCTCCTTCAGAAAGTGAAATCTTCTTCGGGCTTGATATGCTTGAGTGGCTACAATGGAATTGAAATCATAAGGTGTAAAGTAAAGGTATGATCCCATGGGCAACACTTTTTGTTGTTGGCTATTCGTTGATATAGCAGTGGCATAATTCAGTTGCACATGGCCAACCAACCCCTTCTTTTCTTCATTCGCATCTCGCTGTGATTGATAATACGCAGCAAGTGTGCGATGCGCTTGTAAAGGACACCTCTTTCGGTCGAGCGTACTATTATTTGGCTTCCTCCTTTGGAAGAATTTATTAAATTAAATACAGATGGTGCTTCTAGGGGAAATTCGGGGGTCACTGCTTGTGGTGGGGTGCTACAAGACTTAAATGGTAGCTGAAGAGGTGTATTTTCTTACAGAATTGGTACTTGCTTAGCATGGAATGTAGAACTATGGGGTGTTTTGAAAAGGCTTCAGCTAGGTTGGAGTAAGGGTGTCAAGAAACTAATCATCGAAAGCGACTCAAGTTCTGTTGTCGCATTGCTCAATAGGCATGGTTAGAAAGCTCATGAGACATCTTTGGTGACTCGGATTCGAGCAATTATCAATCGTAACTAGCAAGTTCACTTTATTCATATGTTGAGGGAGGCCAATTGCTTTGCCAACTACATGGCGAACCTCATGCTAGATTGCCCGAATATGGATGATGATTTGGTCTTCTCAGAACCTCCTCCTTGATTACTCTTGATTTTGCTTGCAGACTTCTCGGTCACTCCTCGAGTAAGGGGTGGCGGTTGATTCTTTCCCTTCTTTTTTTTTTTTGGTTCTTAGATTTTGTTCATGTATAAAAAAAAAAGAATAATCTATATATATATATATATATATATATATATATATGCGGAAGGATCCGTTTACAAATTTTTTTTATAAATTACATTAAGTATGACCTGTTATACACTCTTGATTAAAGTATGACCGGTCAGACATAGTGTATTTCGTAAGAGTTTATATATATAACCTTCCCATATATATATATATATATATATATATATATATATATATATATATATATATATATATTGCTTCGTACAGAATTCTAGAAAGAAGGAAAATAAAATCAACACAATAAGAAATTAATTAAATTTTATTTTAATAGAAAGAAAATTAGGTAAAAAATTGTATAAAAATATTGTGTTAAAGGAAAAAATATTTAACTTTAAAATATTTTACCAAAGAATATCAGAAAACAACCGTTACTTTCTTTACATTTCTTTATTTCTTTTGACTATAATATTTAATATTTATAATATTTCATAAAACTTATCTGACAACAGGCGTTTCTTCTCTCTTTTGTGTTTCTTTTGACTATGTAAAAAACTTTAGATTAAAAAACCCAGCATACAATCAAATTACAGACAGCAGTGAGCTCTTCAATTTTTCCCATAGGTAAGATGCCCTACCCTCAAATTTCGTTTTTTTTTTTTTTTTTTTTTTTTGGCATTCTTTTAATCATGTTTGGGTAATGGTTAGTTCATGATATGATGTTTTTCAAAAACACTTGAAAGAATTAGTAGGATTTGATGCAAAAAATTGCATTCTTTATCTAGTGTTCTTCACATTTTTTTGTTGTCTTTATGTTGTGTGAAACACAGATCTATATGTATGGAGACACTCAACAAGAGAAGACGTCAAAGCCAAATCTTAGGGGATGAAAGAAATAAGCAATTCCGTGCTGTTTCAGAATCAGATTCTTGTGATGTAACAAAGAAGAACGATGAGGAATTAATTCAACTCGTACTGTCCATGAACACAGAGAAGGAGGTTTCATTTCTATCCCTCAACACTAACCAAGCTCATATAATATATAATGATGAAGGGGTGGTAGGATTTTTTGAATTTAGAATGTGGATTTCCCCATCTAAGGATGATAACTTGATAAAAACAAGTGACCAACTTTTCGTGGTCCAGAGATTAGTGTCTGAGAAAAGATTCCTTCTTATCATTGATGATGTTTGGAATCAAAACGGGGATAGAGATGTGTTTTTACAATCTGTGTCGAGGAATGGTAAACAAGGGAGCAAAATACTTTTGATAACTTATCCAACTGGGATAACAGATTTACCTTATATTGTTCTTCAAAACATCTTCTCAAGGCTCCCTATTGTATCTGTTCTCAATTGTAAAAGTGTTTCTAAAGAATGGAATAACCTCATTAAGGAGCCGTTTTTCTCCAAAATGCACTTTGAGCGTGCAGCTGTGTACCCAATGTTGAGAACCTTTGAACCTAGATTTTTTCCTAGTGATTTACATTTGATTGAAGCTACCAACCCCAATGACCTTGTTGCCCCAATGAAGCTCCACTCAAAGTTAACACCACCTCAAGTTCCTTTAATTAAGGTAGCTCGTGGGCCAGCCATTCCTATGTTTGGTATAGTGAACTCATGTAATGGCTTGCTTTGTGTGTGCACAACCCCATTCAACAACCCCATCTATGTTTGTAATCCAATTACCGGGGAATATGTCATGCTTCCCAAACCTTTAAGAGACCCTAATGATACAAATTATTTCATCATGGATGAAATGGAGGAAGGAAATCTATGCATGATACACTTTGTTGTTTCCGGTTTTGGATTTAGCCCACAGACTAACCAGTACAAAGTGGTGAGACTATTGAATTTAGAAACGGAGGAGAATGAAAGATATATAGTTGCTCAGGTACTTACTCTTGGTTCAAGTTCATGGAATACCATTGGTCTATTAGAAAGATGGAGAAACGTTGGGCTAAGAGTATCACGGAGACAAACTCTAATTCCCGTTGAAGCACCATATAAACGGTCATTTTGTGTTTACTTGAATGGAGCTGTTCACTGGCTTCCTAATCGTAGAACTAATCCCTTCTTCATATGTTCTTTCAATTTTGACATTGAGGACACACAAGGGATCCTGCCACCTAAAGAGTTTGTTGAATCAGAGCGTGCAATTGGAAACATGAGATTAGGAGTGCTACATGATTGTCTCTACCTAACGGACACAACCCATTATGATCATTTTGAACTATGGGTATTGAAAGATTACGATGACCCTATGTCTTGGACTAAAGACCTAGTAATTGATACCCTTTCTCTTAAGATATGGCCTAGGGGTTTGTATGAACCAATAAGGTACCTCGACAATGGGGATTTGTTGATGTTTCATCCTAGCAATGCCTTGGTTTGCTATAACCCTAAAGAACAAAACATTCGTTATTTCAAGATACAAGGCATTGATTCTGATTTTGAAATGGTTCCTCATACTCCTTCTCTTGTTTCCATGAAAGAAGCTATAAATGCGGAGGACCTGCAGGTTGAGATTCTAAATGTGAGGTAATATTCGATAATCTCTTGTTAAATTACATTTCCTTATTATTGGGATATTGTGAATCTAGTGTATAGATATTGTGTTTGGTGGTTGTGTAGATCTAGTGTACCAAAGATTTCATTCTCTCTATCCAAATAAATAAAATAAAAAAATTTCATTCTTATCTTTCACACACACATATATATATATAGAGGGCTAGGATCCTTTGACATCAGTATCAACTTTAAAGTTTAACACCTCATCTGAGAGTCATTAGATAAAAAAAGATCAATGGTGTCACATGCTTATAAATCAGATGAGGTGTTAAATTTTATATTTTTGTCACCGGTATGAAAGGATCTTATCCCATATATATTTGAAAATAAGATTGCTCTAAAATGAGTTTGCTTATTAAGTGAATAAATAAGGATGCATCCACATTTAGATCAGTTAGTGGATTACGATCATAATACACATTAAGTGTTAATATAGCTTACTCGCTCACTTTAAAGGTTTTTTCATTTTTTTAACCCACTGACCACTTATTTCAATTTGACCTAACTACGCATTATTAAACAGGTCCCTTGTTATTAAGGTCTCTTTTGGTTTTGGTTTTTATATATATGCTTTTATTTTTATTTTTCTATTTTACATAATAAATTTTATATTTTGTTTCAAACATTATTTTATTGTACACTTGATTTCACTGATCAATGTATAAAATTGTTCACTACATTATAACCTATATTTTTCTAACTATATTGCAAGATATTGTCTAGTTCTGAGTTTCTTGTTACCATTACTTACAAGATCTTGGCTTCAATATATGTACAAAAGAATGTTAGAATTACATATATAGAAATATATGTGTGTAATTCTAACATGTCGGAGTTTATGATAGATTTCAATTATATTCAGATTGCATGCTATTCTAACATATCTATTTGACCTAGGGATTCTGAGAGGCTACCACATGATTGGAAGGAGTCTACAGATTTTGCACTGGTGGAATTAGATGAAGATGAAATAGCTGCTGCATATTCTAAAATTGTAGAACAGAATAATCCTTTCAGTTATGCATTCACAAGCCGTCATTGGTAGTGAAGGATGTTGAAGCTTGCTCTAGTTTGTCGTGATTGTCTGCCTCTTTGATTTCATCTTTGTAATTCGGAAGGAACTTTTTTAGTGCTGTTATACTATTATATTAAGTAATAGGTAATATTTACTAGAACTTTGTAATAAATATTGCACAAACTGTTGTGGTTTACATAAAGTTCTTTATTGAGCACACTTCGTTTATAATTGCTCGCTCTATTTATAGATATCTTATGTTTAAGTTTAATTAAATGTAGTGCTAAATGATTAGTTGAAGCATAATTCTATTACTTTATATTTTTGTCCCAAAAATGTATTTTTTTAGTTTAAGTCATTTCATTTTAGATCATTTGATTTGATTTTATTTTTTTGTACTAGAAATCATTTGATTTTTTATATCCATTGTTTAATATTGATCCCCATTTTTATTTTTATTTTTTAAAAAAAGCTTTGTGGTCTTCGTCTTTATAAAATCTATTTATCAAAAGTAAATGGTAATTATTCTTTGCGAATGATTATCTCCTATTGTTTAATTTATTAACTTGTTAGCATCAAAGAACAAAAATCTTAAGGGTATGTTGACCTCTATGTACCTAACAAAAAGAATTATAAAAACACTCATTTAAAATATACTTAAATTGAATTTAATATGGATGGATTTGATTTAATTGTTACAATTGACATCATTGCCTTTATTAGTTAAATTAAGTAACCTATTTAAATTATTATTACAGAATAAACTCAATTATTTATTATATTAAATGATTCCAATAATGAAACTACGAACGAAGTAGTTCATTGAATAATAATTAAGATATATATAAGTAAAATAATTTCTGCAGCCGCTTTACGTACAGCAACGACAGGTGTATGGTTATAATTTTCCGCATTTAATGCTTTCACACACACACACATATATATATATATATGACAAGTATTTGATTGCTGCACGTACAACAGCTGCAGAAATGTAAACCATATATATATATATCAAAAGTCAGATTCTAATAATAAAATTTGATTTTATTACAAGGAAAATTAGGTAAATTCCAAAAGTGGCATTTTCATTACGCTGCTTATTTAAATTTTTTGATACAAAATTCAAAACATGTTTAATAAATGAATAAAATGATTTAACATTTAACATAACTTGTGATTTATTGGATATCTTAAAATGTTAATTAAACAAGTCGAAATATCTAACGATCGTGCAAACCATACAAGTAAGTTGTGCAAACTTAAATTCTGATTAATGTTAAATTTATGGCACACATGGATTGCAAACCATATGATCACTGGCACTTCATCATTGTGTATATGAACATATTTATAGTAATTTCTACCTTTTTGGTTTACACAAAAACTACACACACAAATATATATAACAACCTTATTTTTAAATTTCTTAAAGGAGGATTCTAGTAATAAGGAAAATAAAAACGACACAATAAGAAAATAATTATATTTTATTTTATCATAAATAAAATTAGGTGAAATTCTTAGAATTGATTTTGCTGTGCCCTTCTTAATTAAAGTTAAGGAATATATTAAAGATATATAAGCACCAATATAAATATTGTAAAACAATATTTTGCTATAAAGGAAAATAATATTTATCATTAAAATATTTCATAGAAGTATATCCGACAACAGTCGTTTTTCACTTTTTTTATTTCTTTTAATTATGAAAAGAACTTCAGATTACAAAATCAATCATATGATCAAATTGCAATTAGCCGGGTGTATGAAACCCTCGTCTCAAATTTTTATTTTTCAGTATTTATTTAAATATATTTGGATGACTTTTTGTTTAAAATATTTCATTGGTTCATCGTTTCGCGATTAGATCGATTCGGGACAGGTTAGGATTAAGGTTTTAAACTGAGGAGAATCGAACACATGTTCTCACCCCCACCTACTCATGCGTCAACTGAGCTACCAACATCTTAATATATAGAAAGCTGATCCAAACTTAGGAAACTTTGCTAACGTGTCGCTCTCTCCTTCATTCTCAGGTTTGTGTTCACACTTGAAAGAATTTGAAATGTTTCCTCTTTTAGTAATTTGTTTTCCATTTTAATAAATTAATTCGAAAATAAATTTCAAAATAATTCAATTTTCAAATTCAAATTATTTGGTGGCCAACAGCAATAATTAATATCTCACTACTTTGGGCATAGAAAATAGTTAAGCTTATTAATTGTTAAATTCAAATTCGAAATTTGAACTGAATAAGTGGGAATCATTCAAGGGAAAAATATTTCTGCAGTTAATGCAGATAAGTTATCTGCATTTATTTCCAAAACGACGTCGTTTTGGTATTGAAATTTTAAAAAATTATAAATATAAGACTATTATAACCCTAAAATAAATTAAAATTACAAAAATACCATGATTTCTGCCCCAAAACGACGTCGTATTGGGCTTACTGCAGAAAAAACGAACCCATTATTCAAATTCAAAACTTAAACTTCATAGGTGGGAACAACTGTATTAATATTTCACTACTTTCTGCGTGGGTAACTGTTAACCCTATTAATATCCCACTATTGAGTTTAATTATTAAAAAATGAAATTATTTAGTGTACAAATAGAATATGTGTTACTAAGTTTTTTCATTTGGTAATCAATTTTTGTGCACATATTTGTTCTCTTATCTGCATATTTATCTCTTTTATCTTCTCAAGCTATTCTTCTATTATATAAACATGTAATATTTTTCTTTTCTTTTTTGATAGCTCTACGAGATGATTTGGAATCACTAAGATATATTGATATAATGGTGCCATTTAGGAAATGCGTTATCTGAGTTATCTACTTGTTTGAGGCTTTTTTGACTAAAATAAAATTAGTGAGACTTTTGGGTCTAGCATATAATGTGTATTTATTCGTATTAAATGTATTCTCACCTGCATCTGAAATTATAAATGCAGGTATACGGTCACTAGCTGTAACACCCCGTGTATATCCGGTTTGTTAACATGTCATCGTATTAAGCCACGCTTAATAAAATATGTGGAATAACTTTTTCTTTTCAATTATGACGTCATTAACTTAGCCAAGTTGAATTACTTAACCATTTTCATAAAAACATCGCTTGTATGTAAATTGCAAGGACAATTAACTGAAATACCTCATAAAATAGATTAATTGTATGTATCTAAATCACGGAACTACAACACGTAGTCCGAACCATAATCCTGATACATTAATACAACCCAAGTCTAAAATAGCAAAGTCAAGTCAACGTGGCATGGACAATCCCCATGCTCACCAAAATAAGGCAATAAAGCCCAACAAGGGTCTCAACATCAATAATCATAAAGACTGTAAACATAAACAACATCCAATAACCAGTCATGTCAGCATACAACATATATCAATCAACTAAGCTTCGGCCTCCTGCCGCCAGAGGTCTCAACCCCAGCATTACCTGAACCTGAAATAGTGCCCCAAACGTGGGGTGAGATCTCTAAACAGAAATCTCAGTAAGACAAGGGGTCTTCAAGGATCTTCCACCCCAAGCTCACTTACATGTGCAATATAAGTTCAAAAGCGGATAATAGAATAAGTTCCAAAATAGTGCAATGCAGCAGATAATCATGTCATGTGCGTTCTAACAATTCTACTGATCAGAGAAGTGCAAGAATACGTCTATTACCCACACAGTACCAGCTCATGCAGTACCCGCCTACAGGACCACCCCATGGCTTCCTGTATAGGCGTAACACTATATACATATCATAAGCAATTGCACATAACAGCCCAATAGCATTTCAACAAAACAGTACATGAAAACACATCATGCATATAACCATCCCCCCATGGGACATGGTGGAACCAACAATGGCTAAGCCAAGGACATGAAAGCTTACCTGTAGTGCCAAAATCCTTATCCAAAGGCTCGGTATAAACAGACATACCAACAGTCACATAATCCGACAGATGCAATCTGTTTTATGTACAAAATATCATTAATAAATAGATTTTACAATTTCATGACATTTAGACTACTCTTTCTTTTTCGTTTAGCGTACTGCAGGCTTCTCCCAAAGCCCCCAAGCACAAACTGTCTTTACCATTTTAAAATTGCAGTTGTAAATCTTTACCAAATATTCTAAAATTTTAATATGTTAAACTAGACATCTCAAACTTTCCAACGACATATTTTATGTCTCAATCAGAGTTGTATAACTCCAGTTATGATTTTCGTAAAGTGATTGTTGCAAGCTGAATTTCCAGCAACCAAGTCGCGAATTAAAACTAACACTGAGATCAAACCACTTATCCAGGGCTACTAAATTTTACAAGGTTGTAGCTCTATGTGTTAGCTACAAATAGGTCAAAACGGAACCCAATTTGGAGCTCTGTAGCTCAAGATATTGAATTTTTAGCAAACTATGTTCACTGCTGATTCCTGTAGTCGGGTACCAGGGTATGTACCCGGGTAAGTTGCTGAAGAACATCTATCCGGGTAGGGTTGAAGAACTACACGGGTAGAGCATCAGCAGAACCCAAATTTCGACCAAAAATGCCAATTTTCGCAAACCAAAACCACAATTTATCATTTTTAAGGTCATAGAGGTTCAAGTTACCCTTTTAACGTATGTTCTACCTAGTAGTCCACTAATTTATTAATTTTACTCCTTAAACATGTTCAAAACTCAATCTTTTCAACAAAATTAAAGAGAAAGGGTTGAGAGGTATACCCAAGGCTTCTAATACAGAAAAAGAAAGATCTTTGGAGACTTTGATGCTACCATCAGTTACTACCCAACCTCACCCACGAAAATGGTCTTCAAGTTTGATTTATTTTCCATCAAGAGTACCTGTAATGTCCCACATCGGTTGGAGAGGGGAACGAAGCATGCCTTATAAGGATGTGGATACCTCTTCTAGTGTGAGGCCTTTTGTGGGGTGACCCAAGAAACAAAACCGTGAGCCCGAGGGCAAAGCGGACAATATCATGCTACAGGGTTTGGGGTTGTTACAGTACCTCTAGGTGGTCAATGGTGTGTTTGATGTTTCTTGAAGGCAAAACTATGGAGTTGTGAAGAGAAAAAGGGTGGCAGCCAAAATGCACCTACATAGTGTTCCCAAAATCTGCCTAGGGTTTTGTGCTTTTAGAATTTATAGGCTCATTAAACTAATCCCACTGTATTAGCACTAATAGCTACGCTTATTATTTTAATCTCAAACTTGGGATTCTGAACCTAGCCATTTTTCTAGGAATTTTCATATTTTTATTTTATTTTTCGCAACACATTTCCGGTACGCGCTTTTACATAGCCAGTATCAGTTATGGCATCAGTTCTCATTATTTTGACCTGAAACTTGTTTTACAAGTCCTACATATTATTCTAGGAATATTCCCACACTGAATATAATTTTCCGGGATACTTCATTGGTACACATTTATACCGAGTAGCAAAATCGGTATCTGCACTTTTCATCAGAAAAGAGACTTTCAACATTATTAATCACTTACCATATTTATTTAAGCCTCATAATAATTATTAGGGTCATAATAATTATTAGGGTCAATTATGGAATTATTTCCTAATTTCTCATAATTACTTAATTAACTTCCTTAATTAACGGTGCGGGTTCTTACATTCACCCCACTTTTTTAAGGATTTTGTCCTCAAAATCAGAAACATACCTGTCTTGGAAGTCAGGATACTGCCGGAGAAGCTCGTCCGCTCGCTCCCAAGTACACTCCTCAGGAGTTCTTCCTGTCCACTACACTTTGACCATCGCAATGATCTTGCTCCTCAGCCGCTTCTCGCCTCGATCGAGAATCTTAAGTGGTCCGACGGGAGTCTTTAGGTTCTCCCGAACCTCCACATCATCCGGAGAAGCTCGTCCTCTCGTTTCCAAAGACTCAGGTTGGCTGCGACTCTATCTGGGTCATTGTGGACAGACCGACGAAGTCTACCCATTTTCTTCCAGTGAAGGTGAGCTTCACTACTGAGCAGTTAGCCAAACTGTATGTTCGCGAGATTGTGAGGCTTCACGAGGTGCCCGAAAGTATCATCAGTGATAGGGACCCAAAGTTCACATCTCGGTTCTAGGAGGCGCTGCAGGGAGCTTTTGGTACTCAGTTGAGATTGAGTACAACCTATCACCCTCAGACTGACTGACTGACTGAGCGAACCATCCAGACCTTGGAGGACATGTTGAGGGCCTGCACCTTGGAGCAGGGTTCAGCATGGGATAGGTACCTGCCATTGGTGGAGTTTTCTTATAACAACAGTTTTCATGGTAGCCGGGGCATGGCACCCTACGAGGCGTTGTATGGTAGGAGGTGTCAGACTCCTACCTGCTGGTCTGAGGTTGGAGACAAGGAGCTTTTTGGCTTGGACTTTGTCCAAGATACTACCCAGTAGATCAAGTTGATCAGAAAAAAGCTGAAGCAGGCGCAGAATAGCCAAAAAAGCTATTATGATGTTAAACATCGTCCACTGGAGTTCAATGAGGGTGAGCACGTGTTTGTGAGACTTTCACCTGTCACCGGTGATGGTCGGGCCCTCGGAGTGAGGAAGCTGAGCCCGAGGTTCATTGGGCCATACCAGATCATTGGTAGAGTAGTACCAGTTGCCTACCGGTTTGCCTTGCCTCCGAACTTGGCCAACATCCACGACGTGTTTCACGTGTCTCAGCTTCGGAAGTACATAGCAGATCCTTCGCACGTGGTGCAACCGGATGGATTGGGAGTTCGGGAGAGCTTGAAAACTCCCGTCGGACCACTTCAGATTCTCGATCGTGGCGATAAGAAGCTGAGGAGCACGATCATTCCGATGGTCAAAGTGCAATGGATTGGAAGAACTCTTGAGGAGTGTACTTGGGAACGAGAGGACGAACTTCTCTGGCAGTATCCCGACTTCCGGGATAGGTATGTTTCTGATTTTGAGTCTAAAATCCTAAAAAGGTGGGGTGAATGTAAGAACCTGCATCGTTAATTAATTAATTATGAGAAATTAGTAAATAATTCCATAATTGACCCTAATAATTATGATAAGGCTTAAATAATATTGGTAAGTGATTAATAATGCTGAAAGTCGTTTTTCTAACGAAAAGTGCAGATACCGGTTCTGCTACTCGGTATAAATGCGTACCGATGAAGTATCCCGAAAAATTATAGTAAGTGCATGAATATTCCAAGAATATTATATAAGACTTGTAAAACAAGTTTCAAGTCAAAATAATGAGAACTGATGCCAGAACTGATACTGGCTATTAAAAAATGCGTACCGGAAAGGTGCTGCGAAAAATAAAATAAAAATATGACAAATCTTAGAAAAATGAGTAGGTTCAGATTCCAAAGTTTGGGATTAAAATGCTAAGCGTAGCTATTAGATCTAATATATATATATATATGGGTTTTATAAGAGTTATGTTGTAGGAAAAGTGATTGTGTAATGTTATAGAGATTCATTTTGCGTGCCTTAATTTTTTATTTATTTATTTTTTTTAAAAAGTGTGGACCCCACAAAATGTTGTGAGAGTAGGAAAGTTTATTGTGTTATGTTAAAGGATAAAAGGAAAACCCTATATATATATATATATATATATATATATATATATATATATATATGCATGTTTGGCCCAAAACCCTAGGTATTACTCTTTTCCTACGTGACTTGGAGGCTGATCAGCTCCCTCCTACTGTTCCATTGCCTTTCTCTTCACCTTGAGAGCCAAGAAGTCACATTTCTTCTTGGTTTCTTCATCAACTCCACTTGTGTGAGTGTGCATGTGACTTGTGAGTGTGGAGGGTAGCCTTGGGTGTGTGCTCAGCCACTGTTTGGTGAAGTTCTTGGGGCTGACTTGTTGGTAGAAGTGTTGGGAGCCTTGTCCTTGGTTGTAGAAGCTTCAAGTAGTGACCTTTGTGAAGAAAGGGTCAACCTTGATATCCATTTTCGTGCACCTTGGTATTTGCATCATAGGAGCTGAACCTTGTTCTGTTTTAACCTTGGGGTATGATCATCACCTTTGTTCTTGAGTTTCTTTAGTTAAAAATGAAACCTTGATGCATGTAATGAACTAAATTTAATAACTTGAGGTTGGGTAAGGTTAAACACACCTAGAAATGCATGTTTAAGCCTTTGTAATCGTGAAAAGAACCACCTTTGGGGAGGATATCTCGCGAAATGCAGAACTGCATTCTGTCGCGAAATATCCGGATATTATATTCGGATATTGGTATCCGGATATGATATCCGGGTATCGGTATCCGGATATGATATCCGGATATTGGATATTCGGATATGTCCCCGACAAATATCTGGATATTCTGGGTTTCAAAGAACAGTAGCGGTATTGTTCATACATAATGTATTTTTGGGTTTGTGGACCCATGATTGGCTTATGTGGACTTCTGTAGTAATTAACCTAAGTCAGAATCTAAGTGATTAAAGGCTTGTGGCTTTGTGAGAAGCCTTAAGACATGAAACGTAAAGGAAAGGCGTTGTCTTTGTGTCGTATGCTTGTATGCTTGAATATTGATATGATTGCTAGTCCAAAATAGATTGTGATTCTGCTGTGTGTGGGCTTTGAGATTTGTTGGACTATTGGCTTGGATTGCTGGCTTGCGAGGTAAGCTTTCGTGTCCTCGGTTTAGCCATTGTTGGTTCCACTATACCCCATGGGGGAATGGTTTATATGCATGATGTGTTTTCATGCTTTGATGATTAGAATGCTTTTGAACTGTTAAGTGTAAGGGCCTTATAATATGCATGTGTTGTTCCATCTAGACGGAAAACCTGAGTATGTGGCGTCATACAATAGGGTGATTCTGTGGATGGGTGCAAGTGGCGTCTTGCACTGATTGTAGGAAATAGACGTATATCCTGCATTTCTCTGGCCAGTAGAATATCTTGACACACATGACATGGTTATCTGTTGCATTACACTGACTTTGGAACTTATATCATATACCTGCTTTTGAACTTATATTGCACATGTAAGTGAGTTTAGGGTGGAAGATCCTTGAGGACCTCTTATCTTACTGAGATTTCTGTTTAGAGATCTCACCCCACGTTTGGGGCACATATTTCAGGTTCAGGTAATGCGGGGGTTGAGATCTCTAGCGGCAAGATGCCGGAGCTTAGCTGATTTATATGTTGTTATGCTGCTTATGTTGAATGTTGGATTATGTCTGTTGTTGTTATGCCATTAGCTTCATTCTGCTTTATTATTATGTTTTGGTTGTCGAGTCTATGTTTGGCTTTGTTGCCTTATTTGGTGAGCATGGGGATTGTCCATGCCACATTGATTGACCATGTCTTAGTTTAGATTTGAGTTGTAATAATGTATCAGGATTATGTATGGGCTACGTGTTGTAGTTCCGTAATTTTAGATACTGACAGTTATTTATATAGTGAGGTATTTCAGTTAGCTGTCTATTTGCAATTTACATACGGGCAATGTTTTGGAAATGAATTAAGTAATCCAACTTGGTAATAGTAATGACGTCATAATTGAATGAAAGAAAAAGATATTCCGCATTTTAATTAAGTGTGGCTTAATACGATGACATGTTAACAAACCGGGTATACACGGGGTGTTACAGCTAGCCTCGATACCAGAACACTAGGAAAACTACCAGGGGATACTGAAGTCCCATCAACCTCTTCTCCACAAGAATGGGAGGTTAGTAACATGTCTAGCTAAACACATTAAACTAAGCGCTGACTGAGAGGCAACCCAGCGGATACCTTTTCCCTTTAACAAAGAGCAAAGTTTTGGGGTGGTTAAACTTAACCACACAGCTCCCAAAATGGAGGGAACGTCTGATGTTCAACTCCAAGTCCAGATAAAATACGTTCCATTCCAGGAACGTAGTTTTGGGGTGGTTCAATAACCACACATTTCCATATTAAATATATATATATATATATATATATATATATATATATATATATATATAATATTTATTTTATTTATACACATTTTTATTCACAATTTTTAAATAATTAGTATTTCTTTGCCATGCAATTTATATTTCGGGTTCTTTTATTAAATAGGCTTGCATTTTATTTGTTAGGAATTAGTTTATTATTAATGTTATTTTAGAATGTAGGTAAAAGACAAAGGGAACGTTCCCTGACTTAGGAGATAAGAGTGACAATGACATCTGTCCCTGCTGAGTCACTTACATATACGCAGCCGTTATCAAATCTGCACTCATTGCAAATTTTGAAAACGTGCCCTGAAAAAGCAAATGTCTCCTCAGCCATTAATGCAACTGCTCCTACCCTATTTCCTTCTCTCCCACGTTTCTAACCTAAACCGTTCCACCTCCTTACAACCATCATTAGCGGTTAAAAACCACTAACCTCTGATCATTCGTTCCATAACGTTCCCCTTCCACTACCTCTTCAACTCCCTGTCTTCAACCTCCACGTCCTGAAAAATTCCTCATTTTTCCTTCTTTGCATGCTTATTTAAATTCATTTCATTTCTTCTTCAATCTTTACCATTCTCTGCTAACTTAGAAACGTTTGCTCTTATTCTCACTTCCCTCTACATTTTGCCCTAACATTCTCTTTCTTCAATCATGACCGGACTTTCAGTAACAGTTATCCCTGTAGCCAGCCGTGGCCAAGAGCACGAAGTTATTGAGGAGGTTGTTCATCTCTACCCAGAGAGGAACATCTCCATGCAAGACAAGGCTCCTCTTCCCTCTTTTGTGAAGAAAGCCTTGTCCAGCCTCAAGTGGCTTCTGTTTGCCACTGATGAACAAGAAGTTAACATCTCAATGGTAGGTGAGTTCTTATATCATGCCAAGAGGCTGCCTTCAGGGTACACCATTGATGAGGTGACAGTAAGGGGTAAGAAAGTATCATTCTCCCCCTCAGCCATCAAGGAAGTACTCAACCTCCCCACCATTTCCAAATGCCCGTACCAAGAATATATTGACAGTAAAGAGGTTTTGAAATTCACAAGGGATGTTAAGAACCTGATCGCCATCAAGAATCTCGTCTACTCCAAAGTATCCCTCTGCAAGGGAAGCATGAGAGACGAAGCCAGATTCTAGGCTTTGTTTCCCAACTCTAACCTCACTCCCTCAACCCACGATGCCACTGTCAAGTGGGCACTCCAGGTGCAAATCTACTGCATTATGAGGAACATTCCTTTTGATGCAGTACCCCTTATCTACGGCAGTCTGAAAAAGGAGATGAAGAAGACTATTGTCTGCCTTCCCTGCCTAATTACAAAGCTCTGTTTGAGAGCTTGAGTGAAGACCTACAAGGATGATGAGATGGTGGTGGCATCTGTCATCGATTCTAAAACTTGGAGTGGTTTGAGGAGCACCTACATTGAGACAGCCGAACCAGTCCCTGAGGAATTCAGGCGCACTGATATTGGTGATGAAGATGAAGAAGAGGGCCTTGAGGCCCCTGACACGAGGTTTCGAACTCGCGCAAATTAAAAATTATTTTTTTTAATTAGGGTTCAGAAAATTTGCAGTAAAGTGGAAACCCTAAGTCGTCTCTCAAGGAAATTGTTTTGGTTAAAATCGCTTATGAGAACAGAAAATTAAAAGGGGGTTTTGGATTTTGATTCAATAATTAAAAAGGCAGAATATAAATTTGGAATAAAAATTCGTAATTAAAAATAACCAACCTAAGGTTTGGGATCCATGGACGTCTTTCCTCGGATAAGAAAATATCAGAATCGTGATTGATTTGTCAATCGGATCAGAATCCTTATTTCCAATTGACAACCCTCTCTAAGCGATCGCTTAGCATTTGATCAAAGACGATGCTTCTACTCATACAATCGCAGAGTATCAACCTGCTTGATTTAAGGTCATAGGGTCAATCAACCTAATCATCAAATCTGATGATTAATCCCTTTCCATAATCGCAATCGCGAACCTCAGATTGAATATCCACGATCGCACGATATCAATCTGAGTTTGGAAGGGAAACGAAAACTGATTTGAAATAAACGCAGACCCTCAAGACTAATCCATGGAATCCATTACCCTTAGGTTGATTAAAAGGTTCTTAGCCTCGCATGGCTAAGGTAAGCATAATTGAAATAAGAAGAAGAAGAAAAAGATGAAGAATGCGAAGAACGCTTCAGAGAAAATACTTTTCTGTTGTAAAAACTGACTGCCAAGGGTTTCCTAGAGTCCCCTTTAAATAGCCGTCACGCAGGACGGCTAGGGTTTCATAGCTTCAGCCCAAAGATAAAATAAAAGCTAAATAAAAAATAAAACAATAAAATTAAACATGGCCTTGGGCCCTAAACACATTGGGTCCTAATGTGAATTACAAGTCCAAACGTCAAAATAAAATTCCAGCAAAATAAGTCATCTTGAGATCAAGTTTCGACCATCTTCCCGTCCGAATTGGGCTTCAGTAGCTGAAATATATATTGTAGCCCTATCTCTTATCTGCAAATAGCAACAAGAACGGAGTCAATCGGACATCTGTAGAGTGAGATATGGTCAAAATACAAAAGTAGTGTAAATCTGGAAAATTATGACGAAAATCAATTAAACTCAACTAAAATCTAGAATAGTGAATTGACCCAAAAGACCTTTATTTAATTCAAATAAATCATAAAAATACCAATCAAGAGTAATAAATAAGTGTAACAAAATATGAGTTATCAAATTCCCCCACACTTATCTTTTTGCACTCCTGGGCAAAAACAAACTAAAATTGAAAGCAAAGACTAAGATCAACCAATCCTTTCTAACAACTATGATGCATACAGAAAATATACAAAGATCACAAGTCTTCCACAGGTAAATCAATCAGGACAGAAATTTTCTAATCTCAAATCACAAGACCTGCTAACTTCAACTGCAACTGCTAACTGCACAAAAATGGTTTCTCACAAGATGCTCTCAATTTTTCTCTCAAGTGTATCAGTTAATTCAGTATATCACTCAAATCAACTCAAGAAAATCATCCTACCATAGGCTTGCTCAAGTTCTACTTCTCCACTGCTCATAACACATGCATGCACAAATCAAGAGGGCTTTATGCAGGGTTGTAATGGGGCTGAGGTAAAGGTATGGATGAATATGGAAGAGAAAGCTAAACACCCCAGAAATTCACAATAGCAAGGGTTAAGAACAACACAAAGATAATGAAAAGATAAAAATAAACACACATTTTTTTCTTTTCTTTTTCTTTTTTCTCTTTTTTTTTCTTTTTTTTTCTTTTTTTTTTCTTTTTTTTTCTTTTTGTTTCTTTTTTTTTATATATAACACAGAAGAACCACATAGCAGAGAAAAGAATCAGATTGTCACCCCCCACACTTAAACTTTTGCACGCCTCGGGCAAACCCCCACACTTAAACACAACATCACAGTGAAAACCATTGCTCAGTAAATCTCCAGGGTGTGGAATTAATTAGTTTTTCACTTAGGCTTGTAATGTGGCTCAAGAAGTAAAGGCTATAAAGGCTCAAAGGGGCTCATCAAGGGATAATAATGTAAGGGATGGCTATCTGGCTAAAGTGGGTAAAGAAAGAAATGAATGCCTCAATCATATTCATGCATGCAAGTGAAAAATACAGTTTCAAAAAGAATAAGAGCAAGTTCTAGAGGACAACAATCAAGAGGAGAAACACACAAGAAAGAAAGCATGGCCAGAAGATATGCCATGTATGCAGGCTCAAAACCTCACAAGGGTAAACCAAGTCATGCAATCAACAACACAGAATCAATCAACAGGTAGTTGTAATCCAAGAATCGAGATCAAAGCCCAACAGATTTATGCTATCAAACACTGTGATCTATGTCTACTCTATGTACCACTCAATAATTACCAGAAAGAAAAGGAAAATCTACCTATGAAAAATCATAAACTAAAAGAAAGAAAGGAAAAGCAAAATAAAAATGCAAATAACAGAAAGAAAAGAAAAAGTCAAAAACTAAAAGAAAGAAAGGAAAAGAAAAAGAAAAATGCAAATAACAGAAAGAAAAGAAAAAGAGGGAAGAGAACTCCCTGAACTCCCTAAGGAGAATAAACAGCATCAAACAGCCTGATTTCTGCCTCACTGGTTTAACACCTTCAAGTAAAATGCGGTGCATGCACATGGAAGGGTTGATTCCCACATTATCTGCTAAAGTCCATCCAATTGCCTTTTTATTTTCTTTCAGCAATGTCAGAAGCTTTACCTCCTGCTCAGGTAGAAGGTTCTTGGCCACTATCACAGGTAATTGCTCATTTTCCTCAAGAAATGCATATTTCAAGTGGTCGGGCAGAATCTTCAACTCCAATTTCGGAGGCTGCTCAATGGATGGAAGAGGTGTAGTTGGTGGTGCGAATTCTGCAGAAAACAAGTCAGCAGCAATGCCTATAAACAAATTCTCAGAAACAGAATTAGGATCATCAATAATATCAGCAGGCAATTCAGAAAGTGCAGATTCACACTCAGAATCAGATTCATCAATAAGTGCATCGTTAAAACCAGAAAGATGTGATGTTATTTCAGCACACACAATGCACTCTTGACTATCACTACAATCACATAAATCAGAACCATGAATAGATGAAAAATCAGTAAGGAATTCAGGAGAAAAATCCTCAACAACTTCATCTATCACATCAATGCAGAAAACAAGATGATCAGATGTATCAGTGCTCTGCTTCTTGGAGCTAGTGTCACTTCCCTTAGATGACTAAGCAGCAGTGTGGTTTGGCTCCTCCATATGCTTGCCAGACCGCAGAGTAATAGCACTCACATTTCTGCTTCCTTTTGGATTTGGAACTGTTTGGGATGGAAGGGAGCTGCCACTTGCTTGTTGATTTTGACTCATTGACGTTGCAAGCTGGCCAATCTGTGTTTACAGATTCTGGAGGGAATACTCAGTAATCTGCTGGAACTGCAGATTGATAGTTGCCATCTGCTTCACTAAATCCTCCAAAGAAGGACCATCGCTACTGGCTTGCTGCTGCATTGGCTGTGGAGGTGCAAATTATTGAAAATTTTGCCTCTGTTGAGAAGGTGCAAACTGCTGCCTCTGTTGGAATGGTGCACTTTGCTGGTTCTGATTCCAATTGAGATTTGGATGATTTTTCCAGCCAGGATTATATGCATTAGAGAAAGGATTGTTTTGCTGCTGCTGCTGAGAAGAAGGCATCCAAAGTAGCTCTGCTACTTCTGAGTCTTCTGACATTCTGTCCCCTCCACCATCACTTGCTCACTCTTCACCAACACCAATGACACAACAACCCTCTCCTAGGCAACAACAAGGAAAGGAGATTGCAGAAATAGAGGCAGCACTTGCTGCCAAAAAACAAGTGGTTGAGCAAGAGGCTCAGCCACAAAAGAACCTTAACAAAGGGAAGGGGATTCTTGTTGAATCCTCTAAGAAAAAGAAAAGGCCAACTGTGCCCAGACAAATCAGCCTGGGTGGGCCCCTCTCTTGCCTCATCACCTGTCCCGATACTTCTGGGCACGAAGCCATTGCTAGGGCTCTGACAGAAGAGTAGGGCATGGAAGTTCCTCCACTGATGAAGGAACAAGCTACAACAGCCCCCTCTTCCTAAAAAATACAGGAGGTTGCTATCAGGCAAGCACCTGAAGAACCTCCAGCTTCTAGCAGCAACAATAACCAGAAAAGTAAGCCATCTTCCCCCATTCCAGCAATCCCCATTGCATCAAGGAGAAAATCTCAGATTGGGATTGCTGAGATTTTTGAAATGATAGGGAAGAAGATGGAGAAGCTGCTACTTGAAACTCCCTCTGTTCCTCAGCTCGACATGGCCAGCACTGATGAAGAGCTAAAAGCTCTAAGGAACGGACTGAACCAACTCTCATCTACCTTCACCGCCTTCTAGGAACAACAGAAGATAGATAGAGAACAGATTCTCAACACCATCAGAGACAGCATCAAAAGCATCAGTGCTCCACCTTCTGCACCTACCCTTCAAGCTGTCAGGGATAAAATCAAAAAGGCATCTGAGTCCCTGCAGTTTGCTCATGCCATGCACAACACCAGTGCTGAGAAACAACTCAGAAAACTCTACCTTTAAAACTCTGAAGAACGAAAAGAAACCAATGAAGCTCTCAAAGCTTTTGGTACATATCTGGAGGGGAGAATCACTCAGCTGGAACATCGATTGCTGGATGTTGAAGGGCAGATAGTGCACATCCACAATGGCAGGATACTGATGAGATCAACCATTGTACACCTCACTGCTGTGATCGGCGATCTACTGAAGGATGTTGAGAAGTGGCTCCCTGAAGCTGAAGTAAGAAGATTAAGAGAACAACTTAGCAGGAGACCACCCACGCTGGAGGAACTGGATGCTGAAAAGAATTCTTAATTGGGCAAGAGACGTCCCTATTGAAAAGGAGAAAGATCCTCATATTTTGCTTATTTCCTTTTAATTGTTTTCTGTTATTTCCCTTTTGTTTCCTTTTTCGTTCCTTAGTGTAAAATTTTAATTCCTTTTTGAAATGAAAAATCTTTTTGTTCAAACTGTTTGGAGCATACATCTCATTTATTGTATTGTGGCTGTAAAATTTGAATAACCAATGGCATGAAACACAAAGTCAATAAGTAATTATTCTTATTCTTACTCTGAATGCTTGAGATAGAAAGGGTGAAATGAATTTAATCTTCAGATTTTTTAAGGAAACTGATCTGTGTGAACTAAAGCTGGTGAGGAACGAAAAATGTCAAACACTTACTCATGAGAGCGTTCCTGAGGAGTCACCACAATGAAACTTCTAACTTGCCTTGATGCTGTCAGTACTGCTGAAGAACAGGTGAATTTCACTAACAAGGATCAACCTTCAAACACTCACCCTTCCACAAACAAACAAACACTTCCATTCCCATTCATACCACAGCACAACCCCATACACTCATACTCATCCCCAGGTCAACAAAAAGGGGCAAGTAACAAATCCAAAATGAGCAAAAAGGATAAGAAGCAAAGAAAACAAAGAAAAATGGGAACAACCATTCAAAAGAATTCAAAAGAAAATACCAAAAAAGCTTCCTCCAAAGGAAGGAGAGAATGTACAAAAGACAAGGTGTTCCCTCAAACAGAAAAGTCCAGCTCTAAAATAGAAAAAATTGAAAAATGTTCCTTGGCCCAAGACTTGTGACCATTCCATTTTAAACCTTTCCATCAGTCCTCTCACAAAGATCATTTGGAATTAAAGACACCTGCGCTTCTTAGGAAAGCAGCAGATAAGCAAGTTTGAAGAATCACATCCAGGAATAGACAGAGAAACACCAAGCCCTGAGTGATAGTGAGATAAAAGATCAGCAACCTTCACTTAACTGGGAACAAATTCTTTTTACTTGTCACCTATGGAAAGTAGTTCATTCTTTGAAAAGTTTATGATTACTTACTGGCTCAAGTTTCTGAAGTTGAGCTATTCTTTGAAATTGAGCAGCCTAAGCCACTATTTCTGAGTTGTTTGAGGACAACCAACAGTTTAGTTTTGGGGTGTTTTAAGGGATGAAAATTCGTGCCCATCTAAGCCCATCTTGATGGAAAAATACCATTTGTTCCCTCACCTGATGAGCAACTTTAGCACTAAAAGCACATGTTTTATATCTTTATCACAAAAACACAGTGGAGAACGGAAGGTGACGTAATCTTTTGGAAAATATATATAAAAAGGGGTACGGATTTGGAACATTAAATACACCTGCTCCACTCATTTAATATTTCTGACCACTTTGCAGGAAACGTTGAAAAGAAGTTTCCATAAAGCATAAGCGGTGCAGCAATCAAGCAAGAGGAATCGTGCGCAGCAGAGAATAAACGGTTCTTATTGGCTAAAGAGGGAAGCAAGGCATGGGGATGATCAGAAGGAAAGACAAATATCAATAATAATTGTCCCATCTTGCCACTTGCGCCCCTCAAAGCACTGTTCACACTGCCCCTTCCATGCAGTCAAGAAAATAACTCCAAGAGAATTACCCATTTTGCCCTTCACTCTTCTGCCTATAAAAGGACGTTCCAGCACGAAGAAACATATCGAATTCCTAAAGAAGAGATCACTTAGTTTATTTTATAGTTTTCTTTGTATTTTTGTATAGTTTTAACTTTACTTAAGTGACAACACTTCTTCTTCATTCTGTATCACCCACTTGAGACTCCTCACGAGCAACAACCAAGGAAGCACGAACACTTGTAAAAACAGGGAGAGTCGTGTCCGACACGGCGACACGGTGTCAGACACGCGATCAACTTTTTCTGACACGTTGACCATTCCGACACGAGAATTTGACCGTGTCCGACACGGTCAAATGGCATTTCGTAATTTTTTTTTAAAAAAAATTTAATTTTTTTTTAAAACAAATTAAAATATATTAATAAAGCTTCCACTTGATCATATCAATTTTATTTTTTTGTCTTTTTTTCCCTTAAGTAGATAAGAGATCATCTCAGCATCATTGTTGTCAATTCCTATTACGCTCTTGTTGTATCCCTTCTCTCTTATCTCTCTCTCTAATATGATTTGATCTCTCTATCTGATATTATATGTCTCTCTCATCCCTGTTCTTATTTTTTAATTAAAGCTTCCATCTTTATAACGTGTTGATGGGTATTATTAATTTAGTTTCATTTTTTTGTTAAATTATTAAATATTAAATGAAATATACACTATATAAATTAAAAAAATATTTAATATTAAAATGTGTCCCAACGTGTCGAAATCCATAATTTTTTAGAATTGACGTGTCGGAGTGTCGTGTCGTGTCACGTGTCGCGTGTCGTATCGGTGCTACATAGGCAACAACCATATTCTCCACTTTTCATTTTGTTGTAATCAAGTTATTTTCATTTAAATACAAGTGTTATTTCTCTCCTTTCCATTCGTTATCTCTAAACTGAATCTCGGGTCTATGGGACTTCAGTTTGGAATAATTATGTTTAAACTAGTAGCCATGGGCTAACTTATCTGTGGAACGAAAAAACTACAAAGTTCTTAAAGACTTATTTTCGAAACTTGTGTATTTAAGCTTTTGGATTTCTCTGGTTAAGTAAGCTATATTCATTGTGTATCAATAGAAATTGAACAGATACTGAGAAAGGAACTTCCATAAGGAAGGGATTTCAGACAGCTTAACCAGAGGGGGAATGTAGTGTTGTGAAAACAACACTGCTGGTTGCCTTAGGAATAAGGGGCCACCTCGCTCATTTTAAGGTCCTGTACCCAGTACCTGTTGGAGTCAAGGGAGCCATAGAAATATGGAAACTTGTGAGCCATCCAGTCCATAAGCTGAGGAATCAGACGTTGGCAGTTAAAAGACTGGAACAAAGACAAAAGTGTTAAGTCTTGAGTATAAATAATAATTATTTAAGAATGGAACAGTGGATCCGTTCCTTCTGTTAAAACTATTTTACCCCATCCATACTGTTGTCTCTTAATTATTGTTATTACTATTGTTATTTTTTCTGTTATTTGTTCAATCTTGTACCTATAAATCTCCCATGAATATTATTTTTCCTTCTCTCAACAAGAAGGGCATCATACATAACAAAGCGATGAACTGTTTGCTGTCAGATTGAACCTACTATTCTTGAGGAACGTTGTCAAGATAGTAGGGAACGTTTGACCAGACAGGTCAATTACTAACTTTTCTTTTCATTTTCATTCTTTGTAAAATAGTATAAGGCATTAATTAGAGTTCTATCCTCGTGGGAACGATAATCTGGACATTAACACTCACATTTATTACTTGATGCGTGCACTTGCGCACTTGGGTTGAAACTAAGAGATTAAATGTGTTCTCTCTTAGTGAACTGAGGAATGTCTTCATCATAATATACTTTTCACCCAACAGCTTTTGACCCAACGGTGATCCCTATCACAAATCCTCAATGTGACACATGTTCCATTCCAAGGGCTTTATCTAGTTACTCATATTCAATATTTGAGACATATAATATGAAACAACATAAAGAATGCTTTTATTCATAAAATTTATTCATAATAAATAAAAAAAGTACATGGTTCATCTGACTCTCAGATTGTCTCTAGGACACCTATGTACTAACATGGAGGATGCTTCCTCAAAAAAATAATAACAATAATTGATGTTGTAATAAAAATGAATTGTACCTCTTTATCAATCATCCTGGTCCACCATTGTTGTACTAAAGATTTCATTGTTATCTTTCACATTTATATATATATATATATTAAAGGTTTCTCTAAAATGGGTTTGCATATTAAGTGAATAAATATGAATGCATGCACATATAGAACAGTAAGTGGATTATGATCATAATGGGTATAAATGAGTATGGTCAAACCCGGTTTTAGCCTCAATGGGCTAAGCCTATATAAAAGTTTTAAACTTGGCTTGACTTGTTAGCCTGATACTAGCCAAATTATAAGTTTGGTAAAATACTCACTCACACAAGAGCCCTTTGGGCTTGAAGCGTCGATATTGCACAAGTCCAATTTTGGTTTACCTTTATTTAATTCATCTTGAAAGTGGTGTGGGTGAGGATCGAACTCGTGACTTTGTGGTCAAAGAAGCTTTGATACCATGTAAAGAACCATTTCAACTCAAAACCTTAAGGTGTTAGGTAATGACCTTTTTAATGGTTTATATTATACTCCAACAAATATATTTCACTCCGTAAATTATAGATTATAATTAATTTGTACAATAGCTAAACACAACCCAAAATATTAAGAATTTAACTATGTTGTTGAAAATGAAAATCAATCAATCAAATTATATTGATTTTTAATTATAAAATTAAATTTTAATTTAATTTAAAATAAATTAAAAGTTTACTTACGCGCGCGCGCATACACAAACACACACACATATAAAGACACACACGCATATGTGTGTGTATAAAAAAGAGCACAAAAGTATTTTTTTTAAGTACTTGTGTACAAATAATAACAATTAGGTTTGGTGGGCGCGTATCCTCTGCGAACGCGAAGTAGATCTGAAACACGCAAAGTAGACGACAATGCCTCCGTAGAGAAGAGCCACAACTCTGTGCTCCTCTGCGAACGCCATCGCTATTTTTCCAAAGTTCGAGAAGAAGAAATAAAAAAAAGCGTCTATGGTTTTTCTGTGAGCCATACAGTTGCCCGCCATCGATGCTGATGCGCTAGTCAGGGAAGGAGAGGATAACCTTCAGAGAAGGAGAGGTTTAAAGATCAGGGGTCCTTTTCTAGTGAAAAATCATTGGTTCAAATAGATGAGGAATGGATTGAGGGGAATTCAACTTTCAAGGATATTCTTATGAGAAACAATAGTGTGTGGGTATCTGATGAGGATAAGATGAATATGGATGAGAATACACAGGAGAAAGCTGACGGTATGGTAACTGCGAATGAGATCGTAATGGAGACCCATAATGATGGAAAAATTAATTTTAAGCTTTCCGATGGGTTCAACAAAAAAACCTGGAAGCCATGGAAACATTCGATCTTTGTGAAGATTTTAGGGAAGAAAGTCTCTATCAATTTTATAAAGAAGAGATTGGAAAATATGTGGGCAAAGGATTGAAACATTTATGTGACAGATATAGAAAATGATTTCTTCCTGGTGAGGTTTGAACAAAAAAAGATATGGATTTTGCTTTAACGGCAGGACCATGGGTTATTTTTTATCACTACATTGCTATAAGAGCTTGGGAACCAGATTTCCAACCTTACCAAGCTTCCATAAGTAAAATAATGGCTTGGGTAAGGTTACTAGCTTTTCCGGTGGAGTATGTCAATACGTCTCTGATTAAAAGCATTGGAAATTGGCTTGGAAGATTTATGCGTTTGGATGCAGCAACCACGAATCTCGTTAGGGGAAGATTTGCGAGGATTTGCATTGAGTTGATTTGAACAACCTCTTAAGGCAGAATATTTCATTTAGGGATGTTATAAACAGGTAGAATATGAAGGTTTACATTTAATATGTTTTTGTTGCGGGAAGTATGGTCATAAGACAAAAGGGTGTCATTTTGTTGTTAAGGAAGTGTCAGAGAAGGTTGTTCCTAACCCTAAGTTGGTTGGTGATGCAGAGATCATAAGTGAAAAATCTGTGGAGGAGGGTGCTCCTAATTATGGACCTTGGATGGTAGTGTCAAGAGGAAAAAAGGAAGAATATCAAAAGCAATAGATGGTGCAACTCCAATTTTTGTTATCAAAGGATCGCAGTCTATATCTGAGAATGATAATGGTCCAAGTGCAAAAAATGGTAGGCGAGTGGGTAAAGCTCATCTAATATCAACTATTAAAAATCACATGGAAGTAGATGAAAATGGGTGTGCAACTAATTACGGTGGGATGGATCCAATGAGTGTTAAAAGAAAAAAAGAAAAAGGAAAAATCAACTTAGTAGAGACTGACAAAGCTTTCATTTTGGTGGGGAATGATGCGAAGAAAATTGTGGGTGAGTCATTGTCAGGTAATGGGATGAATAATGAGGCTAATGTAGATTCAACAAGTAAGGGAAGTATAGAGTCCAAAAGAATTATAGGGGGTCATAAGGGAGAGGGTTCTAAGTCTGCTTTGCTGATTATTGAAGACCATGATGCTAAGAAGGTTGCTTTGGATCACGAGGAAATAGTCAGTCTCATGAGAATATTGCAAGTGAAAATATATTGGAACAACAAGGTCGTGTTCCTCCGGACCTTAGGTTAAGGTCGACTCAAGGGAAACAGAGTTCGACTAGGGGAAGTATTAGAAAGAATTAAGGCTAAGCGATTTTTTATCGCAGGTGCAAAGAAAATTTGCAACCAAATCTACGTGTTTTTAATGTCTTTGATGTTTTGAAAATGCAGAGGGGCAGCTAAACCCAGTTTAGGTCGCACTCTTAAGTTGTTGGTGGACAAGAATTCGTGTTGGATAGTGGTTCTGTTTTAAACAAGAAAAAACAGTGATAGGTGTGAGAAAATCATGATGAAGATTAAGTTTGACAGAATGTTAGTAGAAGAAGCGGTGGAGTTTTCTGGCAGGATCTGGGTCATCTTGAACTCTAAAAAAGTAACAGTTCAAGTTCTTTCTCCGAAAATGCAATGTATCCACATGAAGGTAACTCTAGAAAATAAGAATAATTTCCTTTGCATTGCAAGGTATGCTAGTCCGCGAGAGGAAAAAAGACATTTTTGTGGGAGGATGTTTTGCAGCTTACTGGAATTTGAGGAAGCGGAGTCTAGAGTTTTACCGAGGCTGGAATCTGATCACAACCCTGTTCTTGTTAAGCTGGACACTGGTCATGCTAAGTGGCAAAATAGACCTTTTAGATTTTAGGCTACTTAGTTAGACCACCCAGGTTTCTCAGTTCTTATGCAAGATAAGTGGAATCAGGAAATAGATATATCCACGATGCTTAGCAATTTTGTGCCCCATTTGCAGCGTTGGAATAGATTGGTTTTCTTTGACATAAACATTAGAAAGGATCATCTTTCTCAGATGCTTGTGGAGATTCAAGGCAGAAGAGAGATTAACGACAGTAATGATCTGCAAGATTTGGAGAAAGTTGTCCAAAAAGATTTGTCTCTAACGCTTGAGCAGGAGGAAATTCTATGGTTCCAAAAGTCCAAACATAGATGAAAACACAAAATTCTACCATTTGATAACTATAATGCACAGAAGCGGAAATAGAGTTTCCAGGCTTCGAAACAATATGAATATTTGGACTGAAGATCCTGCTGAACTCAAATCATTAGTGTGTGGGTTCTATAAAAATTTGTTTATAGAGGAGGTGTTCAACAAAAGATGGCTTTCTTCTGCAAATTGCTGGCTTGGTATTACTCAGGAGGAGTGCACAAAAATGGTAAGAATTCCTAGCCCTCAGGAGATTACTAAAGCTTTATTTAGTATGGGAGCGTATAAAGCACCAGGAGTTGATGGATTCCCAGCAGTATTTTTTCAAAAGGAATGGAGCAATGTCAGACAATAGGTTTGTGACTTAGTCAGAGATATGTGGACTAGGCCTGATCTTATTTTTGATATAAATTCTACTCTTTTAGTACTGATTCCCAAAATGAAGGATCCTGAGTATATCTCGCAATTTAGACCTATATCATTATGCTCAGTTGTTTACAAGGTATTGTCAAAAAATATAGTTCAGAGAATGAAGGCTATTATGGAAAAAAATTATCTCTCCATTTCAAGTGAGTTTTGTGCCAAACAGGATGATTCAGGATAATATTATAATTGTGCAAGAGTTAGTTCATTTTATGCATATGATGAGGGGGGAAGCCTTTCATGGCTATTAAGATTGATTTAATGAAAGCATATGATAGGTTAAGCTGGGATTTTTTGCAACGTACCATGGAAGAAGCTGGTTTTCCTGACCAGTTCATTAATCTTATAATGAGTTGTGTTAAATCGTCCAGAATTAATATCCTTTAGAATGGAGGAAAAATGGAGGAGTTCATGCCTACAAGGGGGATTAGACAAGGTGATGCTTTGTCCCCCTATTTGTTTGTCATCGCTCTGGAGAAGTTGTCTCGTATTATAAATACTGCTTGCAAGGGTGAAATTTGGAGACTTGTTCGGGCTAAGAGGAAAGGACCTCAGATTTCTCATTTTGCCTTTGTAGATGATTTCATGTTATTTATGGAGGCTAAGTTGGAGCAAATTGATGTTCTTCTGAAATGTCTTAACCTCTTTGAAGATATTTCTAGATAGAAGTTAAGTGTGGAAAAGACTACAATTTTCTTTTCTAAAAATACCAAAGAAGATGTAGCTAGTAATATTATTCATCGCAGTGGTTTTAAGAGAGTGAAGAATATAGGGAGGTATTTGGGTTCGATGATGCAACACAGGAGAGTTTTGATAATGAATATTTTATTGCACTTATTTATCACTCTTGATTAGTATTTTAGGAGTATTTGGAATGAAACTAATGGTCTTTTGGGTTACATTAGATTTCTGGTTGTTTATTGGGTTTAATTTATTTTCGTCATTAATTTCCAGCTTTACATTACTTTAGTATTTTGACCATATCTCACTACACAAGTGTCCGATTGATTCCGTTCTTGTTGCGTTTCAAAGATAACTGAGAGGGATAAAAATGATATGAAGACAAGAAAGCCCAACTAGGACAGGAAGATGATCGAAATCAGAGCCCAAGTCAGAAACGAGTTGTTAGAATTTTATTGATTTAAATTTGTAATTAGAACCCAAATTATGTTGAGGCCCATAGCCATTGTTTTAGTTCTGATTTTGTTTATTTTATTATTGTGGGCTGAAATTAGTTGAACCCTAACCCGGTTGTGATGTGCGTTAAAAGGGTTCGTTTAGGAAACTTGTCGGCAGTCTTCGTTTGAGAGTATGTATGATCGACAAATTATCTCTGGAGATTAATATATAGTTTTCTGTTCTTCTTCTTTTTAATTTTGAATTATGTTTATCTTAGCCATGCTAGGCTAAGCACCCTTTAATCAACCTAAGGGTAATGGATTCCATAGATTAACCTAGAGGATCTGTATTTTTCTTTTAATCAGATTTGTTTCCCTTCCAAACTCAGATTGATATCGTGCAATTGTGGATATTCAATCTGAGATTCGCGATTGCAACTATGGAAAAAGATTAATTATCAGATTTAATGATTAGATTGATTAACCCTATGACCTTAAGTCAACCGGGCTAATACTCTGCGATTGTATGAGTAGAAGCACCGTATTTGACCAAACGTTAGGCGATCGCTTAGAAAGAGTTCTTAATTGAAAACAAGGATTCTGATTCGATTAAGGTCAATCGCGAATCTGGTATCTTTTTATCCGGGGGAAGACGTCTCAAGAATCCTAGCCTTAGGTTGTTTATTTCAAATTACGATTTCAATTTCATCTTTTTACATTCTATTTTATTTTAATTCAAGCGAAACAAAAAAATCTTTTTATTTTCTTGTTTTTAATCTGCGATTTTAATCCTTGTGATTTCGTTGAGAGAAGACTCAGGTTGACGCTTTACTACAAAATTTTAAGAAACCAGATTTTATTACCTTGCACGAGTTTGACAGCTCGTGTCAAGTTTCTAAAGACTTATATGAGAATATTGTTGACAAAGTTAGAGTGAAACTAAACGCTTGGCAACAACAATGTTTATCACAGGATGGGCGCGTTATTTTAACTCAATCGGTGATGGCCACTATACCATATTTCCAAATGCAGAGAAGTAGTTTACCGAAAAGTATTTATGCTGAGTTGGAAAAATCGCAGTGTGATTTCATATCGGGTGATAGGGATAACAAGTGGAAGCATCATGCAATTAGTTGGAGGTGGTGAAGTAACCAAAAAATTGCGGTGGTCTTGGTTTAAAGCGTTTAGAGGTAATGAATGATACTTTTATTGCTAAACGTGTGTGGGAGTATCACTCAAGCCCTAATCATCTCTGGCTCAAGTGCTTCATGCTAAATATGAGGCTGGTAGACGCATTGGAGAGTCATTCATGGCTAGGAAGGGAGACTCATATTTATGGAAACATATATGCAAATTGTGGAAGGAATTAGAGTGTTGTATGGTATGGGAACTTAGCAGAGGTAATGAGATTAAGTTCTCGACTGATAAATGGTTACTTAATAATCAACTTTTAATTGATGTTGGTATTAATATGGATCGTAATATTGACTTGAGTGAGATTGTTGCAGATTGGATTTCAGTGGAAGGCGAGTGGAATTATGATGATTTGAAACTCTTGTTGCCGAAGGATGTTGTTGATTTATTTCTTAAATTTGACTCCTTCTTGCTCAGATGAACTGGATAAGTTGACGTGGGATCTATGTGGTGATAGTATAGTATCTGTGAAAGCCCTTTACAAATGGCTTAGTGTAAATAGGGGTTTAACAACTGCTGAATCAAATATGTGGAAGTACATTTGGTAGTTAAGGGCCCGCAAAAAATTAAAATCTTCATGTGGAAGATGGTTCATTGTAAACTCCTCACAATGGGAAATATGGCTTTGTGGAATGGAGGCTTTGATTCTTGTCCGATGTATAATTCTCACAAGGAATCAGTTATTCATGCTTTAAGGGACTGTCAACACGCCAAAGTTTTGTGGTGTAAGCTTGTTTCAGCCAATTTATGGGATGAGTTTTTTATTCTGAACTTGGATGAATGGATTCATAGATTTATAGGTGATGGCAGGAGGAACATATCTCAGGAATTTTGTACAACAACTTTCTTTGTTATTTGCTGGAAATTATGGCAATGGCGTAATGATGTTGTGCATGGTAATTCTTCAACACCTATTTTTTACAAAGAGCTTGAAATTCACAGATCTGTTAAGGAGGTGAATGAGGCCTTCGTTGAGTCTTATAGTATTGGTGCAGTAAAAAAATCGATTGTTCAAAACATTGTTTGGCAATTCCCCATGGCGAATTTTGTTAAGGTAAATTGTGATGGTGTTGCGCATGGCAACCCAGGGCTAACTTCTTGTGAAGGTGTTGTGCGAAATGATCAAGGAAATTGGATTATGGGTTTTGCTTATAAGCTTGTTGTTTGTAGTTCCTTCAAAGCTGAGTTGTGGGGTGTACTACTAGGTTTGGAGCTTGCTTGGAGTTATGGATATCGACAGATAGTTATTGAAAGTGATTCTTCTGTTGTGATCACTGTGCTCACCAATCATGGTGTAGCAACTCGTGAGGGTCATCTGATCTCTGGTATACGAGCATGGCTTCGAAGGAATTGGATTGTTAGATTGCAACACACATTTTGAGAAGGCAACGTTTGTGCTGATTGGATGGCGAATTTTTTTCTCAACAACAGAGAGGGTTTGGATCATTTTATTAGTGGAGAACATCCACCTGGTATCTGTCTGCTTCTCCAAGTTGATTTGGCTGTTGTGGGCAGGCCTCGTAGACTAGTCATTCAATAGTTTTTGTTTTTGTTTTCTTTGTTGGGCTTTGGCCCTTTTTCTACCAAAAAAAAAAGTATTTATTTTAAGATTAAATAACCATAATATTTAATCATAAAAGAAGCAATTACCAAATAAGGGAAAACCAATCAAATTAAACTAATAAAAAGAATTTTCCAAAAACATAATTAAATAAATAAAGAGAAACAAATAAAAAAACATACATAAACACATGTCAAACAAACAAAGAACAATATATGTAAATTCATACAACACTCATAAGTCAAGTAAATTTTATTTTTTTAATGAAAATTTTGAAAAGAGACAATTTTGTCAATGTGATAAAAAAGAGAGGAAAAAGTACCAAGAATAAGGACTTATTATTAACTACAAATGTCTTAAGTCGATGGATGGTTGGGAAGGTATGAGAAGTTGAGAAGGGATAAAAAAAATAGCAAAATTTGGCAAAGGAGAGAAGATCGATGGCGCCGAAGGAATTTAGAGTTAAGAAAAATGTGTTTGCCAAGTAATAAAATAAAAGATTGCGAAAATTCAGAAAAATTAAAAAATCATAAGATTTTATTTTATTAAAAAATAACAAAATAAATAATAAGATATTTTATTTAAAAATAACAGGATATTATTCTATTAAAAAATATTATTTGTTAAAAAAAAAAATCAGCCAAGACTCGAGGCTTAGAGGTCAAGCTTGTTAAAATAAGTTTGTGACCAGGTTTCTAAACAAGTCTTTTAATGATATCTAGCCTGTACTATTTTTAAAACGAGGCAAACTAAAGGCAGACCAAGTTGTAGGCTATTAAGAAGTCGCCCGGCTCATTTACATCCCAAATAATATACATTAAGCTTTTTTCATTTTTTTTAACTTACTGACTACTGATTTCAATTTGACCTAATTAGCAATACTAAATTGGTCCCTAGTTATTTAGGTCTCTTATCGTTTTGTTTTTATATATATGCTTTTATATAATTTTTCTATTTTACAAAATAAATTTTATATTTTGTTTCAAACATTATTTACTATAAAATTTGTTCGCTACATCATAACTTATACTTTCCAAATCATATTTCAAGATATTGTCTATTTCCGAGTTTTTTGTTACTACTGGTTATACAAGATCTTGGCTTCAAGCTTCACAGGAAAATAGGATCATCTCTCTCGCGCAGACACACAAACACACGTATCTATAAGCATGTTAGAATTTTACATACACAAATATATGTGTATCATTCTAACGTGACAGAATTTCTTAGAGATTTCATTTATATTCAAATTTAACTGTTTGATTTAGGGATTTTGAGAGGCTACCATATGTTTGGAAGGAGTTCAATGATTTTGCATTGGGGGAATTAGATGAAGATGCTATATCCGCTGCTGCATATTCTAGAATTGTGGAAGAGAATAATCCATTCAGATATGCATTCAGAGGCCGTCATTCTTGGTAGTGATGGATGTTGAAGCATGCTCGAGTCTTTCGTGAATGTCTCCCTCTATGATTTCATCTTTGTAAATTAGAAGGAACTTTTTGAGTGTTGTTATTATCATATTAAATGGTAGGTCAAATTTACAAGAATTTCATAATAAATTTTGCCAAAACTGTGGAAACTGTCGCGGTTTATATGAAGATACTTATTTAGCACACTTTGTTTATAATTGCTCGTTATATTTACTAGCATCCTATATTTAAGTTTAAATAAATGTAGTGTTAAATGATTAGTTTGAAGCATTTTTTTTTGTTGTTGTTGGTAATCTTGAAGCATATTTCAATCACTTTAGATTTCTATCCCTATTATTTTTTAGTTTGAGTCTTTTTATTTTGAATCATTTGATTTTTGATATCTATAGTTTAATATTGATCACAATTTTTTAAAAAAAGAAAAAAGAGAAAAATTTCGGTCTTTACAAACTCTATTTATCAAAGAGTAAATATCTTTTTTGGTCTTCAGACAAATTTCACGAGGCTCGTTTTAGTCCCTAGCAAATAAAAAGGCCCATC
Organism: Gastrolobium bilobum; assembly: GCF_033153095.1. NCBI lineage: Eukaryota > Viridiplantae > Streptophyta > Magnoliopsida > Fabales > Fabaceae > Gastrolobium > Gastrolobium bilobum. The sequence goes on from NW_026899198.1 coordinate 584,083, forward strand.
GTGGTCCCTCAAAAATTCAAAAGGACTCATTTAGTTGAAATCGTGGTCCCTCACAAATTCAAAAAAGACCCATATTAGTCATCAAAAGGACTAAAATGGGTTCAATTTAATTTTTTTAGGGACCACGATGGGCCTTTTTATTTGCTTGGGACTACAACGGGCATCGTGAAATTTTTTGAGGAACGAAAAAGGTATTTACTCTTTATCAAAAGAAAACGGTAATTATTCTTTGCGAATTATTATTTCCTATAAGTTTAATTCATTAACGTATATATTATTACCAGATTGAGAAACAAACATCTTAATAGAATGTAGTAGACCTCTGCCCAAGAAAAGATCGTAAAAGTTTCCCTCTAACTTTCGGTTATGCATAAATAAAAATATACTCAAATTTAATTTAATATGCATATTATATATATATATATATATATATATATATATATATATATATATATATATATATATAATGAAAAAAACATTTCTCAAGTTGCTTGAGATAAATTTATCTCCGACCACCACAAAATTACGTCGTTTTGTTTACTTATTTTCTTATATTAATTGATTCATCTTTGAATGGTTATGATTCCCTTTATCTCTCTCTTCCTTTATCACCATTGATCCATCTTTGTACGGTTATGATTTAGTAGCTGGAGATAACATTGTCTCAAGCAGCTTGAGAAATGATAAGCCCATATATAATGTGTGGATTTGATTTAATTGTAGCAATTGACAATATTGCCTTTCTTTGTTAAATTGAGTAACCTATTTAAATTACTATTATAGAATAAATTCAATTAGGGTGTGCATGACAACATTCCCATAATTATTATTTTTTTCCCGGGAACATAAACAGTGTTTGACAAAACCAATTTATTTTTTGTTCTCGAGAATGAATCGGTTCAATTTCTGCGCTAGGGGAACAAAAAAAAGAATAAAAAAAATTTTGTTTTTTATTTCCGGGCACAAAATGAGAAACACTTGTCTCTTTCAATCGCTCTCCACCATTACCATCATCAACACCACCATCTCGACACGACCACCACCACTCTTGTCGCCGCCATTGTCGTACCACCACCACCAAGATGTCACTGCCACCATCACCTCCATGCCACCACCACCATCCTTACCATCATGCCATAGTCACCACCACCATCCTTACCATCATGCCACAGTCACCACCACCACCGCCACCAACCACCACTACCATCACCGCAGTCACTGACGTCACCACCACCATGCCACCATCGTTACCACTACCACCGCTGCCGCCAACACCATCATGCCACCATTACCACCATCATCGTCGTAGCCACTGTCGTCACCACAACCACCACCACTACCGCCACAACTGTTGCCACCGGCACCATGGCACCATCATTGTCACCATTACCACCACCACGCCACCGCCACTGCCACCACCACCACCACCATGCCACAACCAATTCCACCACACTATATGAAAAGGAAAGTGATGATCCAAAAATTTTTTATGCATAGAAATGATTTTTTATTCTATTATTTGTTGTTTTATGAAACACAATTCTCATTCTCGAAATAAAAATAGAACATGTTATCAAACACATTTTTTTCTTAAAAATTGTTCCAAGGCACAGAAATATAAAAAGAATTGTTTCTTTTCAGAAAGAGTACCAGAAACAGATGGTTGTCATACACATCCTTAATTATTATATAAAACGATTCTTATAATGAAATTCTCTAAAAAATAATTCATTGAACAATAAGTAATACATATATATATATATATATATATATATATATATATATATATATAATATCAAAAATCAGCTTCTAATATAAAAGTTTAAATGTCTAAAATGATAAAAATTTAACTTGTTTCTTTGTTAGATATCTGTGTTTAATGAATTGTTATATACTTATTTTCGTTAAGAGAAAAAAATCATTATTTTTTTTATATAATTTGATTTTATTACAAGGAATATTAGGTGAATTCCTAAAGTAGCATTTTAATTTCAATGCTTATTTGAATTTTTTTGTTTAAAAGTTTCTAAACATGTTTACTAAATGAATCAAATTATTTAACATGGTGGTGGTGGCAGTGGTGGTGGTGGTAGTGGTGGTGGCGAGGCAGTGGCTGCAATGATGCTGGTGGTGGTGTGGTGGTGATGGTGACGGCAGTGGCTGCGACGATCGTGGTGGTGGTTGGTGATGGTGGTTGTAGTGGTGGCGTGGTTGCGGTGGTGATGGCATGTGATGGTAGTGATGGTGACAATAGTGGTTGCGGCGGTGGCGGTGACGACAGTGGCTACGATGATGGTGGTGGTGGTTGGTGGCGGTTGTGGTGATGGTGGTGGTGGTGGTGGTGGTGGTGGTGGTGGTAGTGGCGGTGGAATGGTGGTAGTGATAGTGGCGATAGGTGGAGATCATGGTGATGGTGGTGGTGACAACGACATTGACGATGGTAGCGATGGTCGTGTCAGGATGATGGTGGTGGTGGAGATGATGGTAGTGAGACAAGTGTTTCTCATTTTGTGCCATAGACAAAAAAAACAGAATTTTTTTGGATTCTTTTTTGTTCCCCAGCACAAAATTTAAATCGGTTCATCTCGGGAACAAAAAAATAAACTAGTTTTATCAAACAAGTTTTTTATCAATTTCTGTTCCAGAGAACAAAAATTAAAAAAAAAACTCATTCCGGGAAGGTTGTCATAACAAAAAGAGATTACACACAAGCCTTCATGAGCCTAACCCTAATTCCTAATTCTCCTTCCGCCTCTCTTTGTAATTGTGTCCCAAGTAACATACTTTCCTCCTACCTTGTTTGGCATAGCACACACTCAAGCAAGGAGGTTCGTATGGAAAGGTTCTCCCAAGCCATTGACATTGATAATTTGAATCACCTTTCGAGGACGATGTACACTTTAACATTTACTAATGATCGAAAGGTTTGAAATCAAAGAAAAGGAATGTATAATAACCCTAATTTCATAATTTCAAAATTAGAGGATTATTAGGAAGACCTTACGGTCATAAATGAAATGAGAATGAAATTCTAAGAAGTTTGATATCCATATTGATGTTAAATTACACAATGGATTTTCATTTGTTATTTTTTACTGCGGACGTATTAACAGTCAGTAGAATAGCTCTAATTTAGCAAATTAGAGTTAGAAAGCTATTTTGATGATATGATTATCATAGATGAGATTAGTATATGATTTGATCAAGTTTGATACCCATATTGGGATATTTTGGAAAATTCACTTCTGTTGGATATTTTGTACTGCTGTAGAAGCAGTCGGTAGAATCCCGGAACGGGAAAAAGATGAGACAATGGGAAGAAAGACCAATATATGTCTAACAAGTCATAATTAGACCAATAATATTAAAGTTAAGAAGATTATGAAATCCGGGTATAGTTAAGAACACCGGTAAAGACTACAATGCAATTAAACAGTTGTTAGTGGATCTGTGATCGACTAATCAAATTTTTAAGTTATGAACATGATAATTAGACAAAATTAATATTAATTACTTAAATTTAGAGTCTTGGATGTTTCCAGGTAGAAATTTAATAAACAGTTTAGATAAAAATTACATCGGCTGTCACTAGATGGCAGAAAGTCACTCAAGTGACTTGCTCAAAACCCTAGAATGACTAGGACCCCTCCCATTCAGCCCCATCAGCCCTAACACTCTCTCTCTCTACCCTTTAGAGATTCAAATTCTCTCCTCCTTCTCTCTAGATTTTTAACCCCAAAACTCACTCAAATCATCAAACACTTTTCACCAAAGTTGTTCCCCTCATCATCCTCTTTAAGAATATCTTATTTTTACTTTGAAAAGCCAAGTTTTCATGGGTCTCCTTCTCCATACAGCAGCGTGTTCATGGCTTCCTCAAGCCATGGTGATGGTGCTTTGAGTTATACTTGAAGAACATCACTTGGATGCTTAGTTCCTTACGTTCTATTGTAAGTTTCTTGAGTTTTCTTCTTAAAAATCCCACCTATGTGTTGTGTCCTTGAGTTCTAATCTTGAGTTTTCTTAAAGGTATGTTCTTTGTGGAAAGAAAGCATGCTTGCTTGAGAAAGATGGGAGCTTGAAGCATTGGTGCTCATTTGAAGATGTAAGCATGAAACTTTGAAAAAATGGTGACAAAAATCCCACCACCACCACCACCTAAACTATTCTGCCATCATGAGTTCTTAAGGGGGTTGATGTGTTTAATTGACAAAAATTGGTTCTTGAGGTTATTAAGTGTGGACAATCATGAGTAGGACCAAGGGGAAATGTTAAAAATGCAACCTTTAAGCTTAAAAACGCTAATCTTGATTAAGGAATGGATTAAACTCTAATGACTCTATTATATCAAATCTGTCCTAAATAGTATAATCAGGGTTTTATGTCTAAAATTTAATTAAATGATGGATTAGTGGACTAATTAAGTGTAGGACTTAATTCACTAAAGAAATGATAAAATTAACAAGTTAAAAACTTAGTTTGTATAACCTAAGCAATTCGGCCACCTAAGGATGAAGTAGGATTAATTTGTTAAATATTGGTTCAAGACATAATTAGGACACTAATCTAGGGTTTAAGTGAAGTGGACCATGCATAGTGTATTAATTAATTATTAAAACCCTAAAAATGGACCTAATTAGGGTTTAGAAGCACTAATCAGGTAATTAGGGAACTTAATAAACTAAGACCTAAGGTGAATGTGTATGAATGCATAAGTGACCTAATAATATAAAAACCCTAAAATTAAAGTAACATAGGGTTTTTAATCAATGATAATTAGGATTTGCTAATTAAACACACTTTAGTTAAATGACCAGTTTTTAGGCTAACTTTGGGAGAGCATATCTCCCTCCATAGAGGTCCAATAGGTATATTCCATACATCATTTTTAAGCTTGAGATGTCAGCTATATTGTGTCAAAATTTTGGTATCATTTGAAGATGTGTAGCATTTTGTAGGTCCGATTGAGTGGAGACTGCCCAGGGAGGCCATGTGCAGGGGCTGTACGTGTCTGCATCTTCCACGAATTATTTCTCCCTCAGCTCTTACTCAAATTAGGCTCATGATCTATAAAATTAAACTTGAAGGTGTCTAGTTTTCTGTATAAAACTTTGAGAGCAATTGGTTTAGTAGATTTTCCAGAATCGCAGAAATGGTGAGGGATGTTTGGGGCTCTGTTTGGAGTTGGCAGGCAGTTTTTCTTGTCCAACTTCAAACGGTGATAACCGGAGATAGAGAACTCCAAATGAGGCATATGATACCTTTTTGGAAAGGTAATTGAGTCTAGATTAACATACTAAAATATGAGAATGTTATAACAAGTGGGTTGTGCACAGTGACTAAAAAACAGAAGCGTGTACAGTTATAGGAAAACCGTAAAAGTGAGATTTAGGCTAAGTGGATTTATGGGAACCCCTTAGTAACTTATAATAATTAATGTTCACGGTTATGAATGACATATATTGATAATGAATGGTCTAGACTTGTAATGGACATATTATTGGCATATGAGTATGGAAAGTGGAATCATTAAATGATTAAGTCTTGTTCATGACTTGATTAATTACTATGTAATTAATGATGTGAATAGTTTCTACTCTAGGTGTGCCTAGAGAACCTTGCACTTGAGGATTGTATTGGAGCATACGTATTATAGTGGAGTGTTGGCTTGTGCTAAGCTCCTTGAGGTAAGCTCCTGGTTATGGTTGTTCTTCTCTCTTGTGGCCCCACCATGATGTGGACATTATGGTTGAATTGTATGAAAGTATGTGATATGTGGTATATGTGCATTCATTCACATTCATATAGATATTATATGATTCTTAATGTTTTGATGATGCACTGATAATGTATGTGATGAGGTTCCTGGCCAGTGAATATGTATGTAGGCTACCTATGGCTTGACCCTGGGAGTTATTTCATACTACGGTTTGTGTTGACTGTCTATGGCTTGACCCTGGAGTCACACTAGGCATGTTGGACTTGTCAGTTAACTATTCTTGGGGAAAGCCCTTGAATAGTTAGCCAGAGGATGAAGTATGATGCTATGTTTATTCTGTATGTTTGTTATATATGCTTTATATCTGACTTGTCATGCAGAAAGTGGGCTCAGGGGATTAGAGGATCCTCTAAGAACCTTGAGCTTACTGAGATGTTGTTATCTCACCCTTTTTTGGGGACATCATTTCAGGTACCCCAGGTAGCAGTGTGCAATCTAAGGGCAAGGGCCCAACTATGGATTAGTGGATTGAGGCTGCTGTTTATTTTATGCTATTATGCTGTTATGTGGCATGTGTAGTGTTTGACATGCCTAGTTAGTTTATTTTGAGACTATGTTGATGTATGTAATAATGCTCAGGATTATTATTAATTGGGCTTCTGGATTATGGTTATAGTTGTTACAAGTTATGTTAGATGCATGTGATGAAGACATATAGACATGATGTATGGATTTGTTAATTTGGGCATGGAGCCATTATGTATGTATTGACCCTATATGAGGATTGCAAGCTATCTGTTATGTAACTATGATTATCAGATGTGATTGTGTGTGAGATTCTTATCTCCCAGTTATCCGTTAAACAGCCGTTATGCTGTCCGTGAGACTCTGACAGGAATGACACTTGTTGTCATATCCGTCTAATCAATGGCCACTAATACTGGCTAATGAGATTAATTAGTAGTTGTATATTTTAGATTTACGCTTTCGTAATATCTCATGTGAATGTTTTTAGAAATGTTTTCATAAAATATTTTGGAAAAAGTTTATTCGTATTTTCACACGACGTTTCTTTAATTATTTAGTCAAATCTTCCGTTGTGTACGCTGTAATATCATGATGTCAACAAGGAGTACTACGAGGTGTTACAGAATGAAGGCATGAACTTTATGTCTTCGGGTGATTTTCTGCATGACTTCAATAAATAATTGCATGATACTATACGAATTTTATTAAGCAAGATCCATTTGTATACATGTGTATGTTTTTTTACATGAACAAAAATTGTTTTAGTCTATACGAATGCATGACCACGACCTCCTTATGTGATAAATATAGCATTTTTAATTTTCAAACACGTCCATTCATCCCACCCAGCCCCTTCCCTCTTTTCCTATATAATTTCCCTACCTCAGTACCTTAATTCACTCACCCATTCCCTTATATATAATCCTCTCCCCTGTAGTATAATTTTCTAATAATCATAGTCATTATCTCCATGAATCAGTCTCACAGAAAATTCATTGAGTTGTATGCCGAAGTAGACTTTGGAGAGCCTTCATCTCCTCCGATTCAATTAATAAGTATAAATAGTGAACTATATTTTGAAAACAAAGATAGATATATCTTCTCACATGCACTTCCACCTCCAGCAATTTCTAGTCAAATCACATTCGGCAAAGAAGAAGATGATCTCACGCGGATGGAAGACAGAGATGTTCAAAATATCCAGAAAAACTGAATTGTTTTAAGAACCACATTGAATTGAACCAAAAAAACTGGTTTTTTAAAACAGATCTTGAACTGGAACCGCTTTTAAATTTTTAAAACAATTCAGTAATGATCCAATTTAAAACTGGTTTGTAACCGGTTGAACCGAACCAATTACGTATTATATCACACTACCTCAGTAAATCAGTTTTTCACTACTCTTCAATCTACACTATGAATAAGCCAACAAACAGAGACTTCCAAGTAAGAAATTTTTTAACGAAAACCTTAATCATGAAAACAAATATATCACAGTATCTCAGTAAATCAGTTTTTAACTCTCTTTCCATGAAATCTTTTCAAGAAATGTTTTTCCTATGCAGCTCTGTTTCAATCTATGAACCTTGTGAACGGCACCATGGGGCTTTTGTTGACCGGAAACTGCCACTTGTGCCAGGCAGCGATTGAGACGCTCTGTGGCAGCACCTTGAGGCCCATGTCGGAGCTTCATGGCCTAGACGCTCCAACTCCCATCACCGATGACGGATCCGAATGGGAAGTCACTTGTTGGTATGAGATCTGAACCCAATTTTGGGTTCTCGAGGTCGAAAACTAATAATTCTGCTTTCGACGGAAAACGCAAGCGATCGAACGAATTCACCAAATTTACCAAATTTCAGATGATCGATCTTATTCTCTAGTTGACACCAAGTTTCAGAGCACGCTCCCTTTTTTTTTTAGTTTTTCTTCATTGTTTGAACGCTTTGTTTTGAGAAGAGGGCTTTCCTGGAATTAAATTTCGTTGAGATGTCGAGATACTGGTTTGGGTAGAACCGGTTCCGAACCGGTTTCTAACCAATTCTGAACCAAATTCAACCAGTTCAAATAAAAAAAAAGGTTCAATTCTTTGAACCGAACCGAATTAAAATGGTTTGGTTTGGTTATGTAAAAAATCCAGTTCGGTTCGACCCATGCCCATCCTTAATGGAGGACAAAATAAATGAAAGTGAATAGAATGAAATAGAGACTATTGAAAAGGCTAAATGTGACAAAATATATGTTGAAGTTGATCATACGAAGTGGCTTATTGCCAAATTCATGATTACATACGTAATTTTTCAAGTGGGATGTGATTAGAAGGCAATAAATTAAGAGAAATGTTATATTTATAGTATATTTTCATTTACAACCTCTGACAACCATATTTTAAACGTTGATTTTCATCAATTAACATTTATTATTTTCACAAATCTAACTCATTAATTATTAATTCTCAATAAATGATAATCTTTGATTGATGAAAATCAACGGTTAAAATATGATTGTAAGAGAATGTAAACGAAAATGAATTATAAGTATAACCTTCCTCGTAAATTAAATGTAAAAAAATATTAAAATGTCTCAACAAATTCATTTTAAGAGAATAATGTTTTTTCGGGAGATAATTTTATCTTATTCACTCACATGAAAATGGATAGAGTATTAAGAGAAGAGAGGAAAAAAATAAATAAATATCACTTATTTTTATGTGAACGCAAAAAATCAATCTATTTCCCCATGATAGGAAAAATAGAAATCCCATCTTTTTTTTAGTAAAAAATCCACACGTTTGTATTACAAAAAAAAATAAAATCCACACGTTTTATTTATTTTATTTTATTTTATTTCTTCAACAACTTTCAATCACAATTGTTATTTTTTAGGGAAATATTATTCTTATACAGTATAAGATAACACTCTTTCTTACACACTCATTGATTTCCGTATAGTTTAATTTTCATTTTTTTATTTTTTATAAATGAGTGAACCCCACCCATGATTGTCTCTAGGAGAGAACTTCTCTCCTACAACATAAGATTAATAAAGCCTTATTTTTTATGCAAATTTTAACTGTACCTCTTCAGTTCCATTTAAAAAATGGGTCCCCCTCTCGTTAAAAAAACTAATCCCACCTCAAAATGTGTTACCTAAAAGCACATCCAGAACCCGAATTTGCTTTTGCTTCTAGTCTAAGCACAAAAGATTAAGAATATATGCCAAATATCCTGAAGAAGCAGGTGAAAGGTGGGAATGAATTGGAGATATGAGGATTTGGCTAAGCATTTTGTGATGCTGACAATTTTTTCTATGATATACGCTGCTTCATTCATATTTGTGTGATTTTTAAGGTTCAACAAGTGTTTCAATAGTCCCAGTAAAGTACAATTCTCTGTACCCTTTTCAAGGAAATTCAATTTTTTAAGCTGTGTAGTTGGAGAAACGAAGAACATGGAGATTCTGTGAGACTCACTTGTCGTTTTTCTATATGTGTGGCCATTAGGAGCAGACTGAAGAGCAATTTTGAGTTTGTGTGTAAGTTTATCTCATGTGCTTGCGAAAAACTGGTTTTTAGCTTCTGGGTATTTGGTTTTCAACCTTTTTATTTTCTTAGTGATGATTAAAGTGGTCAAAGTTTGGATCTTTTCTACTTGAGGGCAAGGATTTGTTGAGCTTAAAGCATGATGAGTTTGTAGTGTTCTTTTGCAGAGATCTGGGGTGAATGGAACCTCCTACAGGATTTTGTGCTTCATTGAGCAGCTTTTTCCGATTTCTTCCTTTCTTCATTGGACTTCTGCTTCTTGGCAGCATCAAAGGTGAATGATAATGGCTCTGTTCTGTGTTCTTTGTGATTCTTTTTGGTTTTGAGTTTCTTGGGAATTCGCGAGTTGATGTTGAAAAGTAGTATTAATTTCTAAGCTATTATTTTAGAAAATGCAATACAAATGGACCATCTTTGCCTTTTTTCTCTTAATTATAATTCGTTAATAAATCTTTGATTTTGCTGTGAAATTTATTAGGCCTTTTTTTTTTCTTCCTAAACCTGTCAGCAATCTGTGTTTTTGATATTTACGTTGGAAGAAGAAGCACAGTTTAAATAGGATACAAGCTGAGCCAAAAAACAGGAAGTCCTAAACCCCATTCAATCCTTATGTCCACTGTGATTTGAACTGGCAACTATATTCTGTTTTTCATTCCACCAAGTTTCTAAGTTTTCTTCTAGGAAAGTGCAATATCCAGAGGTAAATCTTCTATCATCAATAGATCCAGCATAGTCTCTGTCAGTGTATGCCTCCAAAGTTGTCGCCTTCCCTGTTGTAAATATGATTCCTTTTCCAGGGTTTCCTTTCAAGTGCTGCAAAATGCAGTAGACAGCTCAAAGATGAGTTTCTTTGGAATTGTGCATGAATTGACTTACAATCCCCACTGCATAGTCTATGTCTGGGCAGTATAGGACAAATAGATTAGTTTTCCAATCAGTCTTTGGTAAGATTCCCTATAAACAGTTGCATCTTTGGCTGTTTCACTTAGTATGTCATGCTCAATGGGTGTTTCAGCTGGTTTACACCTCAATTTATTAGTTTCAGACATTAAATCTAGCACATACTGTTGTTGAGAGATGAAAATACTGTGACGAGAATGAGCCATTTCAATGCCAAGGAAGTATTTAATTTGCCTAGTTTCTTAATCTTAAAATCTCTTAGTAGGCATTAGCTTATAGCTTCCATTTCTTCTAGATCATTTCCTGTTACAACTATATCATCCACACAGACTCTTAGTGTTGTAACTCCCCCTCAAGTTGAATGTTTGATGAACAATGTGTGATCACATTGGCTTTATTTGTAACCCATAGCCTTCATAACTGAAGCAAATCTATCAAACCAGGTCCTTGGAGACTATTTCTATACATATGCGAATCCCATCTTCAAGGTTGCCATGTAGGAAACCATTTTTCATAGTTAGCTGCTATGGATAACAAAATTCTAACAGGATTCATTTGTGCAACGAGGGAAAAAGTTTTAAGGTAGTCCATACCATAAGTTTGGGTGTATTCCTTAGCCACTAACCTTGCCTTATATCTTTCTATTGTCCCATCTGTCTTATATTTAACTATGTAACCCCCTTACATCCTACACATTTCTTTCCTCTAGGTAGTTCTACCAAGTCCCAAGTTTTGTTCTTTTCTTGTGCATCCATTTCTACCTTCATCGCTTCTCTCATTCTTTGTTATCCAATGCTTCGCCAGCAGTTTTTAGGATAGTGATAGTGTTTGGGTGAGTGAGGAAACTTCTGTGATTATTGGACATTTTTTCATATGGATACCTTGGCCTTTGAGTACATTGTCCAACATCCTTCCTTATTGCAATTGGAAGATTGCCATCTTCAATGGGCACACTTTGCTCAAATCAAACTGCTTCATCAGCCTTAGTTACCGTTTCATCAATCTCTGGAGTTCAGAATCAACAACTAGTATTTCTTGAATAACAGGTTCTTTCCTCCATGAGTATACCTGCAGTGGATGAGCCGATGAGTAGCACTTTGAGTTTGGTCATCCATTGTTTTTGTATGCAGTGTGACTCAGGTATTTTGGACCCATTTGGAGAAACCTATTATAAGGATGGGAATGAAGGATTTCTTAGTGAAGGATTCTCAAGTTAGAACATATTGTCACCTTCCATACATGAAATCTCCCCTTGAAGATAAGGTTGGAAAAAGAATCTCGGTGTTTCAGCAAATGTGAAATCAGTGGAGACAGAATTTTTTAGTGTGGGGATTACAACACTTGTACACCTTATGGGTAGATGAGTAATCAACAAAAATACATTTGATAGCCTAAGGCTCAAGTTTCCCATGATTATGATATTGAACATGAACGATTGGCACACACCCAAAGATCCTAGGGATAAGGTTATTTGATGCATTGAATTCAGGGTAGAATTTGGAAAACAGTTGTATGGGGCTGTTGTTGTCAACAGTCCATGAGGATGACTGATTAACCAAATAGGTTTCGAGTTTTTCCCCAGTACTGTTCTGGGACATTTTCTTGGAAGAGAGGCTCGGTAACAGCTAGGAGATGCCCAATTTTTTGTTTTGCCAACCTATCTTGTGGAGTGCTAACAGAAGAGGATTCATGAATGACTCCTTTTTCGTTTAAGAAGGGAAACAGTGTTTGGTTAAAATAATTCTTTGTATTATCAGAATGGATTCAATTTGTCTGTCTCAAACTGATTTTTGATTGCCAGAAAGAAGTGCTGAAAAGTTGAGCTAACATCAGCTTTTTGTTTTAAGAGAAACACCGATGATACCTAATACAATCATCAATAAATATGACAATCCAATCGGTCCCAGATATATTCGGAATATTAGATGGTCCTCAAATGTCATTGTGAACTAAAGCAAAAGGAACTGACATTCTTTTATTACTTATGAGAAATGGAACACGTATGTGTGTGGCAAGTTCACCAGTATCACAATGAAATATTCCTACATCAACTGCTTGAAATAAACTAGGGAACATGACTTTAAGGGTACTGAAAGAAGGATGAGCTGAACATAAATGATATATTCAGATTCTTTATTGTTGGAGAGAAATGACTCAGACAGCAATGGCATCAGAATCTGACTCGTAGTGCTACTTGATCTGCTACCTTTGTCAAGCAGGTAGAACCCATATTCCACCCTAGCAAGTCCTATCATCTTCCCTGTTCCTTGATCCTGAAATATGCAGAGTTTAGGAGAATAGATTATAAGGAAACTTAAATCATTTGTAAGTTTGTGAATACAAACCAAATTAGCAGATAATTTTGGTACATGCAGGACATCTTTAAGAATATAATTCTAATTTATAACATCTCCTTTTCCAGCAATTGTAATAAATTCCATCTGCAATTGTAATTTTCTTGTTGCTAGGGCAAGGCCTATAGGACACAAATCCAGTAGAAAACTGTTTCAAATGGTCCATAGCTCTAGAATCTATAACTCATGTTCCTTGTTCTGGAGAATTTAAAACACTGAGTACAGAGGATTGGGAGACGTTACCTGAGAATGCTGAGGCGAAACCTGTTTCTGTGGGTTTCTATTAGGTGCCCAGTAACTTCCTTGGCTTTTCAATCTCATCCCTATTAAGTTCTGTAGATAGTTTGGAAGAATTTCCTTTTACTGCACCTATTCAATCTCGGTCCTACCAGGAACTTAAGATCCTGTCCTTCTCCTTATAACACTCAAATAAAACAGCATCTTCATTGCACTTTGAATTTCGAGGTGCTCATAATGGTCTAACTCCTACCACAGATGCTGCAAAATCTGGACATATTCACTAACCAATGAGCCCTCGCATTTTGTTTTGGAAATCCTCATCTTAATTTCATCTGTTTGAGCAGCATCGCAAACCTTGTCGTAGTTCTGTTTACAACTATCCCACACATCCTTGGCTGTTTCATAAATATACAAGCATCACTCACCTCTGGTACCATAGAGTTACACAACCATGACATTACAACCACTTCTTCATCCCTTGCAGAAAATTCAGATCTGCAGATGTCAGGGCTTTTCCAAGGTGGTTCAATTTGCCCTTCCCTTTTAGAAAGAATTTCAGATGAAATGAGACCATTTTAGGTAGTTTTTTTTCCTTTGAGATACAGACCCAGTTGGATATTCTGCACTCAGAAGTGGCTGAGGTATTGGAGGTTTCTGACATTCAAAGGAATTCTGGGTTGGAATTGAAAGCTTAGAGGGTGTTTAAAGAGAGGAAATCAGCAATGCTGCCAATAAAATTGGTTTACACAGAAGAAAAATGTGTGGCAATGCAGCCCGCAAAATTATATGGATTCTGATAGGACTAGATCAGAGATGCAGCAAAATAACTAATAAGACAGAGTATTTTGGCCCAGGAGGAACACCTTCTGGATTTTCTATATATTGATAAGCTGAAATTACAAGCAATAGTAATGAAAATAACAAAGACTCAAGTTACTACAATGGAGGTTTTCCTATCATATACGAAGACAGAAAATGTAAAGAAAGAAAGATACAATTCAACACATTCGAGAGGTGTTGATTCTCTCCCAATATAGTTTCCCAGCCCTAGAAGTCCCAAATTCCAATCCCCCTTCTCCACACCTCTACACCCCTTTTATTCCTTCTAACAACCTTGTCACCTCAGCAATTCTTCTAGAATATACTAACTAACAAACTTGTCATACTCCAATAATCCTCTGTTACTCAACTTACATATATCTATATATACTTACATGTATATTCCTATCAATACTCCCCCCCAAAACACTCACCATGCCCTCAAGGTGAGGTTTAGCCATCAAGAGTCTTATGCCAGGGTCCTATTGCTTGAAATGCAAGGGCCAACTTATTTGCAGCGCATGTTGATGATCTCCTCCAAGATCCCACAATTGAAAATGTAGGAGCCAATTTATGCAAGAAACAAAAGAACTTCCCTCGTGAACACCTTGGCCCATTTTAATCTTGGCAGCATCCCTCCAACTTTCCCTTTCTTTGGGATAAATGGTACATGCCTCTTCAGCTATGGTAATAAAAGTATGAACTGTACCAGTAACATTTGCAAGTGTTTTGAAAATAATTCCTCCATACCGAGTACAAACAGCCAACTTATAGATAATTTCTGATGCTGAATCTGGATATTTCTCTTTAGTCACAGAAAACATTGGAAAATTGCAATCTGATCTAATTGAATTGAAATCATACTGATCAAGCGCTCCACTGGCAGTGTCCAAAACAACCTCTGCATCTTTGCGGTCACAAGCCAGAATGCCAAGTATTTTATCATTAATTTCCTTCTCAATTAAAAAATGCAGTAGGTTGGCTTCTACATCATAATAGACTGGTGAATCAAGAATGCATCTATTATAAATTGACAGCTCTCCATTAATGTATCCACTGCAAACTGATTCTGCAAACAACCTCATTTTATCCATATTTATAATACTTACCTGCATCCCTTGCTCTTGCATGTACAAATGAAGCTTGAACCCCATGTCTACCAAAGCAGATAAAAGAACCACATGGTTTCCCGTCTTCAATTCCCTATCAAGCTGAAAAGCCCAACCATATAAAAAACTTATATCATTGGATTGGGTTAAAGGTGTTTTAATATTCAATTGGGCTTTATTCATTGGGTCAGCAGCTTGGCCCAAATTGTGCAACACCTCCTCTAACCTAATTTGCTTGTTTTACATCCTCTCACATGTGTATTGTGGAGTCCAATGACTGCAGTGGTGCAATAAGTACTCCCCTCCTTCCCCTTGAAGGTTTGCATCTGGTCGTTTAGGCAATGGTGGAAGGTTGAATACCACCGCCGGTGGCTGTGTTGTCACCGGCACCTACACAGCCAAGACTTTGTTCATAAGCTCTTCACCTACTTTTTCCACTTCGCTTGGAACGTCCTCAACCCCTACGTTGCCCCCCTCATCGTCTTCTTCCACTAACAAAATTTGAAGCTGCCCCACCTTGCAGAAATGAAAGAGCCTTCGCCCTTCTGGATTTCCGCTTCCTGACACCCCACTCTTAGCCATCTTTTGATTAATGTTGGTTGAACTTGTTAGGGTTCGTGTAAGGCCAGCATTTCCCCCCAAACTGACACTTCCTGAAGCGTTTCCACGTGTGTATTTCTCCACAGCATTAGTAGGGACACATGCGTC